>NC_071096.1:12304246-12631121 GCF_027358695.1 Spea bombifrons | reverse complement strand
ATTATTCCTTTAGCATCCAGCATAACATCCTAGTTAAAAGGAATGGTATTGGAGGCCTGCTGTGGAAGCTACATGGGACACCAGATATGGCTGAAAATATGAAAAAAGTTAGACCGCGGACCTTAAGTTTTTGCCAAAAAATGAAAAAATTGAAAAACACTCAAAACCTTTAGGAAATTATTCCTTTAGCATCCAGCATAACATCCTAGTTAAAAGGAATGGTATTGGAGGCCTGCTGTGGAAGCTACATGGGACACAAGATATGGCTGAAAATATGAAAAAACTTAGACCGCGGACCTTAAGTTTTTGGCAAAAAATGAAACATTTTAAAAACACTCAAAACCTTTAGGAAATTATTCCTTTAGCATCCAGCATAACATCCTAGTTAAAAGGAATGGTATTGGAGGCCTGCTGTGGAAGCTACATGGGACACCAGATATGGCTGAAAATATGAAAAAACTTAGACCGCGGACCTTAAGTTTTTGCCAAAAAATGAAACATTTTAAAAACACTCAAAACCTTTAGGAAATTATTCCTTTAGCATCCAGCATAACATCCTAGTTAAAAGGAATGGTATTGGAGGCCTGCTGTGGAAGCTACATGGGACACCAGATATGGCTGAAAATATGAAAAAAGTTAGACCGCGGACCTTAAGTTTTTGCCAAAAAATGAAAAAATTGAAAAACACTCAAAACCTTTAGGAAATTATTCCTTTAACATCCAGCATAACATCCTAGTTAAAAGGAATGGTATTGGAGGCCTGCTGGAGAAGCTACATGGGACACCAGATATGGCTGAAAATATGAAAAAACTTAGACCGCGGACCTTAAGTTTTTGCCAAAAAATGAAAAATTTTAAAAACACTCAAAACCTTTAGGAAATTATTCCTTTAGCATCCAGCATAACATCCTAGTTAAAAGGAATGGTACTGGAGGCCTGCTGGAGAAGCTACATGGGACACCAGATATGGCTGAAAATATGAAAAAACTTAGACCGCGGACCTTAAGTTTTTGCCAAAAAATGAAAAATTTAAAAAACACTCACAACCTTTAGGAAATTATTCCTTTAGCATCCAGCATAACATCCTAGTTAAAAGGAATGGTATTGGAGGCCAGCTGCGGAAGCTACATGGGACACCAGATATGGATGAAAATATGAAAAAACTTAGACCGCGGACCTTAAGTTTTTGCCAAAAAATGAAAATTTTTAAAAACACTCAAAACCTTTAGGAAATTATTCCTTTAGCATCCAGCATAACATCCTAGTTAAAAGGAATGGTATTGGAGGCCTGCTGTGGAAGCTACATGGGACACCAGATATGGCTGAAAATATGAAAAAACGTAGACCGCGGACCTTAAGTTTTTGCCAAAAAATAAAAAATATAAAAAACACTCAAAACCTTTAGGAAATTATTCCTTTAGCATCCAGAATAACATCCTAGTTAAAAGGAATGGTATTGGAGGCCTGCTGCGGAAGCTACATGGGACACCAGATATGGCTGAAAATATGAAAAAACTTAGACCGCGGACCTTAAGTTTTTGCCAAAAAATGAAAAATTTTAAAAACACTCAAAACCTTTAGGAAATTATTCCTTTAGCATCCAGCATAACATCCTAGTTAAAAGGAATGGTATTGGAGGCCTGCTGTGGAAGCTACATGGGACACAAGATATGGCTGAAAATATGAAAAAACTTAGACCGCGGACCTTAAGTTTTTGCCAAAAAATGAAAAATTTTAAAAACACTCAAAACCTTTAGGAAATTATTCCTTTAGAATCCAGCATAACATCCTAGTTTAAAGGAATGGTATTGGAGGCCTGCTGGGGAAGCTACATGGGACACCAGATATGGCTGAAAATATGAAAAAACTTAGACCGCGGACCTTAAGTTTTTGCCAAAAAATGAAAAATTTAAAAAACACTCAAAACCTTTAGGAAATTATTCCTTTAGCATCCAGCATAACATCCTAGTTAAAAGGAATGGTATTGGAGGCCTGCTGCGGAAGCTACATGGGACACCAGATATGGCTGAAAATATGAAAAAACTTAGACCGCGGACCTTAAGTTTTTGGCAAAAAATGAAACATTTTAAAAACACTCAAAACCTTTAGGAAATTATTCCTTTAGCATCCAGCATAACATCCTAGTTAAAAGGAATGGTATTGGAGGCCTGCTGTGGAAGCTACATGGGACACCAGATATGGCTGAAAATATGAAAAAACTTAGACCGCGGACCTTAAGTTTTTGCCAAAAAATGAAACATTTTAAAAACACTCAAAACCTTTAGGAAATTATTCCTTTAGCATCCAGCATAACATCCTAGTTAAAAGGAATGGTATTGGAGGCCTGCTGTGGAAGCTACATGGGACACCAGATATGGCTGAAAATATGAAAAAAGTTAGACCGCGGACCTTAAGTTTTTGCCAAAAAATGAAAAAATTGAAAAACACTCAAAACCTTTAGGAAATTATTCCTTTAACATCCAGCATAACATCCTAGTTAAAAGGAATGGTATTGGAGGCCTGCTGGAGAAGCTACATGGGACACCAGATATGGCTGAAAATATGAAAAAACTTAGACCGCGGACCTTAAGTTTTTGCCAAAAAATGAAAAATTTTAAAAACACTCAAAACCTTTAGGAAATTATTCCTTTAGCATCCAGCATAACATCCTAGTTAAAAGGAATGGTATTGGAGGCCTGCTGCGGAAGCTACATGGGACACCAGATATGGCTGAAAATAGGAAAAAACTTAGACCGCGGACCTTAAGTTTTTGCCAAAAAATGAAAAATTTTAAAAACACTCAAAACCTTTAGGAAATTATTCCTTTAGATTCCAGCATAACATCCTAGTTAAAA
Source organism: Spea bombifrons (assembly GCF_027358695.1). Taxonomy (NCBI): domain Eukaryota; kingdom Metazoa; phylum Chordata; class Amphibia; order Anura; family Pelobatidae; genus Spea; species Spea bombifrons. Next base: position 12,628,266 of record NC_071096.1, on the reverse strand, counting down.
GGAATGGTATTGGAGGCCTAATGGGGAAGCTACATGGGACACCAGATATGGCTGAAAATATGAAAAAACTTAGACCGCGGACCTTAAGTTTTTGCCAAAAAATGAAAAATTTTAAAAACACTCAAAACCTTTAGGAAATTATTCCTTTAGCATCCAGCATAATATCCTAGTTAAAAGGAATGGTATTGGAGGCCTGCTGTGGAAGCTACATGGGACACAAGATATGGCTGAAAATATGAAAATACTTTGACCGCGGACCTTAAGTTTTTGCCAAAAAATGAAAAATTTTAAAAGCACTCAAAACCTTTAGGAAATTATTCCTTTAGCATCCGGCATAACATCCTAGTTAAAAGGAATGGTATTTGAGGCCTACTGTGGAAGCTACATGGGACACCAGATATGGCTGAAAATATGAAAAAACTTCGACCGCGGACCTTAAGTTTTTGCCATAAATGAAAAATTTTAAAAACACTCAAAACCTTTAGGAAATTATTCCTTTAGCATCCAGCATAACATCCTAGTTAAAAGGAATGGTATTGGAGGCCTGCTGTGGAAGCTACATGGGACACCAGATATGGCTGAAAATATGAAAAAACTTAGACCGCGGACCTTAAGTTTTTGCCAAAAAATGAAAAATTTTAAAAACACTCAAAACCTTTAGGAAATTATTCCTTTAGCATCCAGCATAACATCCTAGTTAAAAGGAATGGTATTGGAGGCCTGCTGTGGAAGCTACATGGGACACCAGATATGGCTGAAAATATGAAAAAACTTAGACCGCGGACCTTAAGTTTTTGCCAAAAAATGAAAAAATTGAAAAACACTCAAAACCTTTAGGAAATTATTCCTTTAGCATCCAGCATAACATCCTAGTTAAAAGGAATGGTATTGGAGGCCTGCTGTGGAAGCTACATGGGACTCAAGATATGGCTGAAAATATGAAAAAACTTAGACCGCGGACCTTAAGTTTTTGCCAAAAAATGAAAAATTTTAAAAACACTCAAAACCTTTAGGAAATTATTCCTTTAGCATCCGGCATAACATCCTAGTTAAAAGGAATGGTATTTGAGGCCTACTGTGGAAGCTACATGGGACACCAGATATGGCTGAAAATATGAAAAAACTTCGACCGCGGACCTTAAGTTTTTGCCATAAATGAAAAATTTTAAAAACACTCAAAACCTTTAGGAAATTATTCCTTTAGCATCCAGCATAACATCCTAGTTAAAAGGAATGGTATTGGAGGCCTGCTGTGGAAGCTACATGGGACACCAGATATGGCTGAAAATATGAAAAAACTTAGACCGCGGACCTTAAGTTTTTGCCAAAAAATGAAAAATTTTAAAAACACTCAAAACCTTTAGGAAATTATTCCTTTAGCATCCAGCATAACATCCTAGTTAAAAGGAATGGTATTGGAGGCCTGCTGTGGAAGCTACATGGGACACCAGATATGGCTGAAAATATGAAAAAACTTAGACCGCGGACCTTAAGTTTTTGCCATAAAATGAAAAATTTTAAAAACACTCAAAACCTTTAGGAAATTATTCCTTTAGCATCCAGCATAACATCCTAGTTAAAAGGAATGGTATTGGAGGCCTGCTGTGGAAGCTACATGGGACACCAGATATGGCTGAAAATATGAAAAAACTTAGACCGCGGACCTTAAGTTTTTGCCAAAAAATGAAAAATTTAAAAAACACTCAAAACCTTTAGGAAATTATTCCTTTAGCATCCAGCATAACATCCTAGTTAAAAGGAATGGTATTGGAGGCCTGCTGTGGAAGCTACATGGGACACCAGATATGGCTGAAAATATGAAAAAACTTAGACCGCGGACCTTAAGTTTTTGCCAAAAAATGAAAATTTTTAAAAACACTCAAAACCTTTAGGAAATTATTCCTTTAGCATCCAGCATAACATCCTAGTTAAAAGGAATGGTATTGGAGGCCTGCTGTGGAAGCTACATGGGACACAAGATATGGCTGAAAATATGAAAAAACTTTGACCGCGGACCTTAAGTTTTTGCCAAAAAATGAAAAATTTTAAAAACACTCAAAACCTTTAGGAAATTATTCCTTTAGCATCCAGCATAACATCCTAGTTAAAAGGAATGGTATTGGAGGCCTGCTGCGGAAGCTACATGGGACACCAGATATGGCTGAAAATATGAAAAAACTTAGACCGCGGACCTTAAGTTTTTACCAAAAAATGAAAAATTTTAAAAACACTCAAAACCTTTAGGAAATTATTCCTTTAGATTCCAGCATAACATCCTAGTTAAAAGGAATGGTATTGGAGGCCTAATGGGGAAGCTACATGGGACACCAGATATGGCTGAAAATATGAAAAAACTTAGACCGCGGACCTTAAGTTTTTGCCAAAAAATGAAAAATTTTAAAAACACTCAAAACCTTTAGGAAATTATTCCTTTAGCATCCAGCATAACATCCTAGTTAAAAGGAATGGTATTGGAGGCCTGCTGCGGAAGCTACATGGGACACCAGATATGGCTGAAAATATGAAAAAACTTCGACCGCGGACCTTAAGTTTTTGCCATAAATGAAAAATTTTAAAAACACTCAAAACCTTTAGGAAATTATTCCTTTAGCATCCAGCATAACATCCTAGTTAAAAGGAATGGTATTGGAGGCCTGCTGTGGAAGCTACATGGGACACCAGATATGGCTGAAAATATGAAAAAACTTAGACCGCGGACCTTAAGTTTTTGCCAAAAAATGAAAAATTTTAAAAACACTCAAAACCTTTAGGAAATTATTCCTTTAGCATCCAGCATAACATCCTAGTTAAAAGGAATGGTATTGGAGGCCTGCTGTGGAAGCTACATGGGACACCAGATATGGCTGAAAATATGAAAAAACTTAGACCGCGGACCTTAAGTTTTTGCCAAAAAATGAAAAAATTGAAAAACACTCAAAACCTTTAGGAAATTATTCCTTTAGCATCCAGCATAACATCCTAGTTAAAAGGAATGGTATTGGAGGCCTGCTGTGGAAGCTACATGGGACTCAAGATATGGCTGAAAATATGAAAAAACTTAGACCGCGGACCTTAAGTTTTTGCCAAAAAATGAAAAATTTAAAAAAAACTCAAAACCTTTAGGAAATTATTCCTTTAGCATCCAGCATAACATCCTAGTTAAAAGGAATGGTATTGGGGGCGTGCTGTGGAAGCTACATGGGACACCAGATATGGCTGAAAATGTGAAAAAACTCAGACCGCGGACCTTAAGTTTTTGCCAAAAAATGAAAAATTTTAAAAACACTCAAAACCTTTAGGAAATTATTCCTTTAGAATCCAGCATAACATCCTAGTTAAAAGGAATGGTATTGGAGGCCTAATGGGGAAGCTACATGGGACACCAGATATGGCTGAAAATATGAAAAAACTTAGACCGCGGACCTTAAGTTTTTGCCAAAAAATGAAAAATTTTAAAAACACTCAAAACCTTTAGGAAATTATTCCTTTAGCATCCAGCATAACATCCTAGTTAAAAGGAATGGTATTGGAGGCCTGCTGTGGAAGCTACATGGGACACCAGATATGGCTGAAAATATGAAAAAACTTAGACCGCGGACCTTAAGTTTTTGGCAAAAAATGAAAAATTTTAAAAACACTCAAAACCTTTAGGAAATTATTCCTTTAGCATCCAGCATAACATCCTAGTTAAAAGGAATGGTATTGGAGGCCTGCTGTGGAAGCTACATGGGACACCAGATATGGCTGAAAATATGAAAAAACTTAGACCGCGGACCTTAAGTTTTTGCCAAAAAATGAAACATTTTAAAAACACTCAAAACCTTTAGGAAATTATTCCTTTAGCATCCAGCATAACATCCTAGTTAAAAGGAATGGTATTGGAGGCCTGCTGTGGAAGCTACATGGGACACCAGATATGGCTGAAAATATGAAAAAAGTTAGACCGCGGACCTTAAGTTTTTGCCAAAAAATGAAAAAATTGAAAAACACTCAAAACCTTTAGGAAATTATTCCTTTAACATCCAGCATAACATCCTAGTTAAAAGGAATGGTATTGGAGGCCTGCTGGAGAAGCTACATGGGACACCAGATATGGCTGAAAATATGAAAAAACTTAGACCGCGGACCTTAAGTTTTTGCCAAAAAATGAAAAATTTTAAAAACACTCAAAACCTTTAGGAAATTATTCCTTTAGCATCCAGCATAACATCCTAGTTAAAAGGAATGGTATTGGAGGCCTGCTGCGGAAGCTACATGGGACACCAGATATGGCTGAAAATAGGAAAAAACTTAGACCGCGGACCTTAAGTTTTTGCCAAAAAATGAAAAATTTTAAAAACACTCAAAACCTTTAGGAAATTATTCCTTTAGATTCCAGCATAACATCCTAGTTAAAAGGAATGGTATTGGAGGCCTGCTGTGGAAGCTACATGGGACACAAGATATGGCTGAAAATATGAAAAAACTTAGACCGCGGACCTTAAGTTTTTGCCAAAAAATGAAAAATTTTAAAAACACTCAAAACCTTTAGGAAATTATTCCTTTAGAATCCAGCATAACATCCTAGTTTAAAGGAATGGTATTGAAGGCCTGCTGGGGAAGCTACATGGGACACCAGATATGGCTGAAAATATGAAAAAACTTAGACCGCGGACCTTAAGTTTTTGCCAAAAAATGAAAAATTTAAAAAACACTCAAAACCTTTAGGAAATTATTCCTTTAGCATCCAGCATAACATCCTAGTTAAAAGGAATGGTATTGGAGGCCTGCTGCGGAAGCTACATGGGACACCAGATATGGCTGAAAATATGAAAAAACTTAGACCGCGGACCTTAAGTTTTTGGCAAAAAATGAAACATTTTAAAAACACTCAAAACCTTTAGGAAATTATTCCTTTAGCATCCAGCATAACATCCTAGTTAAAAGGAATGGTATTGGAGGCCTGCTGTGGAAGCTACATGGGACACCAGATATGGCTGAAAATATGAAAAAACTTAGACCGCGGACCTTAAGTTTTTGCCAAAAAATGAAACATTTTAAAAACACTCAAAACCTTTAGGAAATTATTCCTTTAGCATCCAGCATAACATCCTAGTTAAAAGGAATGGTATTGGAGGCCTGCTGTGGAAGCTACATGGGACACCAGATATGGCTGAAAATATGAAAAAAGTTAGACCGCGGACCTTAAGTTTTTGCCAAAAAATGAAAAAATTGAAAAACACTCAAAACCTTTAGGAAATTATTCCTTTAACATCCAGCATAACATCCTAGTTAAAAGGAATGGTATTGGAGGCCTGCTGGAGAAGCTACATGGGACACCAGATATGGCTGAAAATATGAAAAAACTTAGACCGCGGACCTTAAGTTTTTGCCAAAAAATGAAAAATTTAAAAAACACTCACAACCTTTAGGAAATTATTCCTTTAGCATCCAGCATAACATCCTAGTTAAAAGGAATGGTATTGGAGGCCAGCTGCGGAAGCTACATGGGACACCAGATATGGATGAAAATATGAAAAAACTTAGACCGCGGACCTTAAGTTTTTGCCAAAAAATGAAAATTTTTAAAAACACTCAAAACCTTTAGGAAATTATTCCTTTAGCATCCAGCATAACATCCTAGTTAAAAGGAATGGTATTGGAGGCCTGCTGTGGAAGCTACATGGGACACAAGATATGGCTGAAAATATGAAAAAACAGACCGCGGACCTTAAGTTTTTGGCAAAAAATGAAACATTTTAAAAACACTCAAAACCTTTAGGAAATTATTCCTTTAGCATCCAGCATAACATCCTATTTAAAAGGAATGGTATTGGAGGCCTGCTGGGGAAGCTACATGGGACACCAGATATGGCTGAAAATATGAAAAAACTTAGACCGCGGACCTTAAGTTTTTGCCAAAAAATGAAAAATTTTAAAAACACTCAAAACCTTTAGGAAATTATTCCTTTAGCATCCAGCATAACATCCTAGTTAAAAGGAATGGTATTGGAGGCCTGCTGTGGAAGCTACATGGGACACCAGATATGGCTGAAAATATGAAAAAACTTAGACCGCGGACCTTAAGTTTTTGCCAAAAAATGAAAAATTTTAAAAACACTCAAAACCTTTAGGAAATTATTCCTTTAGCATCCAGCATAACATCCTAGTTAAAAGGAATGGTATTGGAGGCCTGCTGTGGAAGCTACATGGGACACAAGATATGGCTGAAAATATGAAAAAACTTAGACCGCGGACCTTAAGTTTTTGCCAAAAAATGAAAAATTTTAAAAACACTCAAAACCTTTAGGAAATTATTCCTTTAGCATCCAGCATAACATCCTAGTTAAAAGGAATGGTATTGGAGGCCTCCTGGGGAAGCTACATGGGACACCAGATATGGCTGAAAATATGAAAAAACCTAGACCGCGGACCTTAAGTTTTTGCCAAAAAATGAGAAATTTAAAAAACACTCAAAACCTTTAGGAAATGATTCCTTTAGCATCCAGCATAACATCCTAGTTAAAAGGAATGGTATTGGAGGCCTGCTGCGGAAGCTACATGGGACACCAGATATGGCTGAAGATATGAAAAAACTTAGACCGCGGACCTTAAGTTTTTGCCAAAAAATGAAAAATTTTAAAAACACTCAAAACCTTTAGGAAATTATTCCTTTAGCATCCAGCATAACATCCTAGTTAAAAGGAATGGTATTGGAGGCCTGCTGCGGAAGCTACATGGGACACCAGATATGGCTGAAAATATGAAAAAACTTCGACCGCGGACCTTAAGTTTTTGCCAAAAAATGAAAAATTTTAAAAACACTCAAAACCTTTAGGAAATTATTCCTTTAGCATCCAGCATAACATCTTAGTTAAAAGGAATGGTATTGGAGGCCTGCTGTGGATGCTACATGGGACACCAGATATGGCTGAAAATATGAAAAAACTTAGACCGCGGACCTTAAGTTTTTGCCAAAAAATGAAAATTTTTAAAAACACTCAAAACCTTTAGGAAATTATTCCTTTAGCATCCAGCATAACATCCTAGTTAAAAGGAATGGTATTGGAGGCCTGCTGTGGAAGCTACATGGGACACCAGATATGGCTGAAAATATGAAAAAACTTAGACCGCGGACCTTAAGTTTTTGCCAAAAAATGAAAATTTTTAAAAACACTCAAAACCTTTAGGAAATTATTCCTTTAGCATCCAGCATAACATCCTAGTTAAAAGGAATGGTATTGGAGGCCTGCTGTGGAAGCTACATGGGACACAAGATATGGCTGAAAATATGAAAAAACTTAGACCGCGGACCTTAAGTTTTTGCCAAAAAATGAAAAATTTTAAAAACACTCAAAACCTTTAGGAAATTATTCCTTTAGCATCCAGCATAACATCCTAGTTAAAAGGAATGGTATTGGAGGCCTGCTGCGGAAGCTACATGGGACACCAGATATGGCTGAAAATATGAAAAAACTTAGACCGCGGACCTTAAGTTTTTGCCAAAAAATGAAAAATTTTAAAAACACTCAAAACCTTTAGGAAATTATTCCTTTAGCATCCGGCATAACATCCTAGTTAAGAGGAATGGTATTGGAGGCCTGCTGTGGAAGCTACATGGGACACCAGATATGGCTGAAAATATGAAAAAACTTAGACCGCGGACTTTAAGTTTTTGCCAAAAAATGAAAAATTTAAAAAACACTCAAAACCTTTAGGAAATTATTCCTTTAGCATCCAGCATAACATCCTAGTTAAAAGGAATGGTATTGGAGGCCTGCTGCGGAAGCTACATGGGACACCAGATATGGCTGAAGATATGAAAAAACTTAGACCGCGGACTTTAAGTTTTTGCCATAAAATGAAAAAATTGAAAAACACTCAAAACCTTTAGGAAATTATTCCTTTAGCATCCAGCATAACATCCTAGTTAAAAGGAATGGTATTGGAGGCCTGCTGTGGAAGCTACATGGGACACCAGATATGGCTGAAAATAGGAAAAAACTTAGACCGCGGACCTTAAGTTTTTGCCAAAAAATGAAAAAATTGAAAAACACTCAAAACCTTTAGGAAATTATTCCTTTAGCATCCAGCATAACATCCTAGTTAAAAGGAATGGTATTGGGGGCGTGCTGTGGAAGCTACATGGGACACCAGATATGGCTGAAAATGTGAAAAAACTCAGACCGCGGACCTTAAGTTTTTGCCAAAAAATGAAAAATTTTAAAAACACTCAAAACCTTTAGGAAATTATTCCTTTAGAATCCAGCATAACATCCTAGTTAAAAGGAATGGTATTGGAGGCCTGCTGTGGAAGCTACATGGGACACCAGATATGGCTGAAAATATGAAAAAACTTAGACCGCGGACCTTAAGTTTTTGGCAAAAAATGAAAAATTTTAAAAACACTCAAAACCTTTAGGAAATTATTCCTTTAGCATCCAGCATAACATCCTAGTTAAAAGGAATGGTATTGGAGGCCTGCTGTGGAAGCTACATGGGACACAAGATATGGCTGAAAATATGAAAAAACTTAGACCGCGGACCTTAAGTTTTTGCCAAAAAATGAAAAATTTTAAAAACACTCAAAACCTTTAGGAAATTATTCCTTTAGCATCCAGCATAACATCCTAGTTAAAAGGAATGGTATTGGAGGCCTCCTGGGGAAGCTACATGGGACACCAGATATGGCTGAAAATATGAAAAAACCTAGACCGCGGACCTTAAGTTTTTGCCAAAAAATGAGAAATTTAAAAAACACTCAAAACCTTTAGGAAATGATTCCTTTAGCATCCAGCATAACATCCTAGTTAAAAGGAATGGTATTGGAGGCCTGCTGCGGAAGCTACATGGGACACCAGATATGGCTGAAGATATGAAAAAACTTAGACCGCGGACCTTAAGTTTTTGCCAAAAAATGAAAAATTTTAAAAACACTCAAAACCTTTAGGAAATTATTCCTTTAGCATCCAGCATAACATCCTAGTTAAAAGGAATGGTATTGGAGGCCTGCTGCGGAAGCTACATGGGACACCAGATATGGCTGAAAATATGAAAAAACTTCGACCGCGGACCTTAAGTTTTTGCCAAAAAATGAAAAATTTTAAAAACACTCAAAACCTTTAGGAAATTATTCCTTTAGCATCCAGCATAACATCTTAGTTAAAAGGAATGGTATTGGAGGCCTGCTGTGGATGCTACATGGGACACCAGATATGGCTGAAAATATGAAAAAACTTAGACCGCGGACCTTAAGTTTTTGCCAAAAAATGAAAATTTTTAAAAACACTCAAAACCTTTAGGAAATTATTCCTTTAGCATCCAGCATAACATCCTAGTTAAAAGGAATGGTATTGGAGGCCTGCTGTGGAAGCTACATGGGACACCAGATATGGCTGAAAATATGAAAAAACTTAGACCGCGGACCTTAAGTTTTTGCCAAAAAATGAAAATTTTTAAAAACACTCAAAACCTTTAGGAAATTATTCCTTTAGCATCCAGCATAACATCCTAGTTAAAAGGAATGGTATTGGAGGCCTGCTGTGGAAGCTACATGGGACACAAGATATGGCTGAAAATATGAAAAAACTTAGACCGCGGACCTTAAGTTTTTGCCAAAAAATGAAAAATTTTAAAAACACTCAAAACCTTTAGGAAATTATTCCTTTAGCATCCAGCATAACATCCTAGTTAAAAGGAATGGTATTGGAGGCCTGCTGCGGAAGCTACATGGGACACCAGATATGGCTGAAAATATGAAAAAACTTAGACCGCGGACCTTAAGTTTTTGCCAAAAAATGAAAAATTTTAAAAACACTCAAAACCTTTAGGAAATTATTCCTTTAGCATCCGGCATAACATCCTAGTTAAGAGGAATGGTATTGGAGGCCTGCTGTGGAAGCTACATGGGACACCAGATATGGCTGAAAATATGAAAAAACTTAGACCGCGGACTTTAAGTTTTTGCCAAAAAATGAAAAATTTAAAAAACACTCAAAACCTTTAGGAAATTATTCCTTTAGCATCCAGCATAACATCCTAGTTAAAAGGAATGGTATTGGAGGCCTGCTGCGGAAGCTACATGGGACACCAGATATGGCTGAAGATATGAAAAAACTTAGACCGCGGACTTTAAGTTTTTGCCATAAAATGAAAAAATTGAAAAACACTCAAAACCTTTAGGAAATTATTCCTTTAGCATCCAGCATAACATCCTAGTTAAAAGGAATGGTATTGGAGGCCTGCTGTGGAAGCTACATGGGACACCAGATATGGCTGAAAATAGGAAAAAACTTAGACCGCGGACCTTAAGTTTTTGCCAAAAAATGAAAAAATTGAAAAACACTCAAAACCTTTAGGAAATTATTCCTTTAGCATCCAGCATAACATCCTAGTTAAAAGGAATGGTATTGGAGGCCTGCTGCGGAAGCTACATGGGACACCAGATATGGCTGAAAATATGAAAAAACTTAGACCGCGGACCTTAAGTTTTTGCCAAAAAATGAAAAATTTTAAAAACACTCAAAACCTTTAGGAAATTATTCCTTTAGCATCCAGCATAACATCCTAGTTAAAAGGAATGGTATTGGAGGCCTGCTGCGGAAGCTACATGGGACACCAGATATGGCTGAAAATATGAAAAAACTTAGACCGCGGACCTTAAGTTTTTGCCAAAAAATGAAAAATTTTAAAAACACTCAAAACCTTTAGGAAATTATTCCTTTAGCATCCAGCATAACATCCTAGTTAAAAGGAATGGTATTGGAGGCCTGCTGTGGAAGCTACATGGGACACCAGATATGGATGAAAATATGAAAAAACTTAGACCGCGGACCTTAAGTTTTTGCCAAAAAATGAAAAATTTTAAAAACACTCAAAACGTTTAGGAAATTATTCCTTTAGCATCCAGCATAACATCCTAGTTAAAAGGAATGGTATTGGAGGCCTGCTGCGGAAGCTACATGGGACACCAGATATGGCTGAAAATAGGAAAAAACTTAGATCGCGGACCTTAAGTTTTTGCCAAAAAAATGAAAAAATTGAAAAACACTCAAAACCTTTAGGAAATTATTCCTTTAGCATCCAGCATAACATCCTAGTTAAAAGGAATGGTATTGGAGGCCTGCTGCGGAAGCTACATGGGACACCAGATATGGCGGAAAATATGAAAAAACTTAGACCGCGGACCTTAAGTTTTTGCCAAAAAATGAAAAATTTTAAAAACACTCAAAACCTTTAGGAAATTATTCCTTTAGCATCCAGCATAACATCCTAGTTAAAAGGAATGGTATTGGAGGCCTGCTGCGGAAGCTACATGGGACACCAGATATGGCTGAAAATAGGAAAAAACTTAGACCGCGGACCTTAAGTTTTTGCCAAAAAATGAAAAAATTGAAAAACACTCAAAACCTTTAGGAAATTATTCCTTTAGCATCCAGCATAACATCCTAATTAAAAGGAATGGTATTGGAGGCCTGCTGTGGAAGCTACATGGGACACCAGATATGGCTGAAAATATGAAAAAACTTAGACCGCGGACTTTAAGTTTTTGCCATAAAATGAAAAATTTAAAAAACACTCAAAACCTTTAGGAAATTATTCCTTTAGCATCCAGCATAACATCCTAGTTAAAAGGAATGGTATTGGAGGCCTGCTGTGGAAGCTACATGGGACACCAGATATGGCTGAAAATATGAAAAAACTTAGACCGCGGACCTTAAGTTTTTGCCAAAAAATGAAAAATTTTAAAAACACTGAAAACCTTTCGGAAAGTATTCCTTTAGCATCCAGCATAACATCCTAGTTAAAAGGAATGGTATTGGAGGCCTGCTGTGGAAGCTACATGAGACACCAGATATGGCTGAAAATATGAAAAAACTTAGACCGCGGACCTTAAGTTTTTGCCAAAAAATGAAAAATTTTAAAAACACTCAAAACCTTTAGGAAAGTATTCCTTTAGCATCCAGCATAACATCCTAGTTAAAAGGAATGGTATTGGAGGCCTGCTGTGGAAGCTACATGGGACACCAGATATGGCTGAAAATATGAAAAAACTTAGACCGCGGACCTTAAGTTTTTGCCAAAAAATGAAAATTTTTAAAAACACTCAAAACCTTTAGGAAATTATTCCTTTAGCATCCAGCATAACATCCTAGTTAAAAGGAATGGTATTGGAGGCCTGCGGTGGAAGCTACATGGGACACCAGATATGGCTGAAGATATGAAAAAACTTAGACCGCGGACCTTAAGTTTTTGCCAAAAAATGAAAAATTTTAAAAACACTCAAAACCTTTAGGAAATTATTCCTTTAGCATCCAGCATAACATCCTAGTTAAAAGGAATGGTATTGGAGGCCTGCTGTGGAAGCTACATGGGACACCAGATATGGCTGAAAATATGAAAAAACTTAGACCGCGGACCTTAAGTTTTTGCCAAAAAATGAAAAATTTTAAAAACACTCAAAACCTTTAGGAAATTATTCCTTTAGCATCCAGCATAACATCCTAGTTAAAAGGAATGGTATTGGAGGCCTGCTGCGGAAGCTACATGGGACACCAGATATGGCTGAAAATATGAAAAAACTTAGACCGCGGACCTTAAGTTTTTGCCAAAAAATGAAAAATTTTAAAAACACTCAAAACGTTTAGGAAATTATTCCTTTAGCATCCAGCATAACATCCTAGTTAAAAGGAATGGTATTGGAGGCCTGCTGCGGAAGCTACATGGGACACCAGATATGGCTGAAAATAGGAAAAAACTTAGATCGCGGACCTTAAGTTTTTGCCAAAAAAATGAAAAAATTGAAAAACACTCAAAACCTTTAGGAAATTATTCCTTTAGCATCCAGCATAACATCCTAGTTAAAAGGAATGGTATTGGAGGCCTGCTGCGGAAGCTACATGGGACACCAGATATGGCGGAAAATATGAAAAAACTTAGACCGCGGACCTTAAGTTTTTGCCAAAAAATGAAAAATTTTAAAAACACTCAAAACCTTTAGGAAATTATTCCTTTAGCATCCAGCATAACATCCTAGTTAAAAGGAATGGTATTGGAGGCCTGCTGCGGAAGCTACATGGGACACCAGATATGGCTGAAAATAGGAAAAAACTTAGACCGCGGACCTTAAGTTTTTGCCAAAAAATGAAAAATTTTAAAAACACTCAAAACCTTTAGGAAATTATTCCTTTAGCATCCAGCATAACATCCTAGTTAAAAGGAATGGTATTGGAGGCCTGCTGCGGAAGCTACATGGGACACCAGATATGGCTGAAAATATGAAAAAACTTAGACCGCGGACCTTAAGTTTTTGCCAAAAAATGAAAAATTTTAAAAACACTCAAAACGTTTAGGAAATTATTCCTTTAGCATCCAGCATAACATCCTAGTTAAAAGGAATGGTATTGGAGGCCTGCTGCGGAAGCTACATGGGACACCAGATATGGCTGAAAATAGGAAAAAACTTAGATCGCGGACCTTAAGTTTTTGCCAAAAAAATGAAAAAATTGAAAAACACTCAAAACCTTTAGGAAATTATTCCTTTAGCATCCAGCATAACATCCTAGTTAAAAGGAATGGTATTGGAGGCCTGCTGCGGAAGCTACATGGGACACCAGATATGGCGGAAAATATGAAAAAACTTAGACCGCGGACCTTAAGTTTTTGCCAAAAAATGAAAAATTTTAAAAACACTCAAAACCTTTAGGAAATTATTCCTTTAGCATCCAGCATAACATCCTAGTTAAAAGGAATGGTATTGGAGGCCTGCTGCGGAAGCTACATGGGACACCAGATATGGCTGAAAATAGGAAAAAACTTAGACCGCGGACCTTAAGTTTTTGCCAAAAAATGAAAAAATTGAAAAACACTCAAAACCTTTAGGAAATTATTCCTTTAGCATCCAGCATAACATCCTAGTTAAAAGGAATGGTATTGGAGGCCTGCTGTGGAAGCTACATGGGACACCAGGTATGGCTGAAAATATGAAAAAACTTAGACCGCGAGCCTTAAGTTTTTGCCAAAAAATGAAAAATTTTAAAAACACTCAAAACCTTTAGGAAATTATTCCTTTAGCATCCGGCATAACATCCTAGTTAAGAGGAATGGTATTGGAGGCCTGCTGTGGAAGCTACATGGGACACCAGATATGGCTGAAAATATGAAAAAACTTAGACCGCGGACTTTAAGTTTTTGCCATAAAATGAAAAATTTAAAAAACACTCAAAACCTTTAGGAAATTATTCCTTTAGCATCCAGCATAACATCCTAGTTAAAAGGAATGGTATTGGAGGCCTGCTGTGGAAGCTACATGGGACACCAGATATGGCTGAAAATATGAAAAAACTTAGACCGCGGACCTTAAGTTTTTGCCAAAAAATGACAAATTTTAAAAACACTCAAAACCTTTAGGAAATTATTCCTTTAGCATCCAGCATAACATCCTAGTTAAAAGGAATGGTATTGGAGGCCTGCTGTGGAAGCCACATGGGACACCAGATATGGCTGAAAATATGAAAAAACTTAGACCGCGGACCTTAAGTTTTTGCCAAAAAATGAAAATTTTTAAAAACACTCAAAACCTTTAGGAAATTATTCCTTTAGCATCCAGCATAACATCCTAGTTAAAAGGAATGGTATTGGAGGCCTGCTGTGGAAGCTACATGGGACACAAGATATGGCTGAAAATATGAAAAAACTTTGACCGCGGACCTTAAGTTTTTGCCAAAAAATGAAAAATTTTAAAAACACTCAAAACCTTTAGGAAATTATTCCTTTAGCATCCGGCATAACATCCTAGTTAAAAGGAATGGTATTGGAGGCTTCCTGTGGAAGCTACATGGGACACAAGATATGGCTGAAAATATGAAAAAACTTAGACCGCGGACCTTAAGTTTTTGCCAAAAAATGAAAAATTTTAAAAACACTGAAAACCTTTAGGAAAGTATACCTTTAGCATCCAGCATAACATCCTAGTTAAAAGGAATGGTATTGGAGGCCTGCTGCGGAAGCTACATGGGACACCAGATATGGCTGAAAATATGAAAAAACTTAGACCGCGGACCTTAAGTTTTTGCCAAAAAATGAAAAATTTTAAAAACACTCAAAACCTTTAGGAAATTATTCCTTTAGCATCCAGCATAACATCCTAGTTAAAAGGAATGGTATTGGAGGCCTGCTGTGGAAGCTACATGGGACACCAGATATGGCTGAAAATATGAAAAAACTTAGACCGCGGACCTAAAGTTTTTGCCAAAAAATGAAAAATTTTAAAAACACTCAAAACCTTTAGGAAATTATTCCTTTAGCATCCGGCATAACATCCTAGTTAAGCGGAATGGTATTGGAGGCCTGCTGTGGAAGCTACATGGGACACCAGATATGGCTGAAAATATGAAAAAACTTAGACCGCGGACCTTAAGTTTTTGCCAAAAAATGAAAATTTTTAAAAACACTCAAAACCTTTAGGAAATTATTCCTTTAGCATCCAGCATAACATCCTAGTTAAAAGGAATGGTATTGGAGGCCTGCTGTGGAAGCTACATGGGACACCAGATATGGCTGAAAATATGAAAAAACTTAGACCGCGGACCTTAAGTTTTTGCCAAAAAATGAAAAATTTTAAAAACACTCAAAACCTTTAGGAAATTATTCCTTTAGCATCCGGCATAACATCCTAGTTAAGCGGAATGGTATTGGAGGCCTGCTGTGGAAGCTACATGGGACACCAGATATGGCTGAAAATATGAAAAAACTTAGACCGCGGACCTTAAGTTTTTGCCAAAAAATGAAAAATTTAAAAAACACTCAAAACCTTTAGGAAATTATTCCTTTAGCATCCAGCATAACATCCTAGTTAAAAGGAATGGTATTGGAGGCCTGCTGTGGAAGCTACATGGGACACCAGATATGGCTGAAAATATGAAAAAACTTAGACCGCGGACCTTAAGTTTTTGCCAAAAAATGAAAATTTTTAAAAACACTCAAAACCTTTAGGAAATTATTCCTTTAGCATCCAGCATAACATCCTAGTTAAAAGGAATGGTATTGGAGGCCTGCTGTGGAAGCTACATGGGACACAAGATATGGCTGAAAATATGAAAAAACTTAGACCGCGGACCTTAAGTTTTTGCCAAAAAATGAAAAATTTTAAAAACACTCAAAACCTTTAGGAAATTATTCCTTTAGCATCCAGCATAACATCCTAGTTAAAAGGAATGGTATTGGAGGCCTGCTGTGGAAGCTACATGGGACACCAGATATGGCTGAAAATATGAAAAAACTTAGACCGCGGACCTTAAGTTTTTGCCAAAAAAATGAAAAAATTGAAAAACACTCAAAACCTTTAGGAAATTATTCCTTTAGCATCCAGCATAACATCCTAGTTAAAAGGAATGGTATTGGAGGCCTGCTGTGGAAGCTACATGGGACACAAGATATGGCTGAAAATATGAAAAAACTTTGACCGCGGACCTTAAGTTTTTGCCAAAAAATGAAAAATTTTAAAAACACTCAAAACCTTTAGGAAATTATTCCTTTAGCATCCGGCATAACATCCTAGTTAAAAGGAATGGTATTTGAGGCCTACTGTGGAAGCTACATGGGACACCAGATATGGCTGAAAATATGAAAAAACTTCGACCGCGGACCTTAAGTTTTTGCCATAAATGAAAAATTTTAAAAACACTCAAAACCTTTAGGAAATTATTCCTTTAGCATCCAGCATAACATCCTAGTTAAAAGGAATGGTATTGGAGGCCTGCTGTGGAAGCTACATGGGACACCAGGTATGGCTGAAAATATGAAAAAACTTAGACCGCGGACCTTAAGTTTTTGCCAAAAAATGAAAAATTTTAAAAACACTCAAAACCTTTAGGAAATTATTCCTTTAGCATCCAGCATAACATCCTAGTTAAAAGGAATGGTATTGGAGGCCTGCTGCGGAAGCTACATGGGACACCAGATATGGCTGAAAATAGGAAAAAACTTAGATCGCGGACCTTAAGTTTTTGCCAAAAAAATGAAAAAATTGAAAAACACTCAAAACCTTTAGGAAATTATTCCTTTAGCATCCAGCATAACATCCTAGTTAAAAGGAATGGTATTGGAGGCCTGCTGCGGAAGCTACATGGGACACCAGATATGGCGGAAAATATGAAAAAACTTAGACCGCGGACCTTAAGTTTTTGCCAAAAAATGAAAAATTTAAAAAACACTCAAAACCTTTAGGAAATTATTCCTTTAGCATCCAGCATAACATCCTAGTTAAAAGGAATGGTATTGGAGGCCTGCTGCGGAAGCTACATGGGACACCAGATATGGCTGAAGATATGAAAAAACTTAGACCGCGGACTTTAAGTTTTTGCCATAAAATGAAAAAATTGAAAAACACTCAAAACCTTTAGGAAATTATTTTTTTAGCATCCAGCATAACATCCTAGTTAAAAGGAATGGTATTGGAGGCCTGCTGTGGAAGCTACATGGGACACCAGATATGGCTGAAAATAGGAAAAAACTTAGACCGCGGACCTTAAGTTTTTGCCAAAAAATGAAAAAATTGAAAAACACTCAAAACCTTTAGGAAATTATTCCTTTAGCATCCAGCATAACATCCTAGTTAAAAGGAATGGTATTGGAGGCCTGCTGCGGAAGCTACATGGGACACCAGATATGGCTGAAAATATGAAAAAACTTAGACCGCGGACCTTAAGTTTTTGCCAAAAAATGAAAAATTTTAAAAACACTCAAAACCTTTAGGAAATTATTCCTTTAGCATCCAGCATAACATCCTAGTTAAAAGGAATGGTATTGGAGGCCTGCTGTGGAAGCTACATGGGACACCAGATATGGCTGAAAATATGAAAAAACTTAGACCGCGGACCTTAAGTTTTTGCCAAAAAATGAAAAATTTTAAAAACACTCAAAACGTTTAGGAAATTATTCCTTTAGCATCCAGCATAACATCCTAGTTAAAAGGAATGGTATTGGAGGCCTGCTGCGGAAGCTACATGGGACACCAGATATGGCTGAAAATAGGAAAAAACTTAGATCGCGGACCTTAAGTTTTTGCCAAAAAAATGAAAAAATTGAAAAACACTCAAAACCTTTAGGAAATTATTCCTTTAGCATCCAGCATAACATCCTAGTTAAAAGGAATGGTATTGGAGGCCTGCTGCGGAAGCTACATGGGACACCAGATATGGCGGAAAATATGAAAAAACTTAGACCGCGGACCTTAAGTTTTTGCCAAAAAATGAAAAATTTTAAAAACACTCAAAACCTTTAGGAAATTATTCCTTTAGCATCCAGCATAACATCCTAGTTAAAAGGAATGGTATTGGAGGCCTGCTGCGGAAGCTACATGGGACACCAGATATGGCTGAAAATAGGAAAAAACTTAGACCGCGAGCCTTAAGTTTTTGCCAAAAAATGAAAAATTTTAAAAACACTCAAAACCTTTAGGAAATTATTCCTTTAGCATCCGGCATAACATCCTAGTTAAGAGGAATGGTATTGGAGGCCTGCTGTGGAAGCTACATGGGACACCAGATATGGCTGAAATTATGAAAAAACTTAGACCGCGGACTTTAAGTTTTTGCCATAAAATGAAAAATTTAAAAAACACTCAAAACCTTTAGGAAATTATTCCTTTAGCATCCAGCATAACATCCTAGTTAAAAGGAATGGTATTGGAGGCCTGCTGTGGAAGCTACATGGGACACCAGATATGGCTGAAAATATGAAAAAACTTAGACCGCGGACCTTAAGTTTTTGCCAAAAAATGAAAAATTTTAAAAACACTGAAAACCTTTCGGAAAGTATTCCTTTAGCATCCAGCATAACATCCTAGTTAAAAGGAATGGTATTGGAGGCCTGCTGTGGAAGCTACATGGGACACAAGATATGGCTGAAAATATGAAAAAACTTAGACCGCGGACCTTAAGTTTTTGCCAAAAAATGAAAAATTTTAAAAACACTCAAAACCTTTAGGAAATTATTCCTTTAGCAACCGGCATAACATCCTAGTTAAGAGGAATGGTATTGGAGGCCTGCTGTGGAAGCTACATGGGACACCAGATATGGCTGAAAATATGAAAAAACTTAGACCGCGGACTTTAAGTTTTTGCCATAAAATGAAAAATTTTAAAAACACTCAAAACCTTTAGGAAATTATTCCTTTAGCATCCAGCATAACATCCTAGTTAAAAGGAATGGTATTGGAGGGGGCGTGGCCTGACCGCGGAGCTGAATGGCGGCTTAAGTGAAGTGCTCTTCCTGCGTGTCGGCTAAAAAGCGGCGATAAAAGCTTTCCACTGCGGATTTTTGTGCCTCTACAGGTGGGCTTGTTCCCTGGGACACCCCTGCGATGGCGTCTAAGCATGCCAAACGCGGTTCTAATCGCTTACCTCAATATTTTGAAAAGCGGGCGCGTGCTGGCCTTCCATCCCAAGATGGCGACGAGGCCTCCCTCGTGTCTTCGCAGCCGGACCTTGCCACTGATGACCTCTCTTTGCGGGACGATCAGCAGGTAACCCCTGCTCTTCTTCAACAAATGCTGGAGAATTTGAAGACTTCAATGACTGACTCTATCAAGGACATGCTTTCGGATTTTAAACAAGATCTAGTTCAACTTGGCTCGCGGACCGATCACTTGGAGCACAAGTTTGAGGAGTACACCGGGGCCTATAACGAGCTGGTAGATCGCCATAATGATCTGGCTGACACTGTCCTCCAGCTTCAACTCAAGATGGCTGATCTTGAGGACAGGTCGCGACGTAACAACTTACGGCTTCGTGGGATCCCTGAGGACGTTCCGAATAGCTCTCTGGAGGAGTTCGCTAAGGACTTTTTTCATTTTCTTGTGCCGGAGCTATCTGCTGCTGATCTGCTTATGGATCGCATACACCGGCTCCCGAAACCGAAATCGCTCCCGGTGTCGGCCACCCGTGATGTGATCCTCCGGCTTCATTATTTTAAGGCGAAGGCGTCTATTTTGGCTGCTGCCAGGAAGAATCCATCCTTTCCTGCGCCGTATGAAAATCTCCAGCTGTTTACTGACCTTTCCGCTGCGACGTTATCTGCTCGCCGTAAGTTTACCTCACTTACCTCACTTTTGCGCGAACACTCCATCCAGTATCGTTGGGGTTATCCGACGAAGCTCATTTTGTTCCGGAATGGCGTCCAGTCGGTGGTGCTGTCTCCAGCGGATGGTTTCCGGCTTCTCCGTTCGTGGAATGTCCTGTCTGCGGCTGAGGATCTGCCTGCGGCGGCTGTTTCATCTTCTCCACCGCGTCACATCTCCACGGAATGGGAACTGGTGAAGACTCGGCGCCAGAAGCCTGGACAGTCTCCGGCACCGTGACTGCGTCTTTTTGCTGTTTTGGACTTTGTTGGAGCCCCCGGGTGCCTGTTGACTGCTCCGGGAGTGACTGGATTCCGTGAGTGCAGCCTCAGGGCTGCTTCGTGAACTGTTTTGTTTTGGGATTTGTTTTCCCTTTCCTACACATGCCGCTGTTTTCTCCTTTTTTTTTTATGTTTCTTGCTTTATTGTTATACATTGCGCCCGTTGGTTTCCCATGCCTTTGGCGTACCCTGGGCATTCGAGCTCTTTCTGCATCGCACACGCAGACATGTGGTTTTTTTGGTGTCTATCGACCCTTTGCCACATTACACATACACGTACACTTATTTTTTTTTTTTTTCTTTCTTTTCTTCTCCCCTTAGTAAATAATGAAGACTCCATTGCCTTTTGAACACGAGGCACTCAGACAATCTCGCATTTTATTATTTTGTCGGATTCCATGGTGCATGCTGTGTGCTTGCGTTGTGCTACTGAAGAGATACTGTACTGAGAAGATACTTATTGGGATTATGGTTTTAATCTTCTTTGCAGTACTTTATATTAAGGCAACATTGCTTGTAAAACCCACCTCACGGTCAGTGTAATACTGCGGGGACCTTCTAGTGATGGTTTATCAATCACTTAATAACTCAAACCACTGCATTGGTGGTGGAGTCATAGATTGGCCTTGATTGCCTTCCGCCCGCTAGTCGTTATTGGGCTTCTGGTTGCTGCGTTACACTACACGTACAGTTCTTTTATTTTACTTTCTTTTATTATTATTATTTGTTTCTTATATGTTGTGGCCTGTATGCCTGCCCTGTGCCTCCGCGGCTTTGGACGTACTGGCCCGTTGATGTGTCGCGCACACACACGAGCCTTTAGCGTGCCGGTCTTTATGGCTGGATGCCCCTTTGTTCCATTACGTACACACACACACTTATTTTTTTTTTTTTTTTTTTTTTTTGTCCTTCTCTGCAGTGGCCCTTTCTTCTGCATTGTATGTCTGCCATGTGCCTTCCTGTTTTTTGGCGGCTCTGGTCCATTCCTATATTACGCACGCACACATACACCTCTTTATTTATTTTCTATTACATACGTGTTTCTCTCTACACATGTCTATATTGTGTTTTTGGCATTTATGACTCAGGGATTTTTGCCTTATCTGCTAGTCCTCTCTCGCTCAGGTTACGGATGCCTCTCCATTATGTTTTCTTGTCACCTGTATTGTTACATTGTTATTATTTCTTTGTTTTTTGCCGACACGCAGGCTGCCTTCTGTTGGTTTTGTTGCTCCCCCCTACCGGAGTGTCCTGCGGCGATCCTTTTTTCTTCATCTGGCGGTTCACTCCGTTTTGTGGCTCTCTGACGCCTTGTCTCTGACGGCTTGTCTGAGCCTTCTTCCTTTCCCGCTCTTCCCTTTTCCCCTCGCCTTTCCTCTCTCTCTCTCCCTCTCGCTCTCTTTTTTCTTTCTTCTATTTTCTACATGAGCCTTACCGTTCTTTCGGTTAATGCCAAGGGCCTCAACACTCCTCATAAGCGGCGCATGTTTCTCTGTGAGCTTAAGTCTAGGAGGGCTGACGTTGTGATGGTTCAGGAGACGCACCTTCTGAAATCTGGTGGCCGATGTTTTAACTTTCCGCAATATCCTACTGAATATCATGCTATGTCTGATACTAAGACGGCCGGGGTGGCTATGCTTATCCACAAGAATGTCCATTTCCAGCTCCACTCTAAGCACTCTGACCCTAAAGGTCGTTCTCTCCTACTCACGGCTGACCTTAACGGGACTCCGTTCACACTGCTTACTATTTATGCTCCTAATGACAACCAACTGTCTTTTTTGGAAAAAACCTTCTTGAAACTTCAAAAGGTCCGCCTGGGCCGCACGGTTGTTGGCGGGGATTTTAACCTTCCTCCTGTCCCGACGTTAGACTCCTCTGCTACCATGTCCTCCAGATATTTGAAGTCGCTTACATTGCAAGGCAACCGTTTCCACCATCTTCTCTATCGCTGTGGACTGTTTGATGCTTGGAGGGTTCTTCACCCCCTTGGAAGAGACTATACGTTTTACTCCAATCCTCATTCCAGCTACTCTCGCATTGATCTTCTTTTGGTTGATAAACTTACCTTACAGTCTGCTAAAGGAAACTTACCTTACAGTCTGTTCGCACAGCCTCCATTGGCAATATCACGACAGCTTACTCCAGCAGTCTCCTGTCTGTGCGGAGACCGAAACCGCTTTGCTCCAGTATTTCGACTCTAACGCGACACCAGACCTGCAGCCTTCCACGCTCTGGTTGGCCCATAAAGCGGTGATCCGTGGCCACTTCCTCCGGATTGCCTCTCAACAGAAAAAGGCTCGGACGCACTCACTTTCTACTCTCACCGCCCGGCTTACGGCGCTCGAACTCACTGATAAATCTGCTTGGTCTCCTGCTACTCACGCTGAATTGCAATCGTTGAAAGATGAAATTCATGCACTTAACCTTCAGCATACTGAACTTGCTTTGCGACGGCTTCATCAAACATATTACTCCAAGGGCAACAAGGCTGATACTCAGCTGGCGCGCAAGCTTCGTTTACAGTCGTCATCCTCGACGATTCATTACATACAAACGCCGGATGCAGGTCGGATCTACAATCCTAAACATATTGCTGACCAGTTTGCGACTTACTATGAATCTCTCTACAACCTGAGGTCCCGCCCACACGTGCCGCAGCCGCAGGATCAACATATTCGACGTTTCTTGGACTCTCTTCCTCTTCCCCAGCTTTCGGAGGACCATTGGGAGGATCTCATTAAGCCCCCTACTGTGGATGAAGTTACTTTAACGATTGCTGCTCTCAAGCCTCATAAAGCGCCTGGACCTGATGGTCTGCCTAATTGCTACTACCAAAAGTTTAAGCATATCTTGGCTCCTCACCTCTGTGATTTATTTACTCATTTGATGGGGCCTTCCCCGCTTCCCTCGGAGATGGCTGCTGCACATGTTACTACGATACCCAAGCCGGGGAAGTCCCCAACTGCCTGCGCGAATTACAGGCCAATTTCCCTTTTAAATACGGACACTAAATTGTATTCTAAGATTTTGGCTGACCGCCTGAACCGTCTCCTCCCATCTCTGATTAGTAATGATCAAGTCGGCTTTGTCGTGGGTCGCCAGCCATCGGATAATACGCGGCGAATTAGGAACATTATTCATCTTGCCTCCTCTCGTCGTCAACCGTGCCTTCTCCTCTCCCTGGATGCGGAGAAGGCTTTTGATAGGCTCCACTGGGGCTTCCTCATGGCCACTCTACGTGCGTTTCATCTCCCAGAGGCCTTCATCGCAGCGATTGCCCGTCTATACGTTCGTCCTCATGCGTGTGTTCGTGTTGCCGGCTTCCTCTCCCGACCTTTTGACATCTCGAATGGAACTAGACAAGGCTGTCCCCTCTCGCCACTACTTTTTGCGCTAGCCATGGAGCCTCTGGCTATTGCGGTGCGATCGTCCCCGGATGTCAAAGGTTTTTCGTGCCACTCTGTTGAAACAAAGCTTGCCTTGTATGCTGACGACGTCCTGCTGACCATCACAGACCCCCTGCACTCTCTACCAGCTCTGCACTCTCTCCTCGAGGAGTTTGGCACCGTTTCCTATTATAAAATCAATTGGGGCAAGTCCCAGGCTCTGAATCTGGGGTTCCCTGCGGCGGTGATTGCCCAAATATCGACAATGTTTCCGTATGACTGGAGATCCGATTACCTTACTTACCTGGGGATTCGTCTCACTAAATCTGTTCACACTCTGGCTAAAGTCAACTACCAACATATCTGGCGCACGATTAAAGACTATCTCCTTCGCTGGTCCAAATTTGAACTTTCGTGGACCGGTAGGATTGTCTCTTTCAAGATGAACTCTTTACCGAAATTGCTCTACCTGTTCCGGACGTTGCCGGTTCCTATCTCGCCTGCCCTCCTCCGTGAAATTCAGTCAACTGTTTCCGCGTTCATCTGGGCCGACAAGAAAGCCCGGCTCTCCATTCGTCTCCTTCAACGACCTAAGATGCTGGGAGGCCTGGGAGTCCCAGATGTTAAGAAATATTATTTGGCTGCTGCCCTCACACAGACTCTCCAGCTGTTCTCTGCTGCGACGCGTGTGTCGTGGGTTGACCTTGAAACTGCTTTCGCTCGACCGTGGGCCCTGAGAGACTTACTTTGGCTCCCGAAGTCTGTTCGTCCACCGCTGCCGCATCTTTTACCCACCTCAAAGTTGTCGCTCTCCTTGTGGGACAAATACCGTACCACTCTTGGGTTTCCATCTACCCTATCTGCATATGCGCCCATTACGGTTTTACGCTCCCTGCTGCCTCATGTTTCCGTTGACTCTTGGCTGCAGGCTGGTGTCCTGACCATTAACCAGTTTCTTTCACACGGTCATGTCTGCTCTTTCCAGGACTTAAAGGCGGCCTATTCCCTCACCAATAAGGATTTCCTGCAGTTTCTCCAATTCCGACACGTCATTCAGAAATACTGGAAACCTGCCCTGTCTACGGCCTCCATGCCTCCTATTGTTAAGCTTTGCCTTCAGGCTCCCGTTGTCCCGCATGCCATCTCCGTCTGCTATGCTGCTCTGCTGGACTGTGCACCCGATAGAAAGCTTCCGTGTATGGAGGCTTGGGAAAAAGAGCTTCAGTGTTCCTTTGCTGTTCAGGATTGGTATACGGCCTTAGATCAGATTCGTGGTGTATCCAGAAATGCTACCCATTTTGAAACGGATCGTACAGTCATATTTTGCTGGTATTATGTCCCTGTCAAGCTCTCCAAGATTTTTCCATCTACCTCCCCTTTGTGCTGGAGATTGTGTGGCCACAGGGGGACGATGGCTCATATATGGTGGGACTGTCCTCAGCTGTCTACTTTTTGGTCTGAAGTTTTTGCACTCATTAATCATCTGCTCCCGGTTTCTATTGTCTCCTCCGTCTCGGTCGCCCTCCTAGACATGCTCCCTTCTGACCTAGATTCGCCGTGCCGTAAACTCCTCATGCATCTCCTCCTGGCTGCTAAGAGTTGTATTGCTAGGAAGTGGAAGAACCCTACGCCTCCTTCCATACGTGAGGTGCTCTATTCTGTAGCCACTACCC
The DNA here is from genome assembly GCF_027358695.1 of Spea bombifrons. Classification (NCBI taxonomy): domain Eukaryota; kingdom Metazoa; phylum Chordata; class Amphibia; order Anura; family Pelobatidae; genus Spea; species Spea bombifrons. Next base: position 12,602,825 of record NC_071096.1, on the reverse strand, counting down.
GTACGTACGAATGTATGGCCCACTCGGCCTTGGGTACCTCTCATGTTTTCCAAGCTACTTGGGATAGGTGGGATGATTTCTATCTTACCTCTTTTCGTGGTACCCCTCCTGGTTTTCTGCTCCATGACATGCGTACTCCATGGAGCTTGAAGGCTGTTCGTTCGTTTTAGGCTCTTCTCTCTCTTTTCTTTTCTTTTTTTTTCCTTTCTGCTCCCTCCCTTCCCTTCTTTCCTGTTTTCCCCTGTCCCTCCCTTTCATGGACTGGTCATGCGAGGTCCTTATTCCGATGCAGCTTGCCACCGACTGTATACTCCTTTCGTGTGTCTGGCTGCTGTGATGTTTGTTGCATTTTCTGTTGCTCCTTTGATCATCGATTATGTATTTGTATAGCGCTACGTTTTCCTTGCTACCTAGCCGGGCTCTGTTACTCCGCTCGGTGGTACGTTGTACTATATTGGTCTGATGTTTCCTGATTTCGGTACCGTTTTACCTTTTGTTTTTGTCCGTGCCTTTTCTTTTGTTTTGTTATGAAAACTCAATAAAATTTCAAGTGATAAAAAAAAAAAAGGAATGGTATTGGAGGCCTGCTGTGGAAGCTACATGGGACACCAGATATGGCTGAAAATATGAAAAAACTTAGACCGCGGACCTTAAGTTTTTGCCAAAAAATGAAAAATTTTAAAAACACTCAAAACCTTTAGGAAAGTATTCCTTTAGCATCCAGCATAACATCCTAGTTAAAAGGAATGGTATTGGAGGCCTGCTGCGGAAGCTACATGGGACACCAGATATGGCTGAAAATATGAAAACACTTAGACCGCGGACCTTAAGTTTTTGCCAAAAAATGAAAAATTTTAAAAATACTCAAAACCTTTAGGAAATTATTCCTTTAGCATCCAGCATAACATCCTAGTTAAAAGGAATGGTATTGGAGGCCTTCTGTGGAAGCTACATGGGACACCAGATATGGCTGAAAATAGGAAAAAACTTAGACCGCGGACCTTAAGTTATTGCCAAAAAATGAAAAATTTAAAAAACACTCAAAACCTTTAGGAAATTATTCCTTTAGCATCCAGCATAACATCCTAGTTAAAAGGAATGGTATTGGAGGCCTGCTGCAGAAGCTACATGGGACACCAGATATGGCTGAAAATATGAAAAAACTTAGACCGCGGACCTTAAGTTTTTGCCAAAAAATGAAAAATTTAAAAAACACTCAAAACCTTTAGGAAATTATTCCTTTAGCATCCAGCATAACATCCTAGTTCAAAGGAATGGTATTGGAGGCCTGCTGCGGAAGCTACATGGGACACCAGATATGGCTGAAAATATGAAAAAACTTAGACCACGGACCTTAAGTTTTTGCCAAAAAATGAAAAATTTAAAAAACACTCAAAACCTTTAGGAAATTATTCCTTTAGCATCCAGCATAACATCCTAGTTAAAAGGAATGGTATTGGAGGCCTGCTGTGGAAGCTACATGGGACACCAGATATGGCTGAAAATATGAAAAAACTTAGACCGCGGACCTTAAGTTTTTGCCAAAAAATGAAAAATTTTAAAAACACTCAAAACCTTTAGGAAATTATTCCTTTAGCATCCGGCATAACATCCTAGTTAAGAGGAATGGTATTGGAGGCCTGCTGTGAAAGCTACATGGGACACCAGATATGGCTGAAAATATGAAAAAACTTAGACCGCTGACCTTAAGTTTTTGCCAAAAAATGAAAAATTTTAAAAACACTCAAAACCTTTAGGAAATTATTCCTTTAGCATCCAGCATAACATCCTAGTTAAAAGGAATGGTATTGGAGGCCTGCTGCGGAAGCTACATGGGACACCAGATATGGCTGAAAATAGGAAAAAACTTAGACCACGGACCTTAAGTTTTTGCCAAAAAATGAAAAATTTTAAAAACACTCAAAACCTTTAGGAAATTATTCCTTTAGCATCCAGCATAACATCCTAGTTAAAAGGAATGGTATTGGAGGCCTGCTGCAGAAGCTACATGGGACACCAGATATGGCTGAAAATAGGAAAAAACTTAGACAGCGGACCTTAAGTTTTTGCCAAAAAATGAAAAATTTAAAAAACACTCAAAACCTTTAGGAAATTATTCCTTTAGCATCCAGCATAACATCCTAGTTAAAAGGAATGGTATTGGAGGCCTGCTGCGGAAGCTACATGGGACACCAGATATGGCTGAAAATAGGAAAAAACTTAGGCCGCGGACCTTAAGTTTTTGCCAAAAAATGAAAAATTTTAAAAACACTCAAAACCTTTAGGAAATTATTCCTTTAGCATCCAGCATAACATCCTAGTTAAAAGGAATGGTATTGGAGGCCTGCTGCGGAAGCTACATGGGACACCAGATATAGCTGAAAATAGGAAAAAACTTAGACCGCGGACCTTAAGTTTTTGCCAAAAAATGAAAAATTTTAAAAACACTCAAAACCTTTAGGAAATTATTCCTTTAGCATCCAGCATAACATCCTAGTTAAAAGGAATGGTATTGGAGGCCTGCTGTGGAAGCTACATGGGACACCAGATATGGCTGAAAATATGAAAAAACTTAGACCGCGGACCTTAAGTTTTTGCCAAAAAATGAAAAATTTAAAAAACACTCAAAACCTTTAGGAAATTATTCCTTTAGCATCCAGCATAACATCCTAGTTAAAAGGAATGATATTGGAGGCCTGCTGCGGAAGCTACATGGGACACCAGATATGGCTGAAAATATGAAAAAACTTAGACCGCGGACCTTAAGTTTTTGCCAAAAAATGAAAAATTTAAAAAACACTCAAAACCTTTAGGAAATTATTCCTTTAGCATCCAGCATAACATCCTAGTTAAAAGGAATGGTATTGGAGGCCTGCTGCAGAAGCTACATGGGACACCAGATATGGCTGAAAATATGAAAAAACTTAGACCGCGGACCTTAAGTTTTTGCCAAAAAATGAAAAATTTTAAAAACACTCAAAACCTTTAGGAAATTATTCCATTAGCATCCAGCAGAACATCCTAGTTAAAAGGAATGGTATTGGAGGCCTTCTGTGGAAGCTACATGGGACACCAGATATGGCTGAAAATAGGAAAAAACTTAGACCGCGGACCTTAAGTTTTTGCCAAAAAATGAAAAATTTTAAAAACACTCAAAACCTTTAGGAAATTATTCCTTTAGCATCCAGCATAACATCCTAGTTAAAAGGAATGGTATTGGAGGCCTGCTGCGGAAGCTACATGGAACACCAGATATGGCTGAAAATAGGGAAAAACTTAGACCGCGGACCTTAAGTTTTTGCCAAAAAATGAAAAATTTAAAAAACACTCAAAACCTTTAGGAAATTATTCCTTTAGCATCCAGCATAACATCCTAGTTAAAAGGAATGGTATTGGAGGCCTGCTGTGGAAGCTACATGGGACACCAGATATGGCTGAAAATAGGAAAAAACTTAGACCGCGGACCTTAAGTTTTTGCCAAAAAATGAAAAATTTAAAAAACACTCAAAACCTTTAGGAAATTATTCCTTTAGCATCCAGCATAACATCCTAGTTAAAAGGAATGGTATTGGAGGCCTGCTGTGGAAGCTACATGGGACACCAGATATGGCTGAAAATAGGAAAAAACTTAGACCGCGGACCTTAAGTTTTTGCCAAAAAATGAAAAATTTAAAAAACACTCAAAACCTTTAGGAAATTATTCCTTTAGTATCCAGCATAACATCCTAGTTAAAAGGAATGGTATTGGAGGCCTGCTGTGGAAGCTACATGGGACACCAGATATGGCTGAAAATATAAAAAAACTTAGACCGCTGACCTTAAGTTTTTGCCAAAAAATGAAAAATTTTAAAAACACTCAAAACCTTTAGGAAATTATTCCTTTAGCATCCAGCATAACATCCTAGTTAAAAGGAATGGTATTGGAGGCCTGCTGCAGAAGCTACATGGGACACCAGATATGGCTGAAAATATGAAAAAACTTAGACCGCGGACCTTAAGTTTTTGCCAAAAAATGAAAAATTTTAAAAACACTCAAAACCTTTAGGAAATTATTCCTTTAGCATCCAGCATAACATCCTAGTTAAAAGGAATGGTATTGGAGGCCTGCTGTGGAAGCTACATGGGACACCAGATATGGCTGAAAATAGGAAAAAACTTAGACCGCGGACCTTAAGTTTTTGCCAAAAAATGAAAAATTTTAAAAACACTCAAAACCTTTAGGAAATTATTCCTTTAGCATCCAGCATAACATCCTAGTTAAAAGGAATGGTATTGGAGGCCTGCTGCGGAAGCTACATGGGACACCAGATATGGCTGAAAATATGAAAAAACTTAGACCGCGAGCCTTAAGTTTTTGCCAAAAAATGAAAAATTTTAAAAACACTCAAAACCTTTAGGAAATGATTCCTTTAGCATCCAGCATAACATCCTAGTTAAAAGGAATGGTATTGGAGGCCTGCTGTGGAAGCTACATGGGACACCAGATATGGCTGAAAATAGGAAAAAACTTAGACCGCGGACCTTAAGTTTTTGCCAAAAAATGAAAAATTTAAAAAACACTCAAAACCTTTAGGAAATGATTCCTTTAGCATCCAGCATAACATCCTAGTTAAAAGGAATGGTATTGGAGGCCTGCTGTGGAAGCTACATGGGACACCAGATATGGCTGAAAATAGGAAAAAACTTAGACCGCGGACCTTAAGTTTTTGCCAAAAAATGAAAAATTTAAAAAACACTCAAAACCTTTAGGAAATTATTCCTTTAGCATCCAGCATAACATCCTAGTTAAAAGGAATGGTATTGGAGGCCTGCTGTGGAAGCTACATGGGACACCAGATATGGCTGAAAATAGGAAAAAACTTAGACCGCGGACCTTAAGTTTTTGCCAAAAAATGAAAAATTTTAAAAACACTCAAAACCTTTAGGAAATTATTCCTTTAGCATCCAGCATAACATCCTAGTTAAAAGGAATGGTATTGGAGGCCTGCTGCGGAAGCTACATGGAACACCAGATATTGCTGAAAATAGGGAAAAACTTAGACCGCGGACCTTAAGTTTTTGCCAAATAATGAAAAATTTAAAAAACACTCAAAACCTTTAGGAAATTATTCCTTTAGCATCCAGCATAACATCCTAGTTAAAATGAATGGTATTGGAGGCCTGCTGTGGAAGCTACATGGGACACCAGATATGGCTGAAAATATGAAAAAGCTTAGACCGCGGACCTTAAGTTTTTGCCAAAAAATGAAAAATTTTAAAAACACTCAAAACCTTTAGGAAATTATTCCTTTAGCATCCAGCATAACATCCTAGTTAAAAGGAATGGTATTGGAGGCCTGCTGCAGAAGCTACATGGGACACCAGATATGGCTGAAAATATGAAAAAACTTAGACCGCGGACCTTAAGTTTTTGCCAAAAAATGAGAAATTTAAAAAACACTCAAAACCTTTAGGAAATTATTCCTATAGCATCCAGCATAACATCCTAGTTAAAAGGAATGGTATTGGAGGCCTGCTGCGGAAGCTACATGGGACACCAGATATGGCTGAAAATATGAAAAAACTTAGACCGCGGACCTTAAGTTTTTGCCAAAAAATGAAAAATTTAAAAAACACTCAAAACCTTTAGGAAATTATTCCTTTAGCATCCAGCATAACATCCTAGTTAAAAGGAATGGTAATGGAGGCCTGCTGCAGAAGCTACATGGGACACCAGATATGGCTGAAAATATGAAAAAACTTAGACCGCGGACCTTAAGTTTTTGCCAAAAAATGAAAAATTTAAAAAACACTCAAAACCTTTAGGAAATTATTCCTTTAGCATCCAGCATAACATCCTAGTTAAAAGGAATGGTATTGGAGGCCTGCTGTGGAAGCTACATGGGACACCAGATATGGCTGAAAATATGAAAAAACTTAGACTGCGGACCTTAAGTTTTTGCCAAAAAATGAAAAATTTTAAAAACACTCAAAACCTTTAGGAAATTATTCCTATAGCATCCAGCATAACATCCTAGTTAAAAGGAATGGTATTGGAGGCCTGCTGCGGAAGCTACATGGGACACCAGATATGGCTGAAAATATGAAAAAACTTAGACCGCGGACCTTAAGTTTTTGCCAAAAAATGAAAAATTTTAAAAACACTCAAAACCTTTAGGAAATTATTCCTTTAGCATCCAGCATAACATCCTAGTTAAAAGGAATGGTATTGGAGGCCTGCTGTGGAAGCTACATGGGACACCAGATATGGCTGAAAATATGAAAAAACTTAGACCGCGGACCTTAAGTTTTTGCCAAAAAATGAAAAATTTTAAAAACACTCAAAACCTTTAGGAAATTATTCCTTTAGCATCCGGCATAACATCCTAGTTAAGAGGAATGGTATTGGAGGCCTGCTGTGGAAGCTACATGGGACACCAGATATGGCTGAAAATATGAAAAAACTTAGACCGCTGACCTTAAGTTTTTGCCAAAAAAATGAAAAATTTTAAAAACACTGAAAACCTTTAGGAAAGTATTCCTTTAGCATCCAGCATAACATCCTAGTTAAAAGGAATGGTATTGGAGGCCTGCTGCGGAAGCTACATGGGACACCAGATATGGCTGAAAATATGAAAAAGCTTAGACCGCGGACCTTAAGTTTTTGCCAAAAAATGAAAAATTTTAAAAACACTCAAAACCTTTAGGAAATTATTCCTTTAGCATCCAGCATAACATCCTAGTTAAAAGGAATGATATTGGAGGCCTGCTGCGGAAGCTACATGGGACACCAGATATGGCTGAAAATATGAAAAAACTTAGACCGCGGACCTTAAGTTTTTGCCAAAAAATGAAAAATTTTAAAAACACTCAAAACCTTTAGGAAATTATTCCTTTAGCATCCAGCATAACATCCTAGTTAAAAGGAATGGTATTGGAGGCCTGCTGTGGAAGCTACATGGGACACCAGATATGGCTGAAAATAGGAAAAAACTTAGACCGCGGACCTTAAGTTTTTGCCAAAAAATGAAAAATTTAAAAAACACTCAAAACCTTTAGGAAATTATTCCTTTAGCATCCAGCATAACATCCTAGTTAAAAGGAATGGTATTGGAGGCCTGCTGCGGAAGCTACGTGGGACACCAGATATGGCTGAAAATATGAAAAAACTTAGACTGCGGACCTTAAGTTTTTGCCAAAAAATGAAAAATTTTAAAAACACTCAAAACCTTTAGGAAATTATTCCTTTAGCATCCAGCATAACATCCTAGTTAAAAGGAATGGTATTGGAGGCCTGCTGCGGAAGCTACATGGGACACCAGATATGGCTGAAAATATGAAAAAGCTTAGACCGCGGACCTTAAGTTTTTGCCAAAAAATGAAACATGTTAAAAACACTCAAAACCTTTAGGAAATTATTCCTTTAGCATCCAGCATAACATCCTAGTTAAAAGGAATGGTATTGGAGGCCTGCTGCAGAAGCTACATGGGACACCAGATATGGCTGAAAATATGAAAAAACTTAGACCGCGGACCTTAAGTTTTTGCCAAAAAATGAAAAATTTTAAAAACACTCAAAACCTTTAGGAAATTATACCTTTAGCATCCAGCATAACATCCTAGTTAAAAGGAATGGTATTGGAGGCCTGCTGTGGAAGCTACATGGGACACCAGATATGGCTGAAAATATGAAAAAACTTAGACCGCGGACCTTAAGTTTTTGCCAAAAAATGAAAAATTTTAAAAACACTCAAAAACTTTAGGAAATTATTCCTTTAGCATCCAGCATAACATCCTAGTTAAAAGGAATGGTATTGGAGGCCTGCTGTGGAAGCTACATGGGACACCAGATATGGCTGAAAATATGAAAAAGCTTAGACCGCGGACCTTAAGTTTTTGCCAAAAAATGAAAAATTTAAAAAACACTCAAAACCTTTAGGAAATTATTCCTTTAGCATCCAGCATAACATCCTAGTTAAAAGGAATGGTATTGGAGGCCTGCTGTGGAAGCTACATGGGACACCAGATATGGCTGAAAATAGGAAAAAACTTAGACCGCGGACCTTAAGTTTTTGCCAAAAAATGAAAAATTTTAAAAACACTCAAAACCTTTAGGAAATGATTCCTTTAGCATCCAGCATAACATCCTAGTTAAAAAGAATGGTATTGGAGGCCTGCTGTGGAAGCTACATGGGACACCAGATATGGCTGAAAATAGGAAAAAACTTAGACCGCGGACCTTAAGTTTTTGCCAAAAAATGAAAAATTTAAAAAACACTCAAAACCTTTAGGAAATTATTCCTTTAGCATCCAGCATAACATCCTAGTTAAAAGGAATGGTATTGGAGGCCTGCTGTGGAAGCTACATGGGACACCAGATATGGCTGAAAATAGGAAAAAACTTAGACCGCGGACCTTAAGTTTTTGCCAAAAAAATGAAAAATTTTAAAAACACTGAAAACCTTTAGGAAAGTATTCCTTTAGCATCCAGCATAACATCCTAGTTAAAAGGAATGGTATTGGAGGCCTGCTGCGGAAGCTACATGGGACACCAGATATGGCTGAAAATATGAAAAAGCTTAGACCGCGGACCTTAAGTTTTTGCCAAAAAATGAAAAATTTTAAAAACACTCAAAACCTTTAGGAAATTATTCCTTTAGCATCCAGCATAACATCCTAGTTAAAAGGAATGGTATTGGAGGCCTGCTGCAGAAGCTACATGGGACACCAGATATGGCTGAAAATATGAAAAAACTTAGACCGCGGACCTTAAGTTTTTGCCAAAAAATGAAAAATTTTAAAAACACTCAAAACCTTTAGGAAATTATACCTTTAGCATCCAGCATAACATCCTAGTTAAAAGGAATGGTATTGGAGGCCTGCTGTGGAAGCTACATGGGACACCAGATATGGCTGAAAATATGAAAAAACTTAGACCGCGGACCTTAAGTTTTTGCCAAAAAATGAAAAATTTTAAAAACACTCAAAAACTTTAGGAAATTATTCCTTTAGCATCCAGCATAACATCCTAGTTAAAAGGAATGGTATTGGAGGCCTGCTGTGGAAGCTACATGGGACACCAGATATGGCTGAAAATATGAAAAAGCTTAGACCGCGGACCTTAAGTTTTTGCCAAAAAATGAAAAATTTAAAAAACACTCAAAACCTTTAGGAAATTATTCCTTTAGCATCCAGCATAACATCCTAGTTAAAAGGAATGGTATTGGAGGCCTGCTGTGGAAGCTACATGGGACACCAGATATGGCTGAAAATAGGAAAAAACTTAGACCGCGGACCTTAAGTTTTTGCCAAAAAATGAAAAATTTTAAAAGCACTCAAAACCTTTAGGAAATGATTCCTTTAGCATCCAGCATAACATCCTAGTTAAAAAGAATGGTATTGGAGGCCTGCTGTGGAAGCTACATGGGACACCAGATATGGCTGAAAATAGGAAAAAACTTAGACCGCGGACCTTAAGTTTTTGCCAAAAAATGAAAAATTTAAAAAACACTCAAAACCTTTAGGAAATTATTCCTTTAGCATCCAGCATAACATCCTAGTTAAAAGGAATGGTATTGGAGGCCTGCTGTGGAAGCTACATGGGACACCAGATATGGCTGAAAATAGGAAAAAACTTAGACCGCGGACCTTAAGTTTTTGCCAAAAAAATGAAAAATTTTAAAAACACTGAAAACCTTTAGGAAAGTATTCCTTTAGCATCCAGCATAACATCCTAGTTAAAAGGAATGGTATTGGAGGCCTGCTGCGGAAGCTACATGGGACACCAGATATGGCTGAAAATATGAAAAAGCTTAGACCGCGGACCTTAAGTTTTTGCCAAAAAATGAAAAATTTTAAAAACACTCAAAACCTTTAGGAAATTATTCCTTTAGCATCCAGCATAACATCCTAGTTAAAAGGAATGGTATTGGAGGCCTGCTGCAGAAGCTACATGGGACACCAGATATGGCTGAAAATATGAAAAAACTTAGACCGCGGACCTTAAGTTTTTGCCAAAAAATGAGAAATTTAAAAAACACTCAAAACCTTTAGGAAATTATTCCTATAGCATCCAGCATAACATCCTAGTTAAAAGGAATGGTATTGGAGGCCTGCTGCGGAAGCTACATGGGACACCAGATATGGCTGAAAATATGAAAAAACTTAGACCGCGGACCTTAAGTTTTTGCCAAAAAATGAAAATTTTTAAAAACACTCAAAACCTTTAGGAAATTATTCCTTTAGCATCCAGCATAACATCCTAGTTAAAAGGAATGGTATTGGAGGCCTGCTGTGGAAGCTACATGGGACACCAGATATGGCTGAAAATAGGAAAAAACTTAGACCGCGGACCTTAAGTTTTTGCCAAAAAATGAAAAATTTTAAAAACACTCAAAACCTTTAGGAAATTATTCCTTTAGCATCCGGCATAACATCCTAGTTAAGAGGAATGGTATTGGAGGCCTGCTGTGGAAGCTACATGGGACACCAGATATGGCTGAAAATATGAAAAAACTTAGACCGCTGACCTTAAGTTTTTGCCAAAAAATGAAAAATTTTAAAAACACTCAAAACCTTTAGGAAATTATTCCTTTAGCATCCAGCATAACATCCTAGTTAAAAGGAATGATATTGGAGGCCTGCTGCGGAAGCTACATGGGACACCAGATATGGCTGAAAATATGAAAAAACTTAGACCGCGGACCTTAAGTTTTTGCCAAAAAATGAAAAATTTTAAAAACACTCAAAACCTTTAGGAAATTATTCCTTTAGCATCCAGCATAACATCCTAGTTAAAAGGAATGGTATTGGAGGCCTGCTGCGGAAGCTACATGGGACACCAGATATGGCTGAAAATATGAAAAAGCTTAGACCGCGGACCTTAAGTTTTTGCCAAAAAATGAAACATGTTAAAAACACTCAAAACCTTTAGGAAATTATTCCTTTAGCATCCAGCATAACATCCTAGTTAAAAGGAATGATATTGGAGGCCTGCTGCAGAAGCTACATGGGACACCAGATATGGCTGAAAATATGAAAAAACTTAGACCGCGGACCTTAAGTTTTTGCCAAAAAATGAAAAATTTTAAAAACACTCAAAACCTTTAGGAAATTATACCTTTAGCATCCAGCATAACATCCTAGTTAAAAGGAATGGTATTGGAGGCCTGCTGTGGAAGCTACATGGGACACCAGATATGGCTGAAAATATGAAAAAACTTAGACCGCGGACCTTAAGTTTTTGCCAAAAAATGAAAAATTTTAAAAACACTCAAAACCTTTAGGAAATTATACCTTTAGCATCCAGCATAACATCCTAGTTAAAAGGAATGGTATTGGAGGCCTGCTGTGGAAGCTACATGGGACACCAGATATGGCTGAAAATATGAAAAAACTTAGACCGCGGACCTTAAGTTTTTGCCAAAAAATGAAAAATTTTAAAAACACTCAAAACCTTTAGGAAATTATTCCTTTAGCATCCGGCATAACATCCTAGTTAAGAGGAATGGTATTGGAGGCCTGCTGTGGAAGCTACATGGGACACCAGATATGGCTGAAAATATGAAAAAACTTAGACCGCTGACCTTAAGTTTTTGCCAAAAAATGAAAAATTTTAAAAACACTCAAAAACTTTAGGAAATTATTCCTTTAGCATCCAGCATAACATCCTAGTTAAAAGGAATGGTATTGGAGGCCTGCTGTGGAAGCTACATGGGACACCAGATATGGCTGAAAATATGAAAAAACTTAGACCGCGGACCTTAAGTTTTTGCCAAAAAATGAAAAATTTTAAAAACACTCAAAACCTTTAGGAAATTATTCCTTTAGCATCCGGCATAACATCCTAGTTAAGAGGAATGGTATTGGAGGCCTGCTGTGGAAGCTACATGGGACACCAGATATGGCTGAAAATATGAAAAAACTTAGACCGCTGACCTTAAGTTTTTGCCAAAAAATGAAAAATTTTAAAAACACTCAAAAACTTTAGGAAATTATTCCTTTAGCATCCAGCATAACATCCTAGTTAAAAGGAATGGTATTGGAGGCCTGCTGTGGAAGCTACATGGGACACCAGATATGGCTGAAAATATGAAAAAGCTTAGACCGCGGACCTTAAGTTTTTGCCAAAAAATGAAAAATTTAAAAAACACTCAAAACCTTTAGGAAATTATTCCTTTAGCATCCAGCATAACATCCTAGTTAAAAGGAATGGTATTGGAGGCCTGCTGTGGAAGCTACATGGGACACCAGATATGGCTGAAAATAGGAAAAAACTTAGACCGCGGACCTTAACCCCTTGGCTGCTAAGCCATTTCACACCTTGGTGCTAAGCTAGTTTTCGGCATTTTGGTGCATCTCACGTTTAAACGCGTTTAGAAGTACATTTCTTGGGAATAAACTATACAAACCATATATTGTTTTTTTCAGCACACCCAGCAGATTCCAAATATACCATTTTTATATGTGTATGTCTCATTAGATTTGCAAAATACAACCAAAAATGGGAAAAAAGTGTAATTTTTCACTTCCAACTCAATAAAAACTAGTTCGTAATGTTATTTTTCTAAACTCTAATATCAAAAGCTGTGCTGCTAAATATTTGTAGTAGGTAACCGGTCTAAAATAAACAGACATTGAGAACAGTAGACTGTGTTTTTCTAATATTTTATAGCTAAAAGTTAAACTTATTAGACTACCACAAAATTCATCTTTAAATTTAATGCATGGCTGCGTCAATTAAACGGCTCTAGCTGCCCAGGATGTTAAAATATGCCAACAAAACTATATATTTTTAGAAACTACACCTCCAGCCGCAGCAAATGAGGTCTTATTTGTATTTGTATCACAAAACTGATGTGCACAACAAATAAGTGAATATCACACAAATAAAAATAAAAAATAAATAAAATTAAAAGCGACAAGTTAATTTATGTCTTCCGCACTCCAGGTTTGTCCTAGAAACACATGCAGCCCCTCATTTGATGCGCCAAGGGGTGTAGTTTCTGAAAATATATACTTTATGTACCATAATTTAACTTCCCAGCTGTCTAGAGCTGTCTAAATGCAGCCATCACCCCTAAATGTTTTAAGACAATTTTTTAACAAGATTCTCCAATCTGCCATATCTGAAGTTAAGGTGGTCTAGACATCAGGGAAGTTAAATTAGGGTACATAAAGTACACATTTCAAGAAACTACACCCCTTTGAGCTTCAAATGAGGGGTTACATGTATTTCTAGGACAAAAGTTAAGTTCACAGATAATGATGGAATATGTCGCTTTGGCTAGAAAATATGTTTTTTCTAACCATAGCGACATGTTCATTTGTGTCTTGCGCACTCCAGGTTTGTCCTAGAAACACACGCAGCCCCTCATTTGATGCGCCGAGGGGTGTAGTTTTTGAAAATATGTACTTTTTGTGCCATAATTTAACTTCTTACGTGAGCAGTAATGCCACGTCAAGGCTTCAACCCTAATTACTGACCATTCACACGCTATTCATATCTCCATTCACTCGCAGAAGCACACACCATACTTTCCATACATTCACTCGCAGAAGTACACACACCATTCTTTCCCCTTACAATCCCAAAGAGATGATCGTAAAGGGAGAAAAAAATCACTTTTACAGCAAAAATAAGTTTTGCAGTAAAAATGCAAGGGGCTCCAGGGATGACATGGTTAACTTATGTACTACAGGCTATACGGCTGATTTTTGCAGTTCATCTGGATTTCAAAAATTGCCTTCCTCTACCATTGGCTAAATTTAACCCCATGATCAAAGGGATCATGGGGTTAAAATTTAGTATCGACCATTTTTAAAAAGGGAATGTGACTTTTTATAGCTATATGATCGCTGTGGTAACATTGGCTACCACAGTGATCATTTAGCTAGAATACTTAAACTTTTTTTTTTTTTTAAAGTTAAACCAGTTTATGTTTAGATAATTTAATTTGGGGGTCTCTAGGCAATTTTGATCTTTATTTATCTGCCTTTAGAGACCCCCAAATCATTTTTTTTACTTTTTTTGTACATTTTTATTTTTTTAACATAATATTTTTTATTCTTTTTTTACAAGCATTATACCGTTGGAAAGGTGAGGCGATTACCTTTCCAACGGTATATGTTGGGGGTCTGTAGCTGCTCAGATGCCTGAGATACAGGCATCTAAGCAGCATGCCCCCATACCGTGAAAACTGACAATTGTCAGTTTTCAATAAAGTTGCGCGGTGACGTCATCGCGTCATTACGCGCGACGTCACCGGCCGGATCTGGTGGTCCCAGTGATGCCCTTCAAAATGAGGGGCAGATCGCCGAGGTAGGTGGTGATGGGGGTCCACAGACCCCCATCAAGGTAGGAGAGTGCTAGCGACGGCATGGTGCCGTCATTAGCACCTGACTGGGACTGCTAGCGACGGCACCATGCCGTCGTTAGCAGTCAAGGGGTTAAGTTTTTGCCAAAAAATGAAAAATTTTAAAAACACTCAAAACCTTTAGGAAATTATTCCTTTAGCATCCAGCATAACATCCTAGTTAAAAGGAATGGTATTGGAGGCCTGCTGCGGAAGCTACATGGGACACCAGATATGGCTGAAAATATGAAAAAACTTAGACCGCGAGCCTTAAGTTTTTGCCAAAAAATGAAAAATTTTAAAAACACTCAAAACCTTTAGGAAATGATTCCTTTAGCATCCAGCATAACATCCTAGTTAAAAGGAATGGTATTGGAGGCCTGCTGTGGAAGCTACATGGGACACCAGATATGGCTGAAAATAGGAAAAAACTTAGACCGCGGACCTTAAGTTTTTGCCAAAAAATGAAAAATTTAAAAAACACTCAAAACCTTTAGGAAATTATTCCTTTAGCATCCAGCATAACATCCTAGTTAAAAGGAATGGTATTGGAGGCCTGCTGCGGAAGCTACGTGGGACACCAGATATGGCTGAAAATATGAAAAAACTTAGACCGCGGACCTTAAGTTTTTGCCAAAAAATGAAAAATTTTAAAAACACTCAAAACCTTTAGGAAATTATTCCTTTAGCATCCAGCATAACATCCTAGTTAAAAGGAATGGTATTGGAGGCCTGCTGCGGAAGCTACATGGGACACCAGATATGGCTGAAAATATGAAAAAGCTTAGACCGCGGACCTTAAGTTTTTGCCAAAAAATGAAACATGTTAAAAACACTCAAAACCTTTAGGAAATTATTCCTTTAGCATCCAGCATAACATCCTAGTTAAAAGGAATGGTATTGGAGGCCTGCTGCAGAAGCTACATGGGACACCAGATATGGCTGAAAATATGAAAAAACTTAGACCGCGGACCTTAAGTTTTTGCCAAAAAATGAAAAATTTTAAAAACACTCAAAACCTTTAGGAAATTATACCTTTAGCATCCAGCATAACATCCTAGTTAAAAGGAATGGTATTGGAGGCCTGCTGTGGAAGCTACATGGGACACCAGATATGGCTGAAAATATGAAAAAACTTAGACTGCGGACCTTAAGTTTTTGCCAAAAAATGAAAAATTTTAAAAACACTCAAAACCTTTAGGAAATTATTCCTATAGCATCCAGCATAACATCCTAGTTAAAAGGAATGGTATTGGAGGCCTGCTGCGGAAGCTACATGGGACACCAGATATGGCTGAAAATATGAAAAAACTTAGACCGCGGACCTTAAGTTTTTGCCAAAAAATGAAAAATTTTAAAAACACTCAAAACCTTTAGGAAATTATTCCTTTAGCATCCAGCATAACATCCTAGTTAAAAGGAATGGTATTGGAGGCCTGCTGTGGAAGCTACATGGGACACCAGATATGGCTGAAAATATGAAAAAACTTAGACCGCGGACCTTAAGTTTTTGCCAAAAAATGAAAAATTTTAAAAACACTCAAAACCTTTAGGAAATTATTCCTTTAGCATCCGGCATAACATCCTAGTTAAGAGGAATGGTATTGGAGGCCTGCTGTGGAAGCTACATGGGACACCAGATATGGCTGAAAATATGAAAAAACTTAGACCGCTGACCTTAAGTTTTTGCCAAAAAAATGAAAAATTTTAAAAACACTGAAAACCTTTAGGAAAGTATTCCTTTAGCATCCAGCATAACATCCTAGTTAAAAGGAATGGTATTGGAGGCCTGCTGCGGAAGCTACATGGGACACCAGATATGGCTGAAAATATGAAAAAGCTTAGACCGCGGACCTTAAGTTTTTGCCAAAAAATGAAAAATTTTAAAAACACTCAAAACCTTTAGGAAATTATTCCTTTAGCATCCAGCATAACATCCTAGTTAAAAGGAATGATATTGGAGGCCTGCTGCGGAAGCTACATGGGACACCAGATATGGCTGAAAATATGAAAAAACTTAGACCGCGGACCTTAAGTTTTTGCCAAAAAATGAAAAATTTAAAAAACACTCAAAACCTTTAGGAAATTATTCCTTTAGCATCCAGCATAACATCCTAGTTAAAAGGAATGGTATTGGAGGCCTGCTGCGGAAGCTACGTGGGACACCAGATATGGCTGAAAATATGAAAAAACTTAGACCGCGGACCTTAAGTTTTTGCCAAAAAATGAAAAATTTTAAAAACACTCAAAACCTTTAGGAAATTATTCCTTTAGCATCCAGCATAACATCCTAGTTAAAAGGAATGGTATTGGAGGCCTGCTGCGGAAGCTACATGGGACACCAGATATGGCTGAAAATATGAAAAAGCTTAGACCGCGGACCTTAAGTTTTTGCCAAAAAATGAAACATGTTAAAAACACTCAAAACCTTTAGGAAATTATTCCTTTAGCATCCAGCATAACATCCTAGTTAAAAGGAATGGTATTGGAGGCCTGCTGCAGAAGCTACATGGGACACCAGATATGGCTGAAAATATGAAAAAACTTAGACCGCGGACCTTAAGTTTTTGCCAAAAAATGAAAAATTTTAAAAACACTCAAAACCTTTAGGAAATTATACCTTTAGCATCCAGCATAACATCCTAGTTAAAAGGAATGGTATTGGAGGCCTGCTGTGGAAGCTACATGGGACACCAGATATGGCTGAAAATATGAAAAAACTTAGACCGCGGACCTTAAGTTTTTGCCAAAAAATGAAAAATTTTAAAAACACTCAAAAACTTTAGGAAATTATTCCTTTAGCATCCAGCATAACATCCTAGTTAAAAGGAATGGTATTGGAGGCCTGCTGTGGAAGCTACATGGGACACCAGATATGGCTGAAAATATGAAAAAGCTTGGACCGCGGACCTTAAGTTTTTGCCAAAAAATGAAAAATTTAAAAAACACTCAAAACCTTTAGGAAATTATTCCTTTAGCATCCAGCATAACATCCTAGTTAAAAGGAATGGTATTGGAGGCCTGCTGTGGAAGCTACATGGGACACCAGATATGGCTGAAAATAGGAAAAAACTTAGACCGCGGACCTTAAGTTTTTGCCAAAAAATGAAAAATTTTAAAAGCACTCAAAACCTTTAGGAAATGATTCCTTTAGCATCCAGCATAACATCCTAGTTAAAAAGAATGGTATTGGAGGCCTGCTGTGGAAGCTACATGGGACACCAGATATGGCTGAAAATAGGAAAAAACTTAGACCGCGGACCTTAAGTTTTTGCCAAAAAATGAAAAATTTAAAAAACACTCAAAACCTTTAGGAAATTATTCCTTTAGCATCCAGCATAACATCCTAGTTAAAAGGAATGGTATTGGAGGCCTGCTGTGGAAGCTACATGGGACACCAGATATGGCTGAAAATAGGAAAAAACTTAGACCGCGGACCTTAAGTTTTTGCCAAAAAAATGAAAAATTTTAAAAACACTGAAAACCTTTAGGAAAGTATTCCTTTAGCATCCAGCATAACATCCTAGTTAAAAGGAATGGTATTGGAGGCCTGCTGCGGAAGCTACATGGGACACCAGATATGGCTGAAAATATGAAAAAGCTTAGACCGCGGACCTTAAGTTTTTGCCAAAAAATGAAAAATTTTAAAAACACTCAAAACCTTTAGGAAATTATTCCTTTAGCATCCAGCATAACATCCTAGTTAAAAGGAATGGTATTGGAGGCCTGCTGCAGAAGCTACATGGGACACCAGATATGGCTGAAAATATGAAAAAACTTAGACCGCGGACCTTAAGTTTTTGCCAAAAAATGAGAAATTTAAAAAACACTCAAAACCTTTAGGAAATTATTCCTATAGCATCCAGCATAACATCCTAGTTAAAAGGAATGGTATTGGAGGCCTGCTGCGGAAGCTACATGGGACACCAGATATGGCTGAAAATATGAAAAAACTTAGACCGCGGACCTTAAGTTTTTGCCAAAAAATGAAAATTTTTAAAAACACTCAAAACCTTTAGGAAATTATTCCTTTAGCATCCAGCATAACATCCTAGTTAAAAGGAATGGTATTGGAGGCCTGCTGTGGAAGCTACATGGGACACCAGATATGGCTGAAAATAGGAAAAAACTTAGACCGCGGACCTTAAGTTTTTGCCAAAAAATGAAAAATTTTAAAAACACTCAAAACCTTTAGGAAATTATTCCTTTAGCATCCGGCATAACATCCTAGTTAAGAGGAATGGTATTGGAGGCCTGCTGTGGAAGCTACATGGGACACCAGATATGGCTGAAAATATGAAAAAACTTAGACCGCTGACCTTAAGTTTTTGCCAAAAAATGAAAAATTTTAAAAACACTCAAAACCTTTAGGAAATTATTCCTTTAGCATCCAGCATAACATCCTAGTTAAAAGGAATGATATTGGAGGCCTGCTGCGGAAGCTACATGGGACACCAGATATGGCTGAAAATATGAAAAAACTTAGACCGCGGACCTTAAGTTTTTGCCAAAAAATGAAAAATTTTAAAAACACTCAAAACCTTTAGGAAATTATTCCTTTAGCATCCAGCATAACATCCTAGTTAAAAGGAATGGTATTGGAGGCCTGCTGCGGAAGCTACATGGGACACCAGATATGGCTGAAAATAGGAAAAAACTTAGACCGCGGACCTTAAGTTTTTGCCAAAAAATGAAAAATTTAAAAAACACTCAAAACCTTTAGGAAATTATTCCTTTAGCATCCAGCATAACATCCTAGTTAAAAGGAATGGTATTGGAGGCCTGCTGCGGAAGCTACATGGGACACCAGATATGGCTGAAAATATGAAAAAACTTAGACCGCGGACCTTAAGTTTTTGCCAAAAAATGAAAAATTTTAAAAACACTCAAAACCTTTAGGAAATTATTCCTTTAGCATCCAGCATAACATCCTAGTTAAAAGGAATGGTATTGGAGGCCTGCTGCGGAAGCTACATGGGACACCAGATATGGCTGAAAATATGAAAAAGCTTAGACCGCGGACCTTAAGTTTTTGCCAAAAAATGAAACATGTTAAAAACACTCAAAACCTTTAGGAAATTATTCCTTTAGCATCCAGCATAACATCCTAGTTAAAAGGAATGATATTGGAGGCCTGCTGCAGAAGCTACATGGGACACCAGATATGGCTGAAAATATGAAAAAACTTAGACCGCGGACCTTAAGTTTTTGCCAAAAAATGAAAAATTTTAAAAACACTCAAAACCTTTAGGAAATTATACCTTTAGCATCCAGCATAACATCCTAGTTAAAAGGAATGGTATTGGAGGCCTGCTGTGGAAGCTACATGGGACACCAGATATGGCTGAAAATATGAAAAAACTTAGACCGCGGACCTTAAGTTTTTGCCAAAAAATGAAAAATTTTAAAAACACTCAAAACCTTTAGGAAATTATACCTTTAGCATCCAGCATAACATCCTAGTTAAAAGGAATGGTATTGGAGGCCTGCTGTGGAAGCTACATGGGACACCAGATATGGCTGAAAATATGAAAAAACTTAGACCGCGGACCTTAAGTTTTTGCCAAAAAATGAAAAATTTTAAAAACACTCAAAACCTTTAGGAAATTATTCCTTTAGCATCCGGCATAACATCCTAGTTAAGAGGAATGGTATTGGAGGCCTGCTGTGGAAGCTACATGGGACACCAGATATGGCTGAAAATATGAAAAAACTTAGACCGCTGACCTTAAGTTTTTGCCAAAAAATGAAAAATTTTAAAAACACTCAAAAACTTTAGGAAATTATTCCTTTAGCATCCAGCATAACATCCTAGTTAAAAGGAATGGTATTGGAGGCCTGCTGTGGAAGCTACATGGGACACCAGATATGGCTGAAAATATGAAAAAACTTAGACCGCGGACCTTAAGTTTTTGCCAAAAAATGAAAAATTTTAAAAACACTCAAAACCTTTAGGAAATTATTCCTTTAGCATCCGGCATAACATCCTAGTTAAGAGGAATGGTATTGGAGGCCTGCTGTGGAAGCTACATGGGACACCAGATATGGCTGAAAATATGAAAAAACTTAGACCGCTGACCTTAAGTTTTTGCCAAAAAATGAAAAATTTTAAAAACACTCAAAAACTTTAGGAAATTATTCCTTTAGCATCCAGCATAACATCCTAGTTAAAAGGAATGGTATTGGAGGCCTGCTGTGGAAGCTACATGGGACACCAGATATGGCTGAAAATATGAAAAAGCTTAGACCGCGGACCTTAAGTTTTTGCCAAAAAATGAAAAATTTAAAAAACACTCAAAACCTTTAGGAAATTATTCCTTTAGCATCCAGCATAACATCCTAGTTAAAAGGAATGGTATTGGAGGCCTGCTGCGGAAGCTACATGGGACACCAGATATGGCTGAAAATATGAAAAAACTTAGACCGCGGACCTTAAGTTTTTGCCAAAAAATGAAAAATTTTAAAAACACTCAAAACCTTTAGGAAATTATTCCTTTAGCATCCAGCATAACATCCTAGTTAAAAGGAATGGTATTGGAGGCCTGCTGCGGAAGCTACATGGGACACCAGATATGGCTGAAAATATGAAAAAGCTTAGACCGCGGACCTTAAGTTTTTGCCAAAAAATGAAACATGTTAAAAACACTCAAAACCTTTAGGAAATTATTCCTTTAGCATCCAGCATAACATCCTAGTTAAAAGGAATGATATTGGAGGCCTGCTGCAGAAGCTACATGGGACACCAGATATGGCTGAAAATATGAAAAAACTTAGACCGCGGACCTTAAGTTTTTGCCAAAAAATGAAAAATTTTAAAAACACTCAAAACCTTTAGGAAATTATACCTTTAGCATCCAGCATAACATCCTAGTTAAAAGGAATGGTATTGGAGGCCTGCTGTGGAAGCTACATGGGACACCAGATATGGCTGAAAATATGAAAAAACTTAGACCGCGGACCTTAAGTTTTTGCCAAAAAATGAAAAATTTTAAAAACACTCAAAACCTTTAGGAAATTATACCTTTAGCATCCAGCATAACATCCTAGTTAAAAGGAATGGTATTGGAGGCCTGCTGTGGAAGCTACATGGGACACCAGATATGGCTGAAAATATGAAAAAACTTAGACCGCGGACCTTAAGTTTTTGCCAAAAAATGAAAAATTTTAAAAACACTCAAAACCTTTAGGAAATTATTCCTTTAGCATCCGGCATAACATCCTAGTTAAGAGGAATGGTATTGGAGGCCTGCTGTGGAAGCTACATGGGACACCAGATATGGCTGAAAATATGAAAAAACTTAGACCGCTGACCTTAAGTTTTTGCCAAAAAATGAAAAATTTTAAAAACACTCAAAAACTTTAGGAAATTATTCCTTTAGCATCCAGCATAACATCCTAGTTAAAAGGAATGGTATTGGAGGCCTGCTGTGGAAGCTACATGGGACACCAGATATGGCTGAAAATATGAAAAAACTTAGACCGCGGACCTTAAGTTTTTGCCAAAAAATGAAAAATTTTAAAAACACTCAAAACCTTTAGGAAATTATTCCTTTAGCATCCGGCATAACATCCTAGTTAAGAGGAATGGTATTGGAGGCCTGCTGTGGAAGCTACATGGGACACCAGATATGGCTGAAAATATGAAAAAACTTAGACCGCTGACCTTAAGTTTTTGCCAAAAAATGAAAAATTTTAAAAACACTCAAAAACTTTAGGAAATTATTCCTTTAGCATCCAGCATAACATCCTAGTTAAAAGGAATGGTATTGGAGGCCTGCTGTGGAAGCTACATGGGACACCAGATATGGCTGAAAATATGAAAAAGCTTAGACCGCGGACCTTAAGTTTTTGCCAAAAAATGAAAAATTTAAAAAACACTCAAAACCTTTAGGAAATTATTCCTTTAGCATCCAGCATAACATCCTAGTTAAAAGGAATGGTATTGGAGGCCTGCTGTGGAAGCTACATGGGACACCAGATATGGCTGAAAATAGGAAAAAACTTAGACCGCGGACCTTAACCCCTTGGCTGCTAAGCCATTTCACACCCTGGTGCTAAGCTAGTTTTCGGCATTTTGGTGCATCTCACGTTTAAACGCGTTTAGAAGTACATTTCTTGGGAATAAACTATACAAACCATATATTGTTTTTTTCAGCACACCCAGCAGATTCCAAATATACCATTTTTATATGTGTATGTCTCATTATATTTGCATAATACAACCAAAAATGGGAAAAAAGTGTAATTTTTCACTTCCAACTCAATAAAAACTAGTTCGTAATGTTATTTTTCTAAACTCTAATATCAAAAGCTGTGCTGCTAAATATTTGTAGTAGGTAACCGGTCTAAAATAAACAGACAATGAGAACAGTAGACTGTGTTTTTCTAATATTTTATAGCTAAAAGTTAAACTTATTAGACTACCACAAAATTCATCTTTAAATTTAATGCATGGCTGCGTCAATTAAACGGCTCTAGCTGCCCAGGATGTTAAAATATGCCAACAAAACTATATATTTTTAGAAACTACACCTCCAGCCGCAGCAAATGAGGTCTTATTTGTATTTGTATCACAAAACTGATGTGCACAACAAATAAGTGAATATCACACAAATAAAAATAAAAAATAAATAAAATTAAAAGCGACAAGTTAATTTATGTCTTCCGCACTCCAGGTTTGTCCTAGAAACACATGCAGCCCCTCATTTGATGCGCCAAGGGGTGTAGTTTCTGAAAATATATACTTTATGTACCATAATTTAACTTCCCAGCTGTCTAGAGCTGTCTAAATGCAGCCATCACCCCTAAATGTTTTAAGACAATTTTTTAACAAGATTCTCCAATCTGCCATATCTGAAGTTAAGGTGGTCTAGACATCAGGGAAGTTAAATTAGGGTACATAAAGTACACATTTCAAGAAACTACACCCCTTTGAGCTTCAAATGAGGGGTTACATGTATTTCTAGGACAAAAGTTAAGTTCACAGATAATGATGGAATATGTCGCTTTGGCTAGAAAATATGTTTTTTCTAACCATAGCGACATGTTCATTTGTGTCTTGCGCACTCCAGGTTTGTCCTAGAAACACACGCAGCCCCTCATTTGATGCGCCGAGGGGTGTAGTTTTTGAAAATATGTACTTTTTGTGCCATAATTTAACTTCTTACGTGAGCAGTAATGCCACGTCAAGGCTTCAACCCTAATTACTGACCATTCACACGCTATTCATATCTCCATTCACTCGCAGAAGCACACACCATACTTTCCATACATTCACTCGCAGAAGTACACACACCATTCTTTCCCCTTACAATCCCAAAGAGATGATCGTAAAGGGAGAAAAAAATCACTTTTACAGCAAAAATAAGTTTTGCAGTAAAAATGCAAGGGGCTCCAGGGATGACATGGTTAACTTATGTACTACAGGCTATACGGCTGATTTTTGCAGTTCATCTGGATTTCAAAAATTGCCTTCCTCTACCATTGGCTAAATTTAACCCCATGATCAAAGGGATCATGGGGTTAAAATTTAGTATCGACCATTTTTAAAAAGGGAATGTGACTTTTTATAGCTATATGATCGCTGTGGTAACATTGGCTACCACAGTGATCATTTAGCTAGAATACTTAAACTTTTTTTTTTTTTTAAAGTTAAACCAGTTTATGTTTAGATAATTTAATTTGGGGGTCTCTAGGCAATTTTGATCTTTATTTATCTGCCTTTAGAGACCCCCAAATCATTTTTTTTACTTTTTTTGTACATTTTTATTTTTTTAACATAATATTTTTTATTCTTTTTTTACAAGCATTATACCGTTGGAAAGGTGAGGCGATTACCTTTCCAACGGTATATGTTGGGGGTCTGTAGCTGCTCAGATGCCTGAGATACAGGCATCTAAGCAGCATGCCCCCATACCGTGAAAACTGACAATTGTCAGTTTTCAATAAAGTTGCGCGGTGACGTCATCGCGTCATTACGCGCGACGTCACCGGCCGGATCTGGTGGTCCCAGTGATGCCCTTCAAAATGAGGGGCAGATCGCCGAGGTAGGTGGTGATGGGGGTCCACAGACCCCCATCAAGGTAGGAGAGTGCTAGCGACGGCATGGTGCCGTCGTTAGCACCTGACTGGGACTGCTAGCGACGGCACCATGCCGTCGTTAGCAGTCAAGGGGTTAAGTTTTTGCCAAAAAATGAAAAATTTTAAAAACACTCAAAACCTTTAGGAAATTATTCCTTTAGCATCCAGCATAACATCCTAGTTAAAAGGAATGGTATTGGAGGCCTGCTGCGGAAGCTACATGGGACACCAGATATGGCTGAAAATATGAAAAAACTTAGACCGCTGACCTTAAGTTTTTGCCAAAAAATGAAAAATTTTAAAAACACTCAAAAACTTTAGGAAATTATTCCTTTAGCATCCAGCATAACATCCTAGTTAAAAGGAATGATATTGGAGGCCTGCTGCGGAAGCTACATGGGACACCAGATATGGCTGAAAATATGAAAAAACTTAGACCGCGGACCTTAAGTTTTTGCCAAAAAATGAAAAATTTTAAAAACACTCAAAACCTTTAGGAAATTATTCCTTTAGCATCCAGCATAACATCCTAGTTAAAAGGAATGGTATTGGAGGCCTGCTGTGGAAGCTACATGGGACACCAGATATGGCTGAAAATATGAAAAAACTTAGACCGCGGACCTTAAGTTTTTGCCAAAAAATGAAAAATTTAAAAAACACTCAAAACCTTTAGGAAATTATTCCTTTAGCATCCAGCATAACATCCTAGTTAAAAGGAATGGTATTGGAGGCCTGCTGCGGAAGCTACATGGGACACCAGATATGGCTGAAAATAGGAAAAAACTTAGACCGCGGACCTTAAGTTTTTGCCAAAAAATGAAAAATTTTAAAAACACTCAAAACCTTTAGGAAATTATTCCTTTAGCATCCAGCATAACATCCTAGTTAAAAGGAATGGTATTGGAGGCCTGCTGCGGAAGCTACATGGGACACCAGATATGGCTGAAAATATGAAAAAACTTAGACCGCGGACCTTAAGTTTTTGCCAAAAAATGAAAAATTTAAAAAACACTCAAAACCTTTAGGAAATTATTCCTTTATCATCCAGCATAACATCCTAGTTAAAAGGAATGGTATTGGAGGCCTGCTGTGGAAGCTACATGGGACACCAGATATGGCTGAAAATATGAAAAAACTTAGACCGCGGACCTTAAGTTTTTGCCAAAAAATGAAAAATTTAAAAAACACTCAAAACCTTTAGGAAATTATTCCTTTAGCATCCAGCATAACATCCTAGTTAAAAGGAATGATATTGGAGGCCTGCTGCGGAAGCTACATGGGACACCAGATATGGCTGAAAATATGAAAAAACTTAGACCGCGGACCTTAAGTTTTTGCCAAAAAATGAAAAATTTTAAAAACACTCAAAACCTTTAGGAAATTATTCCTTTAGCATCCAGCATAACATCCTAGTTAAAAGGAATGGTATTGGAGGCCTGCTGCGGAAGCTACATGGGACACCAGATATGGCTGAAAATATGAAAAAACTTAGACCGCGGACCTTAAGTTTTTGCCAAAAAATGAAAAATTTAAAAAACACTCAAAACCTTTAGGAAATGATTCCTTTAGCATCCAGCATAACATCCTAGTTAAAAGGAATGGTATTGGAGGCCTGCTGTGGAAGCTACATGGGACACCAGATATGGCTGAAAATAGGAAAAAACTTAGACCGCGGACCTTAAGTTTTTGCCAAAAAATGAAAAATTTTAAAAACACTCAAAACCTTTAGGAAATTATTCCTTTAGCATCCAGCATAACATCCTAGTTAAAAGGAATGGTATTGGAGGCCTGCTGTGGAAGCTACATGGGACACCAGATATGGCTGAAAATATGAAAAAACTTAGACCGCGGACCTTAAGTTTTTGCCAAAAAATTAAAAATTTTAAAAACACTCAAAACCTTTAGGAAATTATTCCTTTAGCATCCAGCATAACATCCTAGTTAAAAGGAATGGTATTGGAGGCCTGCTGCGGAAGCTACATGGGACACCAGATATGGCGGAAAATATGAAAAAACTTAGACCGCGGACCTTAAGTTTTTGCCAAAAAATGAAAAATTTTAAAAACACTCAAAACCTTTAGGAAATTATTCCTTTAGCATCCAGCATAACATCCTAGTTAAAAGGAATGGTATTGGAGGACTGCTGTGGAAGCTACATGGGACACCAGATATGGCTGAAAATAGGAAAAAAACTTAGACCGCGGACCTTAAGTTTTTGCCAAAAAATGAAAAATTTTAAAAACACTCAAAACCTTTAGGAAATTATTCCTTTAGCATCCAGCATAACATCCTAGTTAAAAGGAATGGTATTGGAGGCCTGCTGCGGAAGCTACATGGGACACCAGATATGGCTGAAAATATGAAAAAACTTAGACCGCTGACCTTAAGTTTTTGCCAAAAAATGAAAAATTTTAAAAACACTCAAAAACTTTAGGAAATTATTCCTTTAGCATCCAGCATAACATCCTAGTTAAAAGGAATGATATTGGAGGCCTGCTGCGGAAGCTACATGGGACACCAGATATGGCTGAAAATATGAAAAAACTTAGACCGCGGACCTTAAGTTTTTGCCAAAAAATGAAAAATTTTAAAAACACTCAAAACCTTTAGGAAATTATTCCTTTAGCATCCAGCATAACATCCTAGTTAAAAGGAATGGTATTGGAGGCCTGCTGCAGAAGCTACATGGGACACCAGATATGGCTGAAGATATGAAAAAACTTAGACCGCGGACCTTAAGTTTTTGCCAAAAAATGAAAAATTTTAAAAACACTCAAAACCTTTAGGAAATTATTCCTTTAGCATCCAGCATAACATCCTAGTTAAAAGGAATGGTATTGGAGGCCTGCTGTGGAAGCTACATGGGACACCAGATATGGCTGAAAATATGAAAAAACTTAGACCGCGGACCTTAAGTTTTTGCCAAAAAATGAAAAATTTTAAAAACACTCAAAACCTTTAGGAAATTATACCTTTAGCATCCAGCATAACATCCTAGTTAAAAGGAATGGTATTGGAGGCCTGCTGTGGAAGCTACATGGGACACCAGATATGGCTGAAAATATGAAAAAACTTAGACCGCGGACCTTAAGTTTTTGCCAAAAAATGAAAAATTTTAAAAACACTCAAAACCTTTAGGAAATTATTCCTTTAGCATCCGGCATAACATCCTAGTTAAGAGGAATGGTATTGGAGGCCTGCTGTGGAAGCTACATGGGACACCAGATATGGCTGAAAATATGAAAAAACTTAGACCGCTGACCTTAAGTTTTTGCCAAAAAATGAAAAATTTTAAAAACACTCAAAAACTTTAGGAAATTATTCCTTTAGCATCCAGCATAACATCCTAGTTAAAAGGAATGGTATTGGAGGCCTGCTGTGGAAGCTACATGGGACACCAGATATGGCTGAAAATAGGAAAAAACTTAGACCGCGGACCTTAAGTTTTTGCCAAAAAAATGAAAAATTTTAAAAACACTGAAAACCTTTAGGAAAGTATTCCTTTAGCATCCAGCATAACATCCTAGTTAAAAGGAATGGTATTGGAGGCCTGCTGCGGAAGCTACATGGGACACCAGATATGGCTGAAAATATGAAAAAGCTTAGACCGCGGACCTTAAGTTTTTGCCAAAAAATGAAAAATTTTAAAAACACTCAAAACCTTTAGGAAATTATTCCTTTAGCATCCAGCATAACATCCTAGTTAAAAGGAATGGTATTGGAGGCCTGCTGCAGAAGCTACATGGGACACCAGATATGGCTGAAAATATGAAAAAACTTAGACCGCGGACCTTAAGTTTTTGCCAAAAAATGAGAAATTTAAAAAACACTCAAAACCTTTAGGAAATTATTCCTATAGCATCCAGCATAACATCCTAGTTAAAAGGAATGGTATTGGAGGCCTGCTGCGGAAGCTACATGGGACACCAGATATGGCTGAAAATATGAAAAAACTTAGACCGCGGACCTTAAGTTTTTGCCAAAAAATGAAAAATTTTAAAAACACTCAAAACCTTTAGGAAATTATTCCTTTAGCATCCAGCATAACATCCTAGTTAAAAGGAATGGTATTGGAGGCCTGCTGTGGAAGCTACATGGGACACCAGATATGGCTGAAAATAGGAAAAAACTTAGACCGCGGACCTTAAGTTTTTGCCAAAAAATGAAAAATTTTAAAAACACTCAAAACCTTTAGGAAATGATTCCTTTAGCATCCAGCATAACATCCTAGTTAAAAGGAATGGTATTGGAGGCCTGCTGTGGAAGCTACATGGGACACCAGATATGGCTGAAAATAGGAAAAAACTTAGACCGCGGACCTTAAGTTTTTGCCAAAAAATGAAAAATTTAAAAAACACTCAAAACCTTTAGGAAATTATTCCTTTAGCATCCAGCATAACATCCTAGTTAAAAGGAATGGTATTGGAGGCCTGCTGTGGAAGCTACATGGGACACCAGATATGGCTGAAAATATGAAAAAACTTAGACCGCGGACCTTAAGTTTTTGCCAAAAAATGAAAAATTTAAAAAACACTCAAAACCTTTAGGAAATTATTCCTTTAGCATCCAGCATAACATCCTAGTTAAAAGGAATGGTATTGGAGGCCTGCTGTGGAAGCTACATGGGACACCAGATATGGCTGAAAATAGGAAAAAACTTAGACCGCGGACCTTAAGTTTTTGCCAAAAAATGAAAAATTTAAAAAACACTCAAAACCTTTAGGAAATTATTCCTTTAGCATCCAGCATAACATCCTAGTTAAAAGGAATGGTATTGGAGGCCTGCTGTGGAAGCTACATGGGACACCAGATATGGCTGAAAATATGAAAAAGCTTAGACCGCGGACCTTAAGTTTTTGCCAAAAAAATGAAAAATTTTAAAAACACTCAAAACCTTTAGGAAATTATTCCTTTAGCATCCAGCATAACATCCTAGTTAAAAGGAATGGTATTGGAGGCCTGCTGCGGAAGCTACATGGAACACCAGATATTGCTGAAAATAGGGAAAAACTTAGACCGCGGACCTTAAGTTTTTGCCAAATAATGAAAAATTTAAAAAACACTCAAAACCTTTAGGAAATTATTCCTTTAGCATCCAGCATAACATCCTAGTTAAAAGGAATGGTATTGGAGGCCTGCTGTGGAAGCTACATGGGACACCAGATATGGCTGAAAATATGAAAAAGCTTAGACCGCGGACCTTAAGTTTTTGCCAAAAAATGAAAAATTTAAAAAACACTCAAAACCTTTAGGAAATTATTCCTTTAGCATCCAGCATAACATCCTAGTTAAAAGGAATGGTATTGGAGGCCTGCTGTGGAAGCTACATGGGACACCAGATATGGCTGAAAATAGGAAAAAACTTAGACCGCGGACCTTAAGTTTTTGCCAAAAAATGAAAAATTTTAAAAACACTCAAAACCTTTAGGAAATTATTCCTTTAGCATCCAGCATAACATCCTAGTTAAAAGGAATGGTATTGGAGGCCTGCTGCGGAAGCTACATGGGACACCAGATATGGCTGAAAATATGAAAAAACTTAGACCGCGGACCTTAAGTTTTTGACAAAAAATGAAAAATTTTAAAAACACTCAAAACCTTTAGGAAATTATTCCTTTAGCATCCAGCATAACATCCTAGTTAAAAGGAATGGTATTGGAGGCCTGCTGCGGAAGCTACATGGAACACCAGATATTGCTGAAAATAGGGAAAAACTTAGACCGCGGACCTTAAGTTTTTGCCAAATAATGAAAAATTTAAAAAACACTCAAAACCTTTAGGAAATTATTCCTTTAGCATCCAGCATAACATCCTAGTTAAAAGGAATGGTATTGGAGGCCTGCTGTGGAAGCTACATGGGACACCAGATATGGCTGAAAATAGGAAAAAACTTAGACCGCGGACCTTAAGTTTTTGCCAAAAAAATGAAAAATTTTAAAAACACTGAAAACCTTTAGGAAAGTATTCCTTTAGCATCCAGCATAACATCCTAGTTAAAAGGAATGGTATTGGAGGCCTGCTGCAGAAGCTACATGGGACACCAGATATGGCTGAAAATATGAAAAAACTTAGACCGCGGACCTTAAGTTTTTGCCAAAAAATGAGAAATTTAAAAAACACTCAAAACCTTTAGGAAATTATTCCTATAGCATCCAGCATAACATCCTAGTTAAAAGGAATGGTATTGGAGGCCTGCTGCGGAAGCTACATGGGACACCAGATATGGCTGAAAATATGAAAAAACTTAGACCGCGGACCTTAAGTTTTTGCCAAAAAATGAAAAATTTAAAAAACACTCAAAACCTTTAGGAAATTATTCCTTTAGCATCCAGCATAACATCCTAGTTAAAAGGAATGGTATTGGAGGCCTGCTGCGGAAGCTACATGGGACACCAGATATGGCTGAAAATAGGAAAAAACTTAGACCGCGGACCTTAAGTTTTTGCCAAAAAATGAAAAATTTTAAAAACACTCAAAACCTTTAGGAAATTATTCCTTTAGCATCCAGCATAACATCCTAGTTAAAAGGAATGGTATTGGAGGCCTGCTGCGGAAGCTACATGGGACACCAGATATGGCTGAAAATATGAAAAAACTTAGACCGCGGACCTTAAGTTTTTGCCAAAAAATGAAAAATTTTAAAAACACTCAAAACCTTTAGGAAATTATTCCTTTAGCATCCAGCATAACATCCTAGTTAAAAGGAATGGTATTGGAGGCCTGCTGTGGAAGCTACATGGGACACCAGATATGGCTGAAAATATGAAAAAACTTAGACCGCGGACCTTAAGTTTTTGCCAAAAAATGAAAAATTTAAAAAACACTCAAAACCTTTAGGAAATTATTCCTTTAGCATCCAGCATAACATCCTAGTTAAAAGGAATGGTATTGGAGGCCTGCTGCAGAAGCTACATGGGACACCAGATATGGCTGAAAATATGAAAAAACTTAGACCGCGGACCTTAAGTTTTGGCCAAAAAATGAAAAATTTAAAAAACACTCAAAACCTTTAGGAAATTAT
This sequence comes from Spea bombifrons, assembly GCF_027358695.1. NCBI lineage: Eukaryota > Metazoa > Chordata > Amphibia > Anura > Pelobatidae > Spea > Spea bombifrons. The sequence continues at coordinate 12,571,391 of NC_071096.1, read as the reverse complement.
TCCTTTAGCATCCAGCATAACATCCTAGTTAAAAGGAATGGTATTGGAGGCCTGCTGCGGAAGCTACATGGGACACCAGATATGGCTGAAAATATGAAAAAACTTAGACCGCGGACCTTAAGTTTTTGCCAAAAAATGAAAAATTTAAAAAACACTCAAAACCTTTAGGAAATTATTCCTTTAGCATCCAGCATAACATCCTAGTTAAAAGGAATGGTATTGGAGGCCTGCTGCGGAAGCTACATGGGACACCAGATATGGCTGAAAATAGGAAAAAACTTAGACCGCGGACCTTAAGTTTTTGCCAAAAAATGAAAAATTTTAAAAACACTCAAAACCTTTAGGAAATTATTCCTTTAGCATCCAGCATAACATCCTAGTTAAAAGGAATGGTATTGGAGGCCTGCTGCGGAAGCTACATGGGACACCAGATATGGCTGAAAATATGAAAAAACTTAGACCGCGGACCTTAAGTTTTTGCCAAAAAATGAAAAATTTTAAAAACACTCAAAACCTTTAGGAAATTATTCCTTTAGCATCCAGCATAACATCCTAGTTAAAAGGAATGGTATTGGAGGCCTGCTGTGGAAGCTACATGGGACACCAGATATGGCTGAAAATATGAAAAAACTTAGACCGCGGACCTTAAGTTTTTGCCAAAAAATGAAAAATTTTAAAAACACTCAAAACCTTTAGGAAATTATTCCTTTAGCATCCAGCATAACATCCTAGTTAAAAGGAATGGTATTGGAGGCCTGCTGTGGAAGCTACATGGGACACCAGATATGGTTGAAAATCTGAAAAAACTTAGACCGTGGACCTTAAGTTTTTGCCAAAAAATGAAAACTTTTAAAAACACTCAAAACCTTTAGGAAATTATTCCTTTAGCATCCAGCATAACATCCTAGTTAAAAGGAATGGTATTGGAGGCCTGCTGCGGAAGCTACATGGGACACCAGATATGGCTGAAAATATGAAAAAACTTAGACCGCGGACCTTAAGTTTTTGGCAAAAAATGAAAAATTTTAAAAACACTCAAAACCTTTAGGAAATCATTCCTTTAGCATCCAGCATAACATCCTAGTTAAAAGGAATGGTATTGGAGGCCTGCTGCGGAAGCTACATGGGACACCAGATATGGCTGAAAATATGAAAAAACTTAGACCGCGGACCTTAAGTTTTTGGCAAAAAATGAAAAATTTTAAAAACACTCAAAACCTTTAGGAAATTATTCCTTTAGCATCCAGCATAACATCCTAGTTAAAAGGAATGGTATTGGAGGCCTGCTGCGGAAGCTACATGGGACACCAGATATGGCTGAAAATATGAAAAAACTTAGACCGCGGACCTTAAGTTTTTGCCAAAAAATGAAAAATTTTAAAAACACTCAAAACCTTTAGGAAATTATTCCTTTAGCATCCAGCATAACATCCTAGTTAAAAGTAATGGTATTGGAGGCCTGCTGCGGAAGCTACATGGGACACCAGATATGGCGGAAAATATGAAAAAACTTAGACCGCGGACCTTAAGTTTTTGCCAAAAAATGAAAAATTTTAAAAACACTCAAAACCTTTAGGAAATTATTCCTTTAGCATCCAGCATAACATCCTAGTTAAAAGGAATGGTATTGGAGGCCTGCTGCGGAAGCTACATGGGACACCAGATATGGCTGAAAATATGAAAAAACTTAGACCGCGGACCTTAAGTTTTTGCCAAAAAATGAAAAATTTTAAAAACACTCAAAACCTTTAGGAAATTATTCCTTTAGCATCCAGCATAACATCCTAGTTAAAAGGAATGGTATTGGAGGCCTGCTGTGGAAGCTACATGGGACACCAGATATGGTTGAAAATCTGAAAAAACTTAGACCGTGGACCTTAAGTTTTTGCCAAAAAATGAAAACTTTTAAAAACACTCAAAACCTTTAGGAAATTATTCCTTTAGCATCCAGCATAACATCCTAGTTAAAAGGAATGGTATTGGAGGCCTGCTGCGGAAGCTACATGGGACACCAGATATGGCTGAAAATATGAAAAAACTTAGACCGCGGACCTTAAGTTTTTGCCAAAAAATGAAAAAATTTAAAAACACTCAAAACCTTTAGGAAATTATTCCTTTAGCATCCAGCATAACATCCTAGTTAAAAGGAATGGTATTGGAGGCCTGCTGTGGAAGCTACATGGGACACCAGATATGGCTGAAAATATGAAAAAACTTAGACCGCGGACCTTAAGTTTTTGCCAAAAAATGAAAAATTTTAAAAACACTCAAAACCTTTAGGAAATTATTCCTTTAGCATCCAGCATAACATCCTAGTTAAAAGTAATGGTATTGGAGGCCTGCTGCGGAAGCTACATGGGACACCAGATATGGCGGAAAATATGAAAAAACTTAGACCGCGGACCTTAAGTTTTTGCCAAAAAATGAAAAATTTTAAAAACACTCAAAACCTTTAGGAAATTATTCCTTTAGCATCCAGCATAACATCCTAGTTAAAAGGAATGGTATTGGAGGCCTGCTGTGGAAGCTACATGGGACACCAGATATGGCTGAAAATATGAAAAAACTTAGACCGCGGACCTTAAGTTTTTGCCAAAAAATGAAAAATTTTAAAAACACTCAAAACCTTTAGGAAATTATTCCTTTAGCATCCAGCATAACATCCTAGTTAAAAGGAATGGTATTGGAGGCCTGCTGCGGAAGCTACATGGGACACCAGATATGGCGGAAAATATGAAAAAACTTAGACCGCGGACCTTAAGTTTTTGCCAAAAAATGAAAAATTTAAAAAACACTCAAAACCTTTAGGAAATTATTCCTTTAGCATCCAGCATAACATCCTAGTTAAAAGGAATGGTATTGGAGGCCTGCTGCGGAAGCTACATGGGACACCAGATATGGCTGAAAATATGAAAAAACTTAGACCGCGGACCTTAAGTTTTTGCCAAAAAATGAAAAATTTTAAAAACACTCAAAACCTTTAGGAAATTATTCCTTTAGCATCCAGCATAACATCCTAGTTAAAAGGAATGGTATTGGAGGCCTGCTGTGGAAGCTACATGGGACACCAGATATGGCTGAAAATAGGAAAAAAACTTAGACCGCGGACCTTAAGTTTTTGCCAAAAAATGAAAAATTTTAAAAACACTCAAAACCTTTAGGAAATTATTCCTTTAGCATCCAGCATAACATCCTAGTTAAAAGGAATGGTAATGGAGGCCTGCTGCAGAAGCTACATGGGACACCAGATATGGCTGAAAATATGAAAAAACTTAGACCGCGGACCTTAAGTTTTTGCCAAAAAATGAAAAATTTAAAAAACACTCAAAACCTTTAGGAAATTATTCCTTTAGCATCCAGCATAACATCCTAGTTAAAAGGAATGGTATTGGAGGCCTGCTGTGGAAGCTACATGGGACACCAGATATGGCTGAAAATATGAAAAAACTTAGACTGCGGACCTTAAGTTTTTGCCAAAAAATGAAAAATTTTAAAAACACTCAAAACCTTTAGGAAATTATTCCTTTAGCATCCAGCATAACATCCTAGTTAAAAGGAATGGTATTGGAGGCCTGCTGCGGAAGCTACATGGGACACCAGATATGGCTGAAAATATGAAAAAACTTAGACCGCGGACCTTAAGTTTTTGCCAAAAAATGAAAAATTTTAAAAACACTCAAAACCTTTAGGAAATTATTCCTTTAGCATCCAGCATAACATCCTAGTTAAAAGGAATGGTATTGGAGGCCTGCTGTGGAAGCTACATGGGACACCAGATATGGCTGAAAATATGAAAAAACTTAGACCGCGGACCTTAAGTTTTTGCCAAAAAATGAAAAATTTTAAAAACACTCAAAACCTTTAGGAAATTATTCCTTTAGCATCCGGCATAACATCCTAGTTAAGAGGAATGGTATTGGAGGCCTGCTGTGGAAGCTACATGGGACACCAGATATGGCTGAAAATATGAAAAAACTTAGACCGCTGACCTTAAGTTTTTGCCAAAAAAATGAAAAATTTTAAAAACACTGAAAACCTTTAGGAAAGTATTCCTTTAGCATCCAGCATAACATCCTAGTTAAAAGGAATGGTATTGGAGGCCTGCTGCGGAAGCTACATGGGACACCAGATATGGCTGAAAATATGAAAAAGCTTAGACCGCGGACCTTAAGTTTTTGCCAAAAAATGAAAAATTTTAAAAACACTCAAAACCTTTAGGAAATTATTCCTTTAGCATCCAGCATAACATCCTAGTTAAAAGGAATGGTATTGGAGGCCTGCTGCGGAAGCTACATGGGACACCAGATATGGCTGAAAATATGAAAAAACTTAGACCGCGGACCTTAAGTTTTTGCCAAAAAATGAAAAATTTTAAAAACACTCAAAACCTTTAGGAAATTATTCCTTTAGCATCCAGCATAACATCCTAGTTAAAAGTAATGGTATTGGAGGCCTGCTGCGGAAGCTACATGGGACACCAGATATGGCGGAAAATATGAAAAAACTTAGACCGCGGACCTTAAGTTTTTGCCAAAAAATGAAAAATTTTAAAAACACTCAAAACCTTTAGGAAATTATTCCTTTAGCATCCAGCATAACATCCTAGTTAAAAGGAATGGTATTGGAGGCCTGCTGTGGAAGCTACATGGGACACCAGATATGGTTGAAAATCTGAAAAAACTTAGACCGTGGACCTTAAGTTTTTGCCAAAAAATGAAAACTTTTAAAAACACTCAAAACCTTTAGGAAATTATTCCTTTAGCATCCAGCATAACATCCTAGTTAAAAGGAATGGTATTGGAGGCCTGCTGTGGAAGCTACATGGGACACCAGATATGGCTGAAAATAGGAAAAAACTTAGACCGCGGACCTTAAGTTTTTGCCAAAAAATGAAAAATTTAAAAAACACTCAAAACCTTTAGGAAATTATTCCTTTAGCATCCAGCATAACATCCTAGTTAAAAGGAATGGTATTGGAGGCCTGCTGCGGAAGCTACATGGGACACCAGATATGGCTGAAAATATGAAAAAACTTAGACCGCGGACCTTAAGTTTTTGCCAAAAAATGAAAAATTTTAAAAACACTCAAAACCTTTAGGAAATTATTCCTTTAGCATCCAGCATAACATCCTAGTTAAAAGGAATGGTATTGGAGGCCTGCTGTGGAAGCTACATGGGACACCAGATATGGCTGAAAATAGGAAAAAAACTTAGACCGCGGACCTTAAGTTTTTGCCAAAAAATGAAAAATTTTAAAAACACTCAAAACCTTTAGGAAATTATTCCTTTAGCATCCAGCATAACATCCTAGTTAAAAGGAATGGTAATGGAGGCCTGCTGCAGAAGCTACATGGGACACCAGATATGGCTGAAAATATGAAAAAACTTAGACCGCGGACCTTAAGTTTTTGCCAAAAAATGAAAAATTTAAAAAACACTCAAAACCTTTAGGAAATTATTCCTTTAGCATCCAGCATAACATCCTAGTTAAAAGGAATGGTATTGGAGGCCTGCTGTGGAAGCTACATGGGACACCAGATATGGCTGAAAATATGAAAAAACTTAGACTGCGGACCTTAAGTTTTTGCCAAAAAATGAAAAATTTTAAAAACACTCAAAACCTTTAGGAAATTATTCCTTTAGCATCCAGCATAACATCCTAGTTAAAAGGAATGGTATTGGAGGCCTGCTGCGGAAGCTACATGGGACACCAGATATGGCTGAAAATATGAAAAAACTTAGACCGCGGACCTTAAGTTTTTGCCAAAAAATGAAAAATTTTAAAAACACTCAAAACCTTTAGGAAATTATTCCTTTAGCATCCGGCATAACATCCTAGTTAAGAGGAATGGTATTGGAGGCCTGCTGTGGAAGCTACATGGGACACCAGATATGGCTGAAAATATGAAAAAACTTAGACCGCTGACCTTAAGTTTTTGCCAAAAAAATGAAAAATTTTAAAAACACTGAAAACCTTTAGGAAAGTATTCCTTTAGCATCCAGCATAACATCCTAGTTAAAAGGAATGGTATTGGAGGCCTGCTGCGGAAGCTACATGGGACACCAGATATGGCTGAAAATATGAAAAAGCTTAGACCGCGGACCTTAAGTTTTTGCCAAAAAATGAAAAATTTTAAAAACACTCAAAACCTTTAGGAAATTATTCCTTTAGCATCCAGCATAACATCCTAGTTAAAAGGAATGATATTGGAGGCCTGCTGCGGAAGCTACATGGGACACCAGATATGGCTGAAAATATGAAAAAACTTAGACCGCGGACCTTAAGTTTTTGCCAAAAAATGAAAAATTTTAAAAACACTCAAAACCTTTAGGAAATTATTCCTTTAGCATCCAGCATAACATCCTAGTTAAAAGGAATGGTATTGGAGGCCTGCTGTGGAAGCTACATGGGACACCAGATATGGCTGAAAATAGGAAAAAAACTTAGACCGCGGACCTTAAGTTTTTGCCAAAAAATGAAAAATTTAAAAAACACTCAAAACCTTTAGGAAATTATTCCTTTAGCATCCAGCATAACATCCTAGTTAAAAGGAATGGTAATGGAGGCCTGCTGCAGAAGCTACATGGGACACCAGATATGGCTGAAAATATGAAAAAACTTAGACCGCGGACCTTAAGTTTTTGCCAAAAAATGAAAAATTTAAAAAACACTCAAAACCTTTAGGAAATTATTCCTTTAGCATCCAGCATAACATCCTAGTTAAAAGGAATGGTATTGGAGGCCTGCTGTGGAAGCTACATGGGACACCAGATATGGCTGAAAATATGAAAAAACTTAGACTGCGGACCTTAAGTTTTTGCCAAAAAATGAAAAATTTTAAAAACACTCAAAACCTTTAGGAAATTATTCCTTTAGCATCCAGCATAACATCCTAGTTAAAAGGAATGGTATTGGAGGCCTGCTGCGGAAGCTACATGGGACACCAGATATGGCTGAAAATATGAAAAAACTTAGACCGCGGACCTTAAGTTTTTGCCAAAAAATGAAAAATTTTAAAAACACTCAAAACCTTTAGGAAATTATTCCTTTAGCATCCAGCATAACATCCTAGTTAAAAGGAATGGTATTGGAGGCCTGCTGTGGAAGCTACATGGGACACCAGATATGGCTGAAAATATGAAAAAACTTAGACCGCGGACCTTAAGTTTTTGCCAAAAAATGAAAAATTTTAAAAACACTCAAAACCTTTAGGAAATTATTCCTTTAGCATCCGGCATAACATCCTAGTTAAGAGGAATGGTATTGGAGGCCTGCTGTGGAAGCTACATGGGACACCAGATATGGCTGAAAATATGAAAAAACTTAGACCGCTGACCTTAAGTTTTTGCCAAAAAAATGAAAAATTTTAAAAACACTGAAAACCTTTAGGAAAGTATTCCTTTAGCATCCAGCATAACATCCTAGTTAAAAGGAATGGTATTGGAGGCCTGCTGCGGAAGCTACATGGGACACCAGATATGGCTGAAAATATGAAAAAGCTTAGACCGCGGACCTTAAGTTTTTGCCAAAAAATGAAAAATTTTAAAAACACTCAAAACCTTTAGGAAATTATTCCTTTAGCATCCAGCATAACATCCTAGTTAAAAGGAATGATATTGGAGGCCTGCTGCGGAAGCTACATGGGACACCAGATATGGCTGAAAATATGAAAAAACTTAGACCGCGGACCTTAAGTTTTTGCCAAAAAATGAAAAATTTTAAAAACACTCAAAACCTTTAGGAAATTATTCCTTTAGCATCCAGCATAACATCCTAGTTAAAAGGAATGGTATTGGAGGCCTGCTGTGGAAGCTACATGGGACACCAGATATGGCTGAAAATAGGAAAAAACTTAGACCGCGGACCTTAAGTTTTTGCCAAAAAATGAAAAATTTAAAAAACACTCAAAACCTTTAGGAAATTATTCCTTTAGCATCCAGCATAACATCCTAGTTAAAAGGAATGGTATTGGAGGCCTGCTGCGGAAGCTACATGGGACACCAGATATGGCTGAAAATATGAAAAAACTTAGACCGCGGACCTTAAGTTTTTGCCAAAAAATGAAAAATTTAAAAAACACTCAAAACCTTTAGGAAATTATTCCTTTAGCATCCAGCATAACATCCTAGTTAAAAGGAATGGTATTGGAGGCCTGCTGCGGAAGCTACATGGGACACCAGATATGGCTGAAAATAGGAAAAAACTTAGACCGCGGACCTTAAGTTTTTGCCAAAAAATGAAAAATTTTAAAAACACTCAAAACCTTTAGGAAATTATTCCTTTAGCATCCAGCATAACATCCTAGTTAAAAGGAATGGTATTGGAGGCCTGCTGCGGAAGCTACATGGGACACCAGATATGGCTGAAAATATGAAAAAACTTAGACCGCGGACCTTAATTTTTTGCCAAAAAATGAAAAATTTTAAAAACACTCAAAACCTTTAGGAAATTATTCCTTTAGCATCCAGCATAACATCCTAGTTAAAAGGAATGGTATTGGAGGCCTGCTGCGGAAGCTACATGGGACACCAGATATGGCTGAAAATATGAAAAAACTTACACCGCGGACCTTAAGTTTTGCCAAAAAATGAAAAATTTAAAAAACACTCAAAACCTTTAGGAAATTATTCCTTTAGCATCCAGCATAACATCCTAGTTAAAAGGAATGGTATTGGAGGCCTGCTGTGGAAGCTACATGGGACACCAGATATGGCTGAAAATATGAAAAAACGTAGACCGCGGACCTTAAGTTTTTGCCAAAAAATGAAAAATTTTAAAAACACTCAAAACCTTTAGGAAATGATTCCTTTAGCATCCAGCATAACATCCTAGTTAAAAGGAATGGTATTGGAGGCCTGCTGCGGAAGCTACATGGGACACCAGATATGGCTGAAAATATGAAAAAACTTAGACCACGGACCTTAAGTTTTTGCCAAAAAATGAAAAATTTTAAAAACACTCAAAACCTTTAGGAAATTATTCCTTTAGCATCCAGCATAACAGCCTAGTTAAAAGGAATGGTATTGGAGGCCTGCTGCGGAAGCTACATGGGACACCAGATATGGCTGAAAATATGAAAAAACTTAGACCGCGGACCTTAAGTTTTTGCCAAAAAATGAAAAATTTTAAAAACACTCAAAACCTTTAGGAAATTATTCCTTTAGCATCCAGCATAACATCCTAGTTAAAAGGAATGTTACTGGAGGCCTGCTGTGGAAGCTACATGGGACACCAGATATGGCTGAAAATATGAAAAAACTTAGACCGCGGACATTAAGTTTTTGCCAAAAAATGAAAAATGTTAAAAACACTCAAAACCTTTAGGAAATTATTCCTTTAGCATCCAGCATAACATCCTAGTTAAAAGGAATGGTAATGGAGGCCTGCTGCAGAAGCTACATGGGACACCAGATATGGCTGAAAATATGAAAAAACTTAGACCGCGGACCTTAAGTTTTTGCCAAAAAATGAAAAATTTAAAAAACACTCAAAACCTTTAGGAAATTATTCCTTTAGCATCCAGCATAACATCCTAGTTAAAAGGAATGGTATTGGAGGCCTGCTGTGGAAGCTACATGGGACACCAGATATGGCTGAAAATATGAAAAAACTTAGACTGCGGACCTTAAGTTTTTGCCAAAAAATGAAAAATTTTAAAAACACTCAAAACCTTTAGGAAATTATTCCTTTAGCATCCAGCATAACATCCTAGTTAAAAGGAATGGTATTGGAGGCCTGCTGCGGAAGCTACATGGGACACCAGATATGGCTGAAAATATGAAAAAACTTAGACCGCGGACCTTAAGTTTTTGCCAAAAAATGAAAAATTTTAAAAACACTCAAAACCTTTAGGAAATTATTCCTTTAGCATCCAGCATAACATCCTAGTTAAAAGGAATGGTATTGGAGGCCTGCTGTGGAAGCTACATGGGACACCAGATATGGCTGAAAATATGAAAAAACTTAGACCGCGGACCTTAAGTTTTTGCCAAAAAATGAAAAATTTTAAAAACACTCAAAACCTTTAGGAAATTATTCCTTTAGCATCCAGCATAACATCCTAGTTAAAAGGAATGGTATTGGAGGCCTGCTGTGGAAGCTACATGGGACACAAGATATGGCTGAAAATATGAAAAAACTTAGACCGCGGACCTTAAGTTTTTGCCAAAAAATGAAAAATTTAAAAAACACTCAAAACCTTTAGGAAATTATTCCTTTAGCATCCAGCATAACATCCTAGTTAAAAGGAATGGTATTGGAGGCCTGCTGCGGAAGCTACATGGGACACCAGATATGGCTGAAAATATGAAAAAACTTAGACCGCGGACCTTAAGTTTTTGCCAAAAAATGAAAAATTTAAAAAACACTCAAAACCTTTAGGAAATTATTCCTTTAGCATCCAGCATAACATCCTAGTTAAAAGGAATGGTATTGGAGGCCTGCTGCGGAAGCTACATGGGACACCAGATATGGCTGAAAATAGGAAAAAACTTAGACCGCGGACCTTAAGTTTTTGCCAAAAAATGAAAAATTTTAAAAACACTCAAAACCTTTAGGAAATTATTCCTTTAGCATCCAGCATAACATCCTAGTTAAAAGGAATGGTATTGGAGGCCTGCTGCGGAAGCTACATGGGACACCAGATATGGCTGAAAATATGAAAAAACTTAGACCGCGGACCTTAATTTTTTGCCAAAAAATGAAAAATTTTAAAAACACTCAAAACCTTTAGGAAATTATTCCTTTAGCATCCAGCATAACATCCTAGTTAAAAGGAATGGTATTGGAGGCCTGCTGCGGAAGCTACATGGGACACCAGATATGGCTGAAAATATGAAAAAACTTACACCGCGGACCTTAAGTTTTGCCAAAAAATGAAAAATTTAAAAAACACTCAAAACCTTTAGGAAATTATTCCTTTAGCATCCAGCATAACATCCTAGTTAAAAGGAATGGTATTGGAGGCCTGCTGTGGAAGCTACATGGGACACCAGATATGGCTGAAAATATGAAAAAACGTAGACCGCGGACCTTAAGTTTTTGCCAAAAAATGAAAAATTTTAAAAACACTCAAAACCTTTAGGAAATGATTCCTTTAGCATCCAGCATAACATCCTAGTTAAAAGGAATGGTATTGGAGGCCTGCTGCGGAAGCTACATGGGACACCAGATATGGCTGAAAATATGAAAAAACTTAGACCACGGACCTTAAGTTTTTGCCAAAAAATGAAAAATTTTAAAAACACTCAAAACCTTTAGGAAATTATTCCTTTAGCATCCAGCATAACAGCCTAGTTAAAAGGAATGGTATTGGAGGCCTGCTGCGGAAGCTACATGGGACACCAGATATGGCTGAAAATATGAAAAAACTTAGACCGCGGACCTTAAGTTTTTGCCAAAAAATGAAAAATTTTAAAAACACTCAAAACCTTTAGGAAATTATTCCTTTAGCATCCAGCATAACATCCTAGTTAAAAGGAATGTTACTGGAGGCCTGCTGTGGAAGCTACATGGGACACCAGATATGGCTGAAAATATGAAAAAACTTAGACCGCGGACATTAAGTTTTTGCCAAAAAATGAAAAATGTTAAAAACACTCAAAACCTTTAGGAAATTATTCCTTTAGCATCCAGCATAACATCCTAGTTAAAAGGAATGGTAATGGAGGCCTGCTGCAGAAGCTACATGGGACACCAGATATGGCTGAAAATATGAAAAAACTTAGACCGCGGACCTTAAGTTTTTGCCAAAAAATGAAAAATTTAAAAAACACTCAAAACCTTTAGGAAATTATTCCTTTAGCATCCAGCATAACATCCTAGTTAAAAGGAATGGTATTGGAGGCCTGCTGTGGAAGCTACATGGGACACCAGATATGGCTGAAAATATGAAAAAACTTAGACTGCGGACCTTAAGTTTTTGCCAAAAAATGAAAAATTTTAAAAACACTCAAAACCTTTAGGAAATTATTCCTTTAGCATCCAGCATAACATCCTAGTTAAAAGGAATGGTATTGGAGGCCTGCTGCGGAAGCTACATGGGACACCAGATATGGCTGAAAATATGAAAAAACTTAGACCGCGGACCTTAAGTTTTTGCCAAAAAATGAAAAATTTTAAAAACACTCAAAACCTTTAGGAAATTATTCCTTTAGCATCCAGCATAACATCCTAGTTAAAAGGAATGGTATTGGAGGCCTGCTGTGGAAGCTACATGGGACACCAGATATGGCTGAAAATATGAAAAAACTTAGACCGCGGACCTTAAGTTTTTGCCAAAAAATGAAAAATTTTAAAAACACTCAAAACCTTTAGGAAATTATTCCTTTAGCATCCGGCATAACATCCTAGTTAAGAGGAATGGTATTGGAGGCCTGCTGTGGAAGCTACATGGGACACCAGATATGGCTGAAAATATGAAAAAACTTAGACCGCTGACCTTAAGTTTTTGCCAAAAAAATGAAAAATTTTAAAAACACTGAAAACCTTTAGGAAAGTATTCCTTTAGCATCCAGCATAACATCCTAGTTAAAAGGAATGGTATTGGAGGCCTGCTGCGGAAGCTACATGGGACACCAGATATGGCTGAAAATATGAAAAAGCTTAGACCGCGGACCTTAAGTTTTTGCCAAAAAATGAAAAATTTTAAAAACACTCAAAACCTTTAGGAAATTATTCCTTTAGCATCCAGCATAACATCCTAGTTAAAAGGAATGATATTGGAGGCCTGCTGCGGAAGCTACATGGGACACCAGATATGGCTGAAAATATGAAAAAACTTAGACCGCGGACCTTAAGTTTTTGCCAAAAAATGAAAAATTTTAAAAACACTCAAAACCTTTAGGAAATTATTCCTTTAGCATCCAGCATAACATCCTAGTTAAAAGGAATGGTATTGGAGGCCTGCTGTGGAAGCTACATGGGACACCAGATATGGCTGAAAATAGGAAAAAACTTAGACCGCGGACCTTAAGTTTTTGCCAAAAAATGAAAAATTTAAAAAACACTCAAAACCTTTAGGAAATTATTCCTTTAGCATCCAGCATAACATCCTAGTTAAAAGGAATGGTATTGGAGGCCTGCTGCGGAAGCTACATGGGACACCAGATATGGCTGAAAATATGAAAAAACTTAGACCGCGGACCTTAAGTTTTTGGCAAAAAATGAAAAATTTTAAAAACACTCAAACCCTTTAGGAAATCATTCCTTTAGCATCCAGCATAACATCCTAGTTAAAAGGAATGGTATTGGAGGCCTGCTGCGGAAGCTACATGGGACACCAGATATGGCTGAAAATATGAAAAAACTTAGACCGCGGACCTTAAGTTTTTGCCAAAAAATGAAAAATTTTAAAAACACTCAAAACCTTTAGGAAATTATTCCTTTAGCATCCAGCATAACATCCTAGTTAAAAGTAATGGTATTGGAGGCCTGCTGCGGAAGCTACATGGGACACCAGATATGGCGGAAAATATGAAAAAACTTAGACCGCGGACCTTAAGTTTTTGCCAAAAAATGAAAAATTTTAAAAACACTCAAAACCTTTAGGAAATTATTCCTTTAGCATCCAGCATAACATCCTAGTTAAAAGGAATGGTATTGGAGGCCTGCTGTGGAAGCTACATGGGACACCAGATATGGCTGAAAATATGAAAAAACTTAGACCGCGGACCTTAAGTTTTTGCCAAAAAATTAAAAATTTTAAAAACACTCAAAACCTTTAGGAAATTATTCCTTTAGCATCCAGCATAACATCCTAGTTAAAAGGAATGGTATTGGAGGCCTGCTGTGGAAGCTACATGGGACACCAGATATGGCTGAAAATAGGAAAAAACTTAGACCGCGGACCTTAAGTTTTTGCCAAAAAAATGAAAAATTTTAAAAACACTGAAAACCTTTAGGAAAGTATTCCTTTAGCATCCAGCATAACATCCTAGTTAAAAGGAATGGTATTGGAGGCCTGCTGCGGAAGCTACATGGGACACCAGATATGGCTGAAAATATGAAAAAGCTTAGACCGCGGACCTTAAGTTTTTGCCAAAAAATGAAAAATTTTAAAAACACTCAAAACCTTTAGGAAATTATTCCTTTAGCATCCAGCATAACATCCTAGTTAAAAGGAATGGTATTGGAGGCCTGCTGCGGAAGCTACATGGGACACCAGATATGGCTGAAAATATGAAAAAACTTAGACCGCGGACCTTAAGTTTTTGCCAAAAAATGAAAAATTTTAAAAACACTCAAAACCTTTAGGAAATTATTCCTTTAGCATCCAGCATAACATCCTAGTTAAAAGGAATGGTATTGGAGGCCTGCTGTGGAAGCTACATGGGACACCAGATATGGCTGAAAATATGAAAAAACTTAGACCGCGGACCTTAAGTTTTTGCCAAAAAATGAAAAATTTAAAAAACACTCAAAACCTTTAGGAAATTATTCCTTTAGCATCCAGCATAACATCCTAGTTAAAAGGAATGGTATTGGAGGCCTGCTGCAGAAGCTACATGGGACACCAGATATGGCTGAAAATATGAAAAAACTTAGACCGCGGACCTTAAGTTTTTGCCAAAAAATGAAAAATTTAAAAAACACTCAAAACCTTTAGGAAATTATTCCTTTAGCATCCAGCATAACATCCTAGTTAAAAGGAATGGTATTGGAGGCCTGCTGCGGAAGCTACATGGGACACCAGATATGGCTGAAAATATGAAAAAACTTAGACCGCGGACCTTAAGTTTTTGCCAAAAAATGAAAAATTTAAAAAACACTCAAAACCTTTAGGAAATTATTCCTTTAGCATCCAGCATAACATCCTAGTTAAAAGGAATGGTATTGGAGGCCTGCTGCGGAAGCTACATGGGACACCAGATATGGCTGAAAATAGGAAAAAACTTAGACCGCGGACCTTAAGTTTTTGCCAAAAAATGAAAAATTTTAAAAACACTCAAAACCTTTAGGAAATTATTCCTTTAGCATCCAGCATAACATCCTAGTTAAAAGGAATGGTATTGGAGGCCTGCTGCGGAAGCTACATGGGACACCAGATATGGCTGAAAATATGAAAAAACTTAGACCGCGGACCTTAAGTTTTTGCCAAAAAATGAAAAATTTTAAAAACACTCAAAACCTTTAGGAAATTATTCCTTTAGCATCCAGCATAACATCCTAGTTAAAAGGAATGGTATTGGAGGCCTGCTGTGGAAGCTACATGGGACACCAGATATGGTTGAAAATCTGAAAAAACTTAGACCGTGGACCTTAAGTTTTTGCCAAAAAATGAAAACTTTTAAAAACACTCAAAACCTTTAGGAAATTATTCCTTTAGCATCCAGCATAACATCCTAGTTAAAAGGAATGGTATTGGAGGCCTGCTGCGGAAGCTACATGGGACACCAGATATGGCTGAAAATATGAAAAAACTTAGACCGCGGACCTTAAGTTTTTGCCAAAAAATGAAAAATTTTAAAAACACTCAAAACCTTTAGGAAATTATTCCTTTAGCATCCAGCATAACATCCTAGTTAAAAGGAATGGTATTGGAGGCCTGCTGTGGAAGCTACATGGGACACCAGATATGGCTGAAAATATGAAAAAACTTAGACCGCGGACCTTAAGTTTTTGGCAAAAAATGAAAAATTTTAAAAACACTCAAAACCTTTAGGAAATCATTCCTTTAGCATCCAGCATAACATCCTAGTTAAAAGGAATGGTATTGGAGGCCTGCTGCGGAAGCTACATGGGACACCAGATATGGCTGAAAATATGAAAAAACTTAGACCGCGGACCTTAAGTTTTTGCCAAAAAATGAAAAATTTTAAAAACACTCAAAACCTTTAGGAAATTATTCCTTTAGCATCCAGCATAACATCCTAGTTAAAAGTAATGGTATTGGAGGCCTGCTGCGGAAGCTACATGGGACACCAGATATGGCGGAAAATATGAAAAAACTTAGACCGCGGACCTTAAGTTTTTGCCAAAAAATGAAAAATTTTAAAAACACTCAAAACCTTTAGGAAATTATTCCTTTAGCATCCAGCATAACATCCTAGTTAAAAGGAATGGTATTGGAGGCCTGCTGTGGAAGCTACATGGGACACCAGATATGGCTGAAAATATGAAAAAACTTAGACCGCGGACCTTAAGTTTTTGCCAAAAAATTAAAAATTTTAAAAACACTCAAAACCTTTAGGAAATTATTCCTTTAGCATCCAGCATAACATCCTAGTTAAAAGGAATGGTATTGGAGGCCTGCTGCGGAAGCTACATGGGACACCAGATATGGCGGAAAATATGAAAAAACTTAGACCGCGGACCTTAAGTTTTTGCCAAAAAATGAAAAATTTTAAAAACACTCAAAACCTTTAGGAAATTATTCCTTTAGCATCCAGCATAACATCCTAGTTAAAAGGAATGGTATTGGAGGCCTGCTGTGGAAGCTACATGGGACACCAGATATGGCTGAAAATAGGAAAAAAACTTAGACCGCGGACCTTAAGTTTTTGCCAAAAAATGAAAAATTTTAAAAACACTCAAAACCTTTAGGAAATTATTCCTTTAGCATCCAGCATAACATCCTAGTTAAAAGGAATGGTAATGGAGGCCTGCTGCAGAAGCTACATGGGACACCAGATATGGCTGAAAATATGAAAAAACTTAGACCGCGGACCTTAAGTTTTTGCCAAAAAATGAAAAATTTAAAAAACACTCAAAACCTTTAGGAAATTATTCCTTTAGCATCCAGCATAACATCCTAGTTAAAAGGAATGGTATTGGAGGCCTGCTGTGGAAGCTACATGGGACACCAGATATGGCTGAAAATATGAAAAAACTTAGACTGCGGACCTTAAGTTTTTGCCAAAAAATGAAAAATTTTAAAAACACTCAAAACCTTTAGGAAATTATTCCTTTAGCATCCAGCATAACATCCTAGTTAAAAGGAATGGTATTGGAGGCCTGCTGCGGAAGCTACATGGGACACCAGATATGGCTGAAAATATGAAAAAACTTAGACCGCGGACCTTAAGTTTTTGCCAAAAAATGAAAAATTTTAAAAACACTCAAAACCTTTAGGAAATTATTCCTTTAGCATCCAGCATAACATCCTAGTTAAAAGGAATGGTATTGGAGGCCTGCTGCGGAAGCTACATGGGACACCAGATATGGCTGAAAATATGAAAAAACTTAGACCGCGGACCTTAAGTTTTTGCCAAAAAATGAAAAATTTTAAAAACACTCAAAACCTTTAGGAAATTATTCCTTTAGCATCCAGCATAACATCCTAGTTAAAAGGAATGGTATTGGAGGCCTGCTGTGGAAGCTACATGGGACACCAGATATGGCTGAAAATATGAAAAAACTTAGACCGCGGACCTTAAGTTTTTGCCAAAAAATGAAAAATTTAAAAAACACTCAAAACCTTTAGGAAATTATTCCTTTAGCATCCAGCATAACATCCTAGTTAAAAGGAATGGTATTGGAGGCCTGCTGCAGAAGCTACATGGGACACCAGATATGGCTGAAAATATGAAAAAACTTAGACCGCGGACCTTAAGTTTTTGCCAAAAAATGAAAAATTTAAAAAACACTCAAAACCTTTAGGAAATTATTCCTTTAGCATCCAGCATAACATCCTAGTTAAAAGGAATGGTATTGGAGGCCTGCTGCGGAAGCTACATGGGACACCAGATATGGCTGAAAATATGAAAAAACTTAGACCGCGGACCTTAAGTTTTTGCCAAAAAATGAAAAATTTAAAAAACACTCAAAACCTTTAGGAAATTATTCCTTTAGCATCCAGCATAACATCCTAGTTAAAAGGAATGGTATTGGAGGCCTGCTGCGGAAGCTACATGGGACACCAGATATGGCTGAAAATAGGAAAAAACTTAGACCGCGGACCTTAAGTTTTTGCCAAAAAATGAAAAATTTTAAAAACACTCAAAACCTTTAGGAAATTATTCCTTTAGCATCCAGCATAACATCCTAGTTAAAAGGAATGGTATTGGAGGCCTGCTGTGGAAGCTACATGGGACACCAGATATGGCTGAAAATAGGAAAAAACTTAGACCGCGGACCTTAAGTTTTTGCCAAAAAATGAAAAATTTTAAAAACACTCAAAACCTTTAGGAAATTATTCCTTTAGCATCCAGCATAACATCCTAGTTAAAAGTAATGGTATTGGAGGCCTGCTGCGGAAGCTACATGGGACACCAGATATGGCGGAAAATATGAAAAAACTTAGACCGCGGACCTTAAGTTTTTGCCAAAAAATGAAAAATTTTAAAAACACTCAAAACCTTTAGGAAATTATTCCTTTAGCATCCAGCATAACATCCTAGTTAAAAGGAATGGTATTGGAGGCCTGCTGTGGAAGCTACATGGGACACCAGATATGGCTGAAAATATGAAAAAACTTAGACCGCGGACCTTAAGTTTTTGCCAAAAAATTAAAAATTTTAAAAACACTCAAAACCTTTAGGAAATTATTCCTTTAGCATCCAGCATAACATCCTAGTTAAAAGGAATGGTATTGGAGGCCTGCTGCGGAAGCTACATGGGACACCAGATATGGCGGAAAATATGAAAAAACTTAGACCGCGGACCTTAAGTTTTTGCCAAAAAATTAAAAATTTTAAAAACACTCAAAACCTTTAGGAAATTATTCCTTTAGCATCCAGCATAACATCCTAGTTAAAAGGAATGGTATTGGAGGCCTGCTGTGGAAGCTACATGGGACACCAGATATGGCTGAAAATAGGAAAAAAACTTAGACCGCGGACCTTAAGTTTTTGCCAAAAAATGAAAAATTTAAAAAACACTCAAAACCTTTAGGAAATTATTCCTTTAGCATCCAGCATAACATCCTAGTTAAAAGGAATGGTATTGGAGGCCTGCTGCGGAAGCTACATGGGACACCAGATATGGCTGAAAATATGAAAAAACTTAGACCGCGGACCTTAAGTTTTTGCCAAAAAATGAAAAATTTAAAAAACACTCAAAACCTTTAGGAAATTATTCCTTTAGCATCCAGCATAACATCCTAGTTAAAAGGAATGGTATTGGAGGCCTGCTGCGGAAGCTACATGGGACACCAGATATGGCTGAAAATAGGAAAAAACTTAGACCGCGGACCTTAAGTTTTTGCCAAAAAATGAAAAATTTTAAAAACACTCAAAACCTTTAGGAAATTATTCCTTTAGCATCCAGCATAACATCCTAGTTAAAAGGAATGGTATTGGAGGCCTGCTGCGGAAGCTACATGGGACACCAGATATGGCTGAAAATATGAAAAAACTTAGACCGCGGACCTTAAGTTTTTGCCAAAAAATGAAAAATTTTAAAAACACTCAAAACCTTTAGGAAATTATTCCTTTAGCATCCAGCATAACATCCTAGTTAAAAGGAATGGTATTGGAGGCCTGCTGTGGAAGCTACATGGGACACCAGATATGGCTGAAAATATGAAAAAACTTAGACCGCGGACCTTAAGTTTTTGCCAAAAAATGAAAAATTTTAAAAACACTCAAAACCTTTAGGAAATTATTCCTTTAGCATCCAGCATAACATCCTAGTTAAAAGGAATGGTATTGGAGGCCTGCTGTGGAAGCTACATGGGACACCAGATATGGTTGAAAATCTGAAAAAACTTAGACCGTGGACCTTAAGTTTTTGCCAAAAAATGAAAACTTTTAAAAACACTCAAAACCTTTAGGAAATTATTCCTTTAGCATCCAGCATAACATCCTAGTTAAAAGGAATGGTATTGGAGGCCTGCTGCGGAAGCTACATGGGACACCAGATATGGCTGAAAATATGAAAAAACTTAGACCGCGGACCTTAAGTTTTTGCCAAAAAATGAAAAATTTTAAAAACACTCAAAACCTTTAGGAAATTATTCCTTTAGCATCCAGCATAACATCCTAGTTAAAAGGAATGGTATTGGAGGCCTGCTGTGGAAGCTACATGGGACACCAGATATGGCTGAAAATATGAAAAAACTTAGACCGCGGACCTTAAGTTTTTGGCAAAAAATGAAAAATTTTAAAAACACTCAAAACCTTTAGGAAATCATTCCTTTAGCATCCAGCATAACATCCTAGTTAAAAGGAATGGTATTGGAGGCCTGCTGCGGAAGCTACATGGGACACCAGATATGGCTGAAAATATGAAAAAACTTAGACCGCGGACCTTAAGTTTTTGCCAAAAAATGAAAAATTT
The DNA here is from genome assembly GCF_027358695.1 of Spea bombifrons. NCBI lineage: Eukaryota > Metazoa > Chordata > Amphibia > Anura > Pelobatidae > Spea > Spea bombifrons. The sequence continues at coordinate 12,551,173 of NC_071096.1, read as the reverse complement.
TAAAAACACTCAAAACCTTTAGGAAATTATTCCTTTAGCATCCAGCATAACATCCTAGTTAAAAGTAATGGTATTGGAGGCCTGCTGCGGAAGCTACATGGGACACCAGATATGGCGGAAAATATGAAAAAACTTAGACCGCGGACCTTAAGTTTTTGCCAAAAAATGAAAAATTTTAAAAACACTCAAAACCTTTAGGAAATTATTCCTTTAGCATCCAGCATAACATCCTAGTTAAAAGGAATGGTATTGGAGGCCTGCTGTGGAAGCTACATGGGACACCAGATATGGCTGAAAATATGAAAAAACTTAGACCGCGGACCTTAAGTTTTTGCCAAAAAATTAAAAATTTTAAAAACACTCAAAACCTTTAGGAAATTATTCCTTTAGCATCCAGCATAACATCCTAGTTAAAAGGAATGGTATTGGAGGCCTGCTGCGGAAGCTACATGGGACACCAGATATGGCGGAAAATATGAAAAAACTTAGACCGCGGACCTTAAGTTTTTGCCAAAAAATGAAAAATTTTAAAAACACTCAAAACCTTTAGGAAATTATTCCTTTAGCATCCAGCATAACATCCTAGTTAAAAGGAATGGTATTGGAGGCCTGCTGTGGAAGCTACATGGGACACCAGATATGGCTGAAAATAGGAAAAAAACTTAGACCGCGGACCTTAAGTTTTTGCCAAAAAATGAAAAATTTTAAAAACACTCAAAACCTTTAGGAAATTATTCCTTTAGCATCCAGCATAACATCCTAGTTAAAAGGAATGGTAATGGAGGCCTGCTGCAGAAGCTACATGGGACACCAGATATGGCTGAAAATATGAAAAAACTTAGACCGCGGACCTTAAGTTTTTGCCAAAAAATGAAAAATTTAAAAAACACTCAAAACCTTTAGGAAATTATTCCTTTAGCATCCAGCATAACATCCTAGTTAAAAGGAATGGTATTGGAGGCCTGCTGTGGAAGCTACATGGGACACCAGATATGGCTGAAAATATGAAAAAACTTAGACTGCGGACCTTAAGTTTTTGCCAAAAAATGAAAAATTTTAAAAACACTCAAAACCTTTAGGAAATTATTCCTTTAGCATCCAGCATAACATCCTAGTTAAAAGGAATGGTATTGGAGGCCTGCTGTGGAAGCTACATGGGACACCAGATATGGCTGAAAATATGAAAAAACTTAGACCGCGGACCTTAAGTTTTTGCCAAAAAATGAAAAATTTTAAAAACACTCAAAACCTTTAGGAAATTATTCCTTTAGCATCCGGCATAACATCCTAGTTAAGAGGAATGGTATTGGAGGCCTGCTGTGGAAGCTACATGGGACACCAGATATGGCTGAAAATATGAAAAAACTTAGACCGCTGACCTTAAGTTTTTGCCAAAAAAATGAAAAATTTTAAAAACACTGAAAACCTTTAGGAAAGTATTCCTTTAGCATCCAGCATAACATCCTAGTTAAAAGGAATGGTATTGGAGGCCTGCTGCGGAAGCTACATGGGACACCAGATATGGCTGAAAATATGAAAAAGCTTAGACCGCGGACCTTAAGTTTTTGCCAAAAAATGAAAAATTTTAAAAACACTCAAAACCTTTAGGAAATTATTCCTTTAGCATCCAGCATAACATCCTAGTTAAAAGGAATGATATTGGAGGCCTGCTGCGGAAGCTACATGGGACACCAGATATGGCTGAAAATATGAAAAAACTTAGACCGCGGACCTTAAGTTTTTGCCAAAAAATGAAAAATTTTAAAAACACTCAAAACCTTTAGGAAATTATTCCTTTAGCATCCAGCATAACATCCTAGTTAAAAGGAATGGTATTGGAGGCCTGCTGTGGAAGCTACATGGGACACCAGATATGGCTGAAAATATGAAAAAACTTAGACCACGGACCTTAAGTTTTTGCCAAAAAATGAAAAATTTTAAAAACACTCAAAACCTTTAGGAAATTATTCCTTTAGCATCCAGCATAACAGCCTAGTTAAAAGGAATGGTATTGGAGGCCTGCTGCGGAAGCTACATGGGACACCAGATATGGCTGAAAATATGAAAAAACTTAGACCGCGGACCTTAAGTTTTTGCCAAAAAATGAAAAATTTTAAAAACACTCAAAACCTTTAGGAAATTATTCCTTTAGCATCCAGCATAACATCCTAGTTAAAAGGAATGTTACTGGAGGCCTGCTGTGGAAGCTACATGGGACACCAGATATGGCTGAAAATATGAAAAAACTTAGACCGCGGACATTAAGTTTTTGCCAAAAAATGAAAAATGTTAAAAACACTCAAAACCTTTAGGAAATTATTCCTTTAGCATCCAGCATAACATCCTAGTTAAAAGGAATGGTATTGGAGGCCTGCTGTGGAAGCTACATGGGACACCAGATATGGCTGAAAATATGAAAAAACTTAGACCGCGGACCTTAAGTTTTTGCCAAAAAATGAAAAATTTAAAAAACACTCAAAACCTTTAGGAAATTATTCCTTTAGCATCCAGCATAACATCCTAGTTAAAAGGAATGGTATTGGAGGCCTGCTGCGGAAGCTACATGGGACACCAGATATGGCTGAAAATATGAAAAAACTTAGACCGCGGACCTTAAGTTTTTGCCAAAAAATGAAAAATTTTAAAAACACTCAAAACCTTTAGGAAATTATTCCTTTAGCATCCAGCATAACATCCTAGTTAAAAGGAATGGTATTGGAGGCCTGCTGTGGAAGCTACATGGGACACCAGATATGGCTGAAAATATGAAAAAACTTAGACCGCGGACCTTAAGTTTTTGCCAAAAAATGAAAAATTTTAAAAACACTCAAAACCTTTAGGAAATTATTCCTTTAGCATCCGGCATAACATCCTAGTTAAGAGGAATGGTATTGGAGGCCTGCTGTGGAAGCTACATGGGACACCAGATATGGCTGAAAATATGAAAAAACTTAGACCGCTGACCTTAAGTTTTTGCCAAAAAAATGAAAAATTTTAAAAACACTGAAAACCTTTAGGAAAGTATTCCTTTAGCATCCAGCATAACATCCTAGTTAAAAGGAATGGTATTGGAGGCCTGCTGCGGAAGCTACATGGGACACCAGATATGGCTGAAAATATGAAAAAGCTTAGACCGCGGACCTTAAGTTTTTGCCAAAAAATGAAAAATTTTAAAAACACTCAAAACCTTTAGGAAATTATTCCTTTAGCATCCAGCATAACATCCTAGTTAAAAGGAATGATATTGGAGGCCTGCTGCGGAAGCTACATGGGACACCAGATATGGCTGAAAATATGAAAAAACTTAGACCGCGGACCTTAAGTTTTTGCCAAAAAATGAAAAATTTTAAAAACACTCAAAACCTTTAGGAAATTATTCCTTTAGCATCCAGCATAACATCCTAGTTAAAAGGAATGGTATTGGAGGCCTGCTGTGGAAGCTACATGGGACACCAGATATGGCTGAAAATAGGAAAAAACTTAGACCGCGGACCTTAAGTTTTTGCCAAAAAATGAAAAATTTAAAAAACACTCAAAACCTTTAGGAAATTATTCCTTTAGCATCCAGCATAACATCCTAGTTAAAAGGAATGGTATTGGAGGCCTGCTGCGGAAGCTACATGGGACACCAGATATGGCTGAAAATATGAAAAAACTTAGACCGCGGACCTTAAGTTTTTGCCAAAAAATGAAAAATTTAAAAAACACTCAAAACCTTTAGGAAATTATTCCTTTAGCATCCAGCATAACATCCTAGTTAAAAGGAATGGTATTGGAGGCCTGCTGCGGAAGCTACATGGGACACCAGATATGGCTGAAAATAGGAAAAAACTTAGACCGCGGACCTTAAGTTTTTGCCAAAAAATGAAAAATTTTAAAAACACTCAAAACCTTTAGGAAATTATTCCTTTAGCATCCAGCATAACATCCTAGTTAAAAGGAATGGTATTGGAGGCCTGCTGCGGAAGCTACATGGGACACCAGATATGGCTGAAAATATGAAAAAACTTAGACCGCGGACCTTAATTTTTTGCCAAAAAATGAAAAATTTTAAAAACACTGAAAACCTTTAGGAAATTATTCCTTTAGCATCCAGCATAACATCCTAGTTAAAAGGAATGGTATTGGAGGCCTGCTGCGGAAGCTACATGGGACACCAGATATGGCTGAAAATATGAAAAAACTTACACCGCGGACCTTAAGTTTTGCCAAAAAATGAAAAATTTAAAAAACACTCAAAACCTTTAGGAAATGATTCCTTTAGCATCCAGCATAACATCCTAGTTAAAAGGAATGGTATTGGAGGCCTGCTGCGGAAGCTACATGGGACACCAGATATGGCTGAAAATATGAAAAAACTTAGACCACGGACCTTAAGTTTTTGCCAAAAAATGAAAAATTTTAAAAACACTCAAAACCTTTAGGAAATTATTCCTTTAGCATCCAGCATAACAGCCTAGTTAAAAGGAATGGTATTGGAGGCCTGCTGCGGAAGCTACATGGGACACCAGATATGGCTGAAAATATGAAAAAACTTAGACCGCGGACCTTAAGTTTTTGCCAAAAAATGAAAAATTTTAAAAACACTCAAAACCTTTAGGAAATTATTCCTTTAGCATCCAGCATAACATCCTAGTTAAAAGGAATGTTACTGGAGGCCTGCTGTGGAAGCTACATGGGACACCAGATATGGCTGAAAATATGAAAAAACTTAGACCGCGGACATTAAGTTTTTGCCAAAAAATGAAAAATTTTAAAAACACTCAAAACCTTTAGGAAATTATTCCTGTAGCATCCAGCATAACATCCTAGTTAAAAGGAATGATATCGGAGGCCAGCTGCGGAAGCTACATGGGACACCAGATATGGCTGAAAATAGGAAAAAACTTAGACCGCGGACCTTAAGTTATTGCCAAAAAATGAAAAATTTTAAAAACACTCAAAACCTTTAGGAAATTATTCCTTTAGCATCCAGCATAACATCCTAGTTAAAAGGAATGGTATTGGAGGCCTGCTGCGGAAGCTACATGGGACACCAGATATGGCTGAAAATAGGAAAAAACTTAGACCGCGGACCTTAAGTTTTTGCCAAAAAAATGAAAAATTTTAAAAACACTCAAAACCTTTAGGAAATTATTCCTTTAGCATCCAACATAACATCCTAGTTAAAAGGAATGGTATTGGAGGCCTGCTGCGGAAGCTACATGGGACACCAGATATGGCTGAAAATATGAAAAAACTTAGACCGCGGACCTTAAGTTTTTGCCAAAAAATGAAAAATGTTAAAAACACTCAAAACCTTTAGGAAATTATTCCTTTAGCATCCAGCATAACATCCTAGTTAAAAGGAATGGTATTGGAGGCCTGCTGCGGAAGCTACATGGGACACCAGATATGGCTGAAAATATGAAAAAACTTAGACCGCGGACCTTAAGTTTTTGCTAAAAAATCAAAAATTTTAAAAACACTCAAAACCTTTAGGAAATTATTCCTTTAGCATCCAGCATAACATCCTAGTTAAAAGGAATGGTATTGGAGGCCTGCTGCGGAAGCTACATGGGACACCAGATATGGCTGAAAATATAAAAAAACTTAGACCGCGAACCTTAAGTTTTTGCCAAAAAATGAAAAATTTTAAAACCACTCAAAACCTTTAGGAAATTATTCCTTTAGCATCCAGCATAACATCCTAGTTAAAAGGAATGGTATTGGAGGCCTGCTGCGGAAGCTACATGGGACACCAGATATGGCTGAAAATAGGAAAAAACTTAGACCGCGGACCTTAAGTTTTTGCCAAAAAATGAAAAATTTTAAAAACACTCAAAACCTTTAGGAAATTATTCCTTTAGCATCCAGCATAACATCCTAGTTAAAAGGAATGGTATTGGAGGCCTGCTGTGGAAGCTACATGGGACACCAGATATGGCTGAAAATATGAAAAAACTTAGACCGCGGACCTTAAGTTTTTGCCAAAAAATGAAAAATTTTAAAAACACTCAAAACCTTTAGGAAATCATTCCTTTAGCATCCAGCATAACATCCTAGTTAAAAGGAATGGTATTGGAGGCCTGCTGCGGAAGCTACATGGGACACCAGATATGGCTGAAAATATGAAAAAAATTAGACCGCGGACCTTAAGTTTTTGCTAAAAAATGAAAAATTTTAAAAACACTCAAAACCTTTAGGAAATTATTCCTTTAGCATCCAGCATAACATCCTAGTTAAAAGGAATGGTATTGGAGGCCTGCTGCAGAAGCAACATGGGACACCAGATATGGCTGAAAATATGAAAAAACTTAGACCGCGGACCTTAAGTTTTTGCCAAAAAATGAAAAAATTTAAAAACACTGAAAACCTTTAGGAAATTATTCCTTTAGCATCCAGCATAACATCCTAGTTAAAAGGAATGGTATTGGAGGCCTGCTGTGGAAGCTACATGGGACACCAGATATGGCTGAAAATATGAAAAAACTTAGACCGCGGACCTTAAGTTTTTACCAAAAAATGAAAAATTTTAAAAACACTCAAAACCTTTAGGAAATTATTCCTTTAGCATCCAGCATAACATCCTAGTTAAAAGGAATGGTATTGGAGGCCTGTTGTGGAAGCTACATGGGACACCAGATATGGCTGAAAATATGAAAAAACTTAGACCGCGGACCTTAATTTTTTGCCAAAAAATGAAAAATTTTAAAAACACTCAAAACCTTTAGGAAATTATTCCTTTAGCATCCAGCCTAACATCCTAGTTAAAAGGAATGTTACCGGAGGCCTGCTGTGGAAGCTACATGGGACACCAGATATGGCTGAAAATCTGAAAAAACTTAGACCGCGGACCTAAAGTTTTTGCCAAAAATGAAAAATTTTAAAAACACTCAAAACCTTTAGGAAATTATTCCTTTAGCATCCAGCATAACATCCTAGTTAAAAGGAATGGTATTGGAGGCCTGCTGTGGAAGCTACATGGGACACCAGATATGGCTGAAAATAGGAAAAAACTTAGACCGCGGACCTTAAGTTTTTGCCAAAAAATGAAAAATTTTAAAAACACTCAAAACCTTTAGGAAATTATTCCTTTAGCATCCAGCATAACATCCTAGTTAAAAGGAATGGTATTGGAGGCCTGCTGTGGAAGCTACATGGGACACCAGATATGGCTGAAAATATGAAAAAACTTAGACCGCGGACCTTAAGTTTTTGCCAAAAAATGAAAAATTTTAAAAACACTCAAAACCTTTAGGAAATTATTCCTTTAGCATCCAGCATAACATCCTAGTTAAAAGGAATGGTATCGGAGGCCTGCTGCTGAAGCTACATGGGACACCAGATATGGCTGAAAATATGAAAAAACTTAGACCGCGGACATTAAGTTATTGCCAAAAAATGAAAAATTTTAAAAACACTCAAAACCTTTAGGAAATTATTCCTTTAGCATCCAGCATAACATCCTAGTTAAAAGGAATGGTATTGGAGGCCTGCTGCGGAAGCTACATGGGACACCAGATATGGCTGAAAATATGAAAAAACTTAGACCGCGGACCTTAAGTTTTTGCCAAAAAATGAAAAATTTTAAAAACACTCAAAACCTTTAGGAAATTATTCCTTTAGCATCCAGCATAACATCGTAGTTAAAAGGAATGGTATCGGAGGCCTGCTGCGGAAGCTACATGGGACACCAGATATGGCTGAAAATATGAAAAAACTTAGACCGCGGACCTTAAGTTTTTGCCAAAAAATGAAAAATTTTAAAAACTCTCAAAAGCTTTAGGAAATTATTCCTTTAGCATCCAGCATAACATCCTAGTTAAAAGGAATGGTATTGGAGGCCTGCTGTGGAAGCTACATGGGACACCAGATATGGCTGAAAATATGAAAAAACTTAGACCGCGGACCTTAAGTTTTTGCCAAAAAATGAAAAATTTTAAAAACACTCAAAACCTTTAGGAAATCATTCCTTTAGCATCCAGCATAACATCCTAGTTAAAAGGAATGGTATTGGAGGCCTGCTGCGGAAGCTACATGGGACACCAGATATGGCTGAAAATATGAAAAAACTTAGACCGCGGACCTTAAGTTTTTGCTAAAAAATGAAAAATTTTAAAAACACTCAAAACCTTTAGGAAATTATTCCTTTAGCATCCAGCATAACATCCTAGTTAAAAGGAATGGTATTGGAGGCCTGCTGCGGAAGCAACATGGGACACCAGATATGGCTGAAAATATGAAAAAACTTAGACCGCGGACATTAAGTTTTTCCAAAAAATGAAAAATTTTAAAAACACTCAAAACCTTTAGGAAATTATTCCTTTAGCATCCAGCATAACATCCTAGTTAAAAGGAATGGTATTGGAGGCCTGCTGTGGAAGCTACATGGGACACCAGATATGGCTGAAAATATGAAAAAACTTAGACCGCGGACCTTAAGTTTTTGCCAAAAAATGAAAAATTTTAAAAACACTCAAAACCTTTAGGAAATTATTCCTTTAGCATCCAGCATAACATCCTAGTTAAAAGGAATGGTATTGGAGGCCTGCTGCGTAAGCTACATGGGACACCAGATATGGCTGAAAATATGAAAAAACTTAGACCGCGGACATTAAGTTTTTCCAAAAAATGAAAAATTTTAAAAACACTCAAAACCTTTAGGAAATTATTCCTTTAGCATCCAGCATAACATCCTAGTTAAAAGGAATGGTATTGGAGGCCTGCTGTGGAAGCTACATGGGACACCAGATATGTCTGAAAATATGAAAAAACTTAGACCGCGGACCTTAAGTTTTTGCCAAAAAATGAAAAATTTTAAAAACACTCAAAACCTTTAGGAAATTATTCCTTTAGCATCCAGCATAACATCCTAGTTAAAAGGAATGGTATTGGAGGCCTGCTGCGGAAGCTACATGGGACACCAGATATGGCTGAAAATATGAAAAAACTTAGACCGCGGACCTTAAGTTTTTGCCAAAAAATGAAAAATTTTAAAAACACTCAAAACCTTTAGGAAATCATTCCTTCAGCATCCAGCATAACATCCTAGTTAAAAGGAATGGTATCGGAGGCCAGCTGCGGAAGCTACATGGGACACCAGATATGGCTGAAAATAGGAAAAAACTTAGACCGCGGACCTTAAGTTTTTGCCAAAAAATGAAAAATTTTAAAAACACTCAAAACCTTTAGGAAATCATTACTTTAGCATCCAGCATAACATCCTAGTTAAAAGGAATGGTATTGGAGGCCTGCTGCGGAAGCTACATGGGACACCAGATATGGCTGAAAATATGAAAAAACTTAGACCGCGGACCTTAAGTTTTTGCTAAAAAATGAAAAATTTTAAAAACACTCAAAACCTTTAGGAAATTATTCCTTTAGCATCCAGCATAACATCCTAGTTAAAAGGAATGGTATTGGAGGCCTGCTGCGGAAGCTACATGGGACACCAGATATGGCTGAAAATATGAAAAAACTTAGACCGCGGACCTTAAGTTTTTGCCAAAAAATGAAAAAATTTAAAAACACTCAAAACCTTTAGGAAATTATTCCTTTAGCATCCAGCATAACATCCTAGTTAAAAGGAATGGTATTGGAGGCCTGCTGCGGAAGCTACATGGGACACCAGATATGGCTGAAAATATGAAAAAACTTAGACCGCAGACATTAAGTTTTTGCCAAAAAATGAAAAATTTTAAAAACGCTCAAAACCTTTAGGAAATTATTCCTTTAGCATCCAGCATAACATCCTAGTTAAAAGGAATGGTATTGGAGGCCTGCTGCGGAAGCTACATGGGACACCAGATATGGCTGGAAATGTGAAAAAACTTAGACCACGGACCTTAAGAATTTGCCAAAAAATGAAAAATTTTAAAAACACTCAAAACCTTTCGGAAATAATTCCTTCAGCATTCAGCATAACATCCTAGTTAAACGGAATGGTATTGGAGGCCTGCTGTGGAAGCTACATGGGACACCAGATATGGCTGAAAATATGAAAAACCTTAGACCGCGGACCTTAAGATTTTGATGTCCCCAGCTGTCACAATCCTCACAATAACTCCATGACAAATATCCTGGCACTTGTAAGCCTACTCTCCTTCCAAGACGTTAATAGGAGAAGGTAACGTGCACACGTTTCCAGAGGTGCTTCGGGAATTATCTCCAATTAACAGATACCCAACATAATCCACAGGGACATCAAATGGGACGAGTCGATAGTCGGCTCTTTGGGTTTACGTGTACAGCAGGGAGGGTAAAAAGCATTTTTACTTTTCACTTGGGAGTTGTAATCTTTGACCCTTTTTCATTATATTTTCCCAAACTTCTGCAATGCCACAAACTAGCGGTTTATGACCTGTCTGCAATCCCTGTCTGCCTGTCCCATGATATCTCTAAATCTGTGAGTGTTTTATTAGCGTTTGACTCGAAGTGGGTTATAATCTCCACTTCCTCCCGCTGTATACCAAAAAGAACGAGATCCCTCCTAGCGTTCTCCATTCCGTCCTAGCATTCCCCATCCCTGTGAGCCTTCGCCATCCCAACATTCTCCATCATCCATGACCACATCAGTCATGGTTCTTAAAACCCAGATAGAAATGCTGTCCTGTAGAATGGGGGATGTATAAGCGACTAATGGGTTACCTTCCATAAGTCTATACATCCCACATACTGCAGGGCAGGAATGTATCTGGGCTGGTCAGCAATATGAAAAACTTATACTTGTCCTGATGTGGCCGATGTGGTCCCTATACCAAGTAAGCATTCTCCATCCTACTATTCTCCATCCCATCCAAGCATCTTTTATCCCCTCCAAGTCTCCATCGCTCCGAGCATTCCCCATCCCCAACATTCCACATTCCACATCCCCTCCCAGCATTCTCCAGTCCCTTGTCATGCATATTGCCGCTCTTATGGAGACTCTTACTAGGGATGGAGAACCTGCATCTAGGCCGGCCACATGACTTATTTCTACTCTTACTCAGACTCCATAGCGTGAAGCCCATTAACTACACGGTTGCTTTTGTGAGGATTTAAACATATATACCTGTATATATGTACCTGTGTCAGAGACAACCGAGTCTTCTAACCAGAGGTTGCGTTGTCTTTTGCGTTTTCAGACTGTCTCTATAGATACATAACATTCTGTCCACTAATAAACAGCATTTCTCGGTAATCAGGGCTTGACTCATTGTGGGATACTTTTTCAATGAGCCATTATTATCTACACAACGAAATATCTTGGTGGGTGCATTGTTGAAACCACAGCAGTCTCCCCTTCAGTTGCTATAAAATGAATTGCAGGATTAGAATTTGATAAAATCCATCTGGCCACTATGGTCAAGACCTTTTGCTGCAACGCATTTAAATGTGATTTTTGGCTTTTTACACAGCTGGTAACCAATGCCTATCCAATATCATTGGGGTTTATGAACAATTACTTCTGTATTTCTTTTGAATTGTGCTTTTGACCCTTACAGCTGCCCGTAGTACCGGTAGTATCTCATGCACACCAGCAGGGGCGTAGGAACCGGGGGGGACGGGGGGGGACAGATCCCCCCCAGGAAATCATGTGGGGGGGACCGATAATAGAGAAATCCCCCCCAGGGCTGTGTGAGGTAAGTGCCCTCGGTGCACAGCTGCCCGATCAGCAGCTGCAGCGTGCAGGACTGGTTGGGGAGATCACGGATTTCCCTAACCAGTCCAAAATTAAGGGCACACTTACCGGTGTGATCTCTGTCACTGAGCACCGGGCGATGGGATATGACGTTTATATCCCAGCCCCGGCGCTCAGCATAAACAGCTGTGCGCAGCAGCACTGCACTAGAGCGGCAAACCACCAGAAGGGAAGGAGGAAGAGAAAGCAGAAAGGAAGAAGAGAAAGGTAAGAGATGTGAAGAACGAAGGGAGGGGGTCTGATGTGCAAAACGAGGGGGGGGGGTCTGATGTGCAAAACGAGGGGGGGGTCTGATGTGCAAAACGAGGGGGGGGTCTGATGTGCAAAACGAGGGGGGGGTCTGATGTGCAAAACGAGGGGGGGTCTGATGTGCAAAACGAGGGGGGGTCTGATGTGCAAAACGAGGGGGGGGGTCTGATGTGCAAAACGAGGGGGGGTCTGATGTGCAAAACGAGGGGGGTCTGATGTGCAAAACGAGGGGGGGGGTCTGATGTGCAAAACGAAGGGGGGTCTGATGTGCAAAACGAGGGGGGGGTCTGATGTGCAAAACGAGGGGGGGTCTGATGTGCAAAACGAGGGGGGGGTCTGATGTGCAAAACGAGGGGGGGTCTGATGTGTAAAACGAGGGGGGGGGTCTGATGTGCAAAACGAGGGGGTCTGATGTGCAAAACGAGGGGGGGTCTGGTGGTAGATATGTGTGTGTGCATATATATATGGTGAGGCATGTATACGGGCAATGTCTATGAATGTGTATGGGCACTTGGGCAGGGATATGTGTGTGTGTATAGGGCAGGTGTGTATATGTGTGTGTATGGGCACGCGCATATAAGGGCAGTGTATGTGCATATGTGTGTATTGCCAGTGTATGTGCATACATGTGTATGGGCAGTGTATATGTGTACGTGTGTATGGGCAGTGTATATGTGTACGTTTGAATGGGCAGTGTATATGTGTATGTGTGTATGGGCAGTGTATATGTGTACGTGTGTATGGGCAGTGTATATGTCTACGTCTGTATAGGCAGTGTATATGTGTACATGTGTATGGGCAGTGTATATGTGTACGTGTGTATGGGCAGTGCATATGTGTACGTGTGTATGGGCAGTGCATATGTGTATGTGTGTATGGGCAGTGTATATGTGTACGTGTGTATGGGCAGTGTATGTGTGTATGGGCAGTGTATATGGGTACGTCTGTATGAGCAGTGTACATGGGTACGTGTGTATGGGCAGTGTATATATGTACGTCTGTATGGGCATTGTATATGTGTATGGGCAGTGTATATGTGTACGTGTGTATGGGCAGTGTATGTGTGTATGGGCAGTGTATATGGGTACGTGTGTATGGGCAGTGTATATGGGTACGTGTGTATGGGCAGTGTGTATGGGTACGTCTGTATGGGCAGTGTGTATGTGTGTATGGACAGTGTATATGTGTATGTGTGTATGGGCAGTGTATATGTGTACGTCTGTATGGGCAGTGTATATGTGTGTATATTAGGAGTGTATTTGTCTTATAGTGTATACGTCTGTGTAAGTATGTGCAAGAGCAGTGTATATTTATGGGGAGGTATGTGTGTGTGAGCAGTTTATGTATGCTTGGGCAGGCGTGTAAAAGGGTAGTGCATATGTGTGAGTACTGGCAAGTGTGTATGTGCAGGCAATTGCAGCGTATATATGTGTTTTTGTGGGCAGGCATGCGTAAGAGCAGTGCATATGTGTGTGTATGAGCAGGCATGTCGTACTTAAAGGGAAGAGAATGAATCCCTGTAACACATGTTTAACTCAGGGGTGCCTAGGGTTAAATCCAGGCCTATTTCTGGTTAAAATGAGTGTGTGTGTCACTGTATGTAGCATTTGGACACGAGAATATTGCGGGGTGCTACTTGATCTAGGGCATCACTATTACAAAGCGCCACGTGTTAAATCTAGGGGTAGGCAGAGTAAGTGAAGGATGTGTTTGAATGCGTGTCTGGGTGTGATAGCGTATGTTTGTGGGTATGTTATTGTGCACATCTGTTTTTATGGGTATGTTAGTCTGTTTTCAGGTGTGTTATGGTGGGCATGTGTATAGGTATATTAGAGTGGGAATCTTTTTGGGTGTATTATTGCGTGTGTGTGTGTGTGTGTGTTGTGACAAGCCTCCCTTTTCCTTGGGACTTTTGTCAAGGATCTTGGCTGTAACCACAGTCTTCTAGGGTAAATGAAGTCCAGGACACATCCAGCTCAGCTTCAATGTTTATTTTCAAGGAACAAACAGCAGCAGTTGTAAGCAGAATAACAGTCTTCGCTTAGAACAAAACAGGTCACAATTTACCATCAATATGGCTTTGCAGAGAGAAACCACCCCTCAGTTTATCAGCTCTCCTAGCTGGCATAACAGTGGTTTCCCCCTCTGAATCAGGCTCAAACCCTTTAACCTTCTGCCTGCCAATTAATTAGCCACAGGTGAGCTGTTACTTAGCCCACACCTGTGGAGCTCCTGTCCAGAATGCAGGCTCTGGACTGGATCAAAACAGCAATTAGTGCTGTTGGAGCACTGGCCCACCCTGCTCTTCCAGGTGCTCCGCCCCATGTGTTGCAAACTGCCAGTAGTGCAGTTTGTAAACAAACATATTTCCCTGGGACATATTTTAAAGCAGGCTACTATTGACCAAGGCTGGTCTAATATACCTGCCATCTATCACTTTACCACACCTTTTGTCACAGTGTGTATGTTAGTGTGTGCATGTGTGTGTATGTTATTCAAGTGTTTAAGTGTGTGGATATGTTCCTATGTGCATGACGTGTTAGGATCCTTCAATACATCATAGTAGTCTCTGTGGCCGTGTCCAGTGGGGTCCATCTGTGGTTGTAAGATTTTTCTGTTTCTGTGGGAATTTTCTCCCATGTATCTAGTAGAAAGTTTCATGAGCTGAAGGTGATAAACCAAGACATTTTGGACAGCACTATGCTTCTAACTTTGTGGGAACAGTTTTGGGGAAGGTCTGTGCCCCAGTGTACAAAACAAGGTCCATAAAGGCATGGTTGCAAAAATTCCCCACAGAAACTCTCCAAAATCTTGTGGAAATCGTTCCCAGAAGAGCAGAAGCCGTTATAGCGCCAAAGGGGGACCAACTACATATTAATCTCTATGTATTTATAATGCAATGTCATAAAAGTCCCTGTTGGTGAAATGGTCAGGTATACCCTACCAGTAAAAAAGCTATCCCCCCCAGATTTTTAGGGGTTCCTACGCCCATGCACACCAGTGACTGGTCTCCAGCGTAGAGACAGGAGCTGCCTCGAACGGTAAGCACCCGACGCACCCTCTGTTTCACCGGTGACACGCACACTCACTCACACACCCTGCCACCTAGCCCTGGGAAGTGCGGCTTCCTTCCTGTAGGAAGACCGGGTTAGACGGGGGATTATCCTAGTGTGTTGTGATCTCAGCCTTACTGTCAGCATCCCTGACAGAATGGGGACACTAGACGTTTATCGATGACCGCAAATTCAGACCATTCAGGCCTTGAGCGACCCGGTGCACAGGGATCACACAGGACTTCAATCTCGCCCCATGCTTGAAATCACGCAAGCGCTTCCCTGACTGTCACACTCGTCGGCTAACCCAGAAATAACACAATGGTTTTCCTCGTCCCAGTCACAAATTTAACACCCAATATACACCATCACCTTAAAGAAAAGACCCCTTGAGTTTATTTGTACCACCAGAACTCGCCTCATCGGTACATACCCTAATAAACCCTTAGGTGGTTTCGGGGGTAGTTTATGCCTGTGACGTTAAAGGTTGCCCAAGCATTAGCATTTCAGGTTTTACCCCTGAAGTCCCTGGACATTAGTAATTACATTACAGATCTTGTCCTTCTGAAGAATCATGTATAGTCTTGTGAATGGGCCAAGAGAGGCTAAGGGGTCAGACTCTGATTGCTTTCTCTGCGTTATCACAAACCAGATACGTCACGCAGTATCGGTGCCCAATACACAGGGGCCTGCTGAGATTGATTTGTTCACCATGTTCCCGTTTGTCCCCTCTCATCTTTTACATCTCTTTAAAAGGGGACTCGTCGAGCTGCATTCTGTTATTTTTGGAAGAGCCGCCGCGAGTCTGACTCTAATTAAATAGGCATGTTCGCTCCAGAGCGAAGCAGAATTGGGTTACTGGGACAGAAGGCATACCCAGCCAAACCAGAGGAACGTACAGATCTGCTTTCAGTTACTCGGCTGAGCCAGAGCTGCCAGGCGTGGAACATTATCCCGGGAGCTCGTGCATGTACCGCCAACTCGTTAACCCCTTCTGGCATCTTATATTCATACTCAAATGTTTGAAATTTGAAGTTACTGTACTAAAGGTCTTAACACGTAGTGGTGTATTAGAAAAGTTACGTTCTAGTGGTATAATGAGAGACTCCATACCAAGGAGCTTGCCGTCTAGTGGTTTCAAGGCAGATCCTTTCCCAATGGAGCTTACAGTCTAGCGGTATAATGGCCGACCCTTTCTCAAGGAGCTTACAGTCTAGCGGTGTAATGGCAGACCCTGTCCCAAGGAGCTTACAGTCTAGCGGTATAATGGGAGCCCTTGTCCCAAAAAGGTGGATATCAGGCAAGACTGCAGTCTCCTTACTATTGTTGAGTATCCCAGAATGCAGTCGGAACGGACAAACGGACCAACAATCCACAGCTGGCAGAGAGGTAATTACTACCCAGCTCACAAACATCTTGTACGCAAAGTGCAGGGGCCTGCATGTGCATTACAGGTAGGAAACGGTGTGTGTGGTACTGGGATCCAATACACATAGCTTTGCGTGTTATACAAAGAGAAGGGGCAGCCTTATCACTTCTGTGCTATACGGAGGTAGCACACATTGATCTATATGTAATACACAGACATAAGGTTACAGAAGTTCAGGTGGGAAAGGCAGAGCACTGGCGGTCCGACTCGGAGGAGGAAGAGAAGAGTATAAGGTGTGGGGGTGGCATCTACGTCTTGTGGGAGTTAATGGGGGGGTCACAAATAGTGTTGGCTCAGGCTCTTATAAAGAATTCCATTCAGGGTGGGAAGAACGTGCTTCGAATGAGAAGAAATATGTGTATAGGGCCAGACACCCCATACCCACCCAGAAGGACACCCACTGACTCATAGCCCCCTCAGCCCTTACTATCTACCTTTAAATGGTGCAGGAAGAGGATGTGTATCCAGTGGCCATGGCACCCCTCCTAATATTACACATCTGAGGAAGAAGCCGTGCCCTCCCTGGATTCCCACTTCTCAGGGAAGAAGACGGGAAATGGCTTTACCCGACGCAGTTTCCTGAATTGGTCACAATGCGGACGGAAGGGAGGGAGGGGACACCTCAGCACCGGGGTGGAATCAGCCTTGTCACCTTCAGAACCAGTTTTGCCGTCTCCGTTACCAACGTTGTCGGGAAGAAAATCTATGAATACACCTCCGGTCACATAAAAAGCACACTGTACTTTAGTTGTCTATTGAACTCTCACTCACTACTCTATTACCTTTCTTTCCTACACGCCCTGTAGAATCATGCTTCCGTCCTGGCATTTGTCCAACTCCACAGACTGTAAGCTCTTGGGATTAGGGGCATTCTGCTATTCTGTTCCAAAAATATGTAACATCACTACAGACCTTGGTGACAGATAGGAACCTGATATAGTGCGAGACTGCAGCCTCTATACTACGGCATCTCAGAAGGCAGCAGGAGCCTGTCCGCTTTACTGCACTATGGCTTTCTTAAGCGGATTGTAGTGGGAATTCACCCTATGTGTGCCCCGGTGACATCATGGTGTCACTATGATCACTTTATTAATGTTGCCACGTTTTGCCTTACCTATAGTTTAAGGCGTGATTAAGAAGAGCCTAGGGAATTCTATTGTGCATGAAACCTCGAATTTAGAATGATTCTGGGATATTTTTACCCTTAAATTACAGGGAAATAATAAAAAATAAAGGTTTATTTTTTTTATTTATTTTTTTTGTCCAAGCGTCTCCAGGCATAGTCTACCCTAGTCATTCCAGGTGCGCTGTATATTTGTAGGGTAGTTGGCATGCGTGACGCTCAACCAGCGGGGTGTATGTAACATAATGCAGCATCTTCTGTTTAACGGATGAAACTGACGGTTGTGAAACTTTATTGCCCCTGTGATCGCCTAAGATTATGGATACAACAGAAGGACTTCCTGAAAGAATACTTTTGTTATTCGGCTGCAGAAATGAGTTTTGACATACAGGGCGGATTACACGCATCAATGTTACTGTGCCCTAACACCAGTATTTACACAATTGCTTTTAAATAGCGACAAGATACTTCAAGTAACCCAATTAGTATTTTCGTACTCCTTCCACCAGCTGCGGACTACAACCCCCATCATATCAGCCAACCGTTGTCCGGCTAATAAATCAGATGTCAGGCTTTGTATTGCCTCCCTGGCACTCTTGGAGTGTAAGCTTCTAGGTTTTGTCCAGGCTTTGTTCACTCTTCTTTTGAATATTACTATTACCCCACTCTGCAGGTAATGATAGCCTGAGGCGGTGATACAGCTGGGGACATGTATCCAAGGAGGGGCAGGAAGCTCTTTGCTGTTTGTCAAGAAGGCAGATGTGTACACACCTGCTCCATGTCCTGATTTACCCCACTGTCAGCGTACTGAGCGGCCTCAAGTCTGTAGTCAGGGCCCGACTGGGAATGAAAACTGCCCTGGAAATAAATGAATACCAGCCCCATATTTCATGGCGCCATTTTGGGGCGTGTTTGTGTTAGAGTGACTGTAGTGCAACATTTTAGAGTGGGTTCTTATGAGGAGCAAACAGGCATCATGTATCCATGATGAGGTAGCGTGTCCATCTGCCTGTTGGCCTAAAGACATGATGTCTTAAGAGTGCACCATATTTGGTTCAAATCCCTGTGGCTCATGTGTGTCGTATAAATATCTAGTGGCATATTTGCTTTGTGTATACCTATCCTATTAGAGCAGCTGAACGTATTGTTTTAGAGTGGATACATATAAGTTTATGTGAATCAGGAGAAAGCAGGCTCATATATCAGAAGCAGCATCTGTGTACTTGGTGGTATAGCGGTAAGGTAACCTGTGTATCTTACAAAGTACTGCTGGTTCTAGTCTTACCGGCTCTCTTATGACGTTTAAGTATATATGTGTTTGTATTCATCTCTATAGTGTTAGATTGGCTGTATGTAATGTTTTAGAGTGAGTCAGGAGAAAGCAGAGTCATATATCCACCCCGAGAAAGCCCCACCGACTGCCTGTTGGTGTAAGGGTAAAGTGACCTGGATGCCATACCAAGGATTGCTGGTTTGAATCCCAGAGTCTCCTCTGTGGTGTTAATGCATATAAAGTGTATACATTGTTTTAGAGTAGGGGCGTTTATATAAGTATATGTGAGTCAGGAGAAAGCAGGGTGGTATTTCCACGGCGAGAGAGTGGAACCAACTGCCTGGTGGTGTAAAGGTAAAGTAACCTGCATACTGTACTAAGGATCAATGGTTCGAATCTTGATGGCTCCTCTTTTGTGTTAATGCACCTAGAGTGTATCGATTGTTTTAGAGTAGGGGCGTACATATAATGACAGGGGGTAGCCTCGACTCTCGGGCTATGTCATCCTGGTTAACCCCCCAATAAAAACACGGACACCAGATGTGGGATGAATAAAGGCCACAGACGATTTATTAACGTCAATGCCACGCAACCTGTAAACATTTACGAAGGTGCATTAACACGGCAATGACCCAAATACAATAAAACACCCGAAAGCTTGCCAGGACCAACCGGGGCCAAACTGTAAGCATCACCTTATGGGAGGGCATACCATGATGCCCCTCCCCCACCTGAGGTTCCAGCAACTGCCCAGCCAGGAACCTCCCACCGACACTTTAACACCAGTGGCAATAACCACATAACACCCCCCGGCAACCTGGCAAGCTACCGCCCCCCGGCTGTGACAGAATCCTGAAACGAAACACAGAACCGGGTAGGCTGGCACAACAAAAAGCCCAGAACATTCTTACGCACCAACCTTATATACCCCCTTCACTTCCTCCCCCTCCCCGTTGAACTTTCTTTGACCCCCTGACCTAGCCCTGCTCTGCACCCCTGTCAGGGCCCCCTCCGTTCCATGCAGACTACGTGGGCATCAGTATATGTGAGTCAGGAGAAAGCAGGGTCATATATCCATGCAGAGAGGCTCACGTTGATGTGAAGACCACAGATGGCTACCTACTTTGCCTATTCTGTGTTGGATTCACCAAAAAGCGTAACAACCAGATTAGAAAGACTTCTTATGCCCAGCATCAGCAAGTGCGTCAGATCCGCAAGAAGATGATGGAAATCATGACTCGTGAAGTGCAGACAAATGACTTGAAAGAAGTTGTTAACAAGCTAATTCCAGACAGTATCGGCAAAGACATTGAAAAGGCCTGCCAGTCCATCTATCCTCTACATGATGTGTATGTACGCAAAGTGAAGATGCTGAAAAAGCCAAAGTTTGAGCTGGGCAAACTTATGAAACTACATGGTGAAGGCGGTGGTGCTGGGAAGCCTGCAGGAGATGAGACAGGCGCCAAAGTAGAGCGGGCTGATGGATATGAACCCCCACTTCAGGAATCTGTCTGAGATGCATAATCTGAATTAGAGCCTGTAAAGAAAGAAAATATATATTTTTATATATATATATAAAAAGTAGATATATATATATCCACGCCGAGGACACAAAACCAACTGCCTGGTGGTGTAAAGGTAAAGTAACTTGCCTACCATACCAAGGGTTGCTGGTTCGACTCTTGCTGGCTCCTCTGTGGTGTTAATGTTTACAGAGTGTCTATGTTATTTTAGAGTAGGGGCGTATATATAAGTATATGTGAGTCAGGAGAAAGCAGTGACATATTTCCACGCCGAGAGCACAAAACCAACTGCCTGGTGGTGTAAAGGAAAAGTAACCTGCCTTCCCTACCAATGATTGATGGTTCGAATCCTGATGGATCTTCTGTGGTGTGTATAGGGGCGTATATATAAGTATATGTGAGTGAGGAGGAAGCAGGGTCATATATCTACGGCGAGAACGCAAAACCAACTACCTGGTGGTGTAAAGGTTAAGTAAACTGCCTTCCATACCAAGGATCGCTGGTTCGAATCCTGATGAATATATTGTTTTAGAATAGGGGCGTGTATATATAAGTATATGTGAGTCGGGAGAAAGCAGGGTCATATATCCACGGCGAGAAAGCACAGTCGGCTGCTCGGTGCCGTGAAGGTATAGTTGCCTGCCTGACATACAATGGATCGCTGGTTCGAATCCTCATGATGAATTCTGTGTGTAAGTACGCAGTGTGGCTCTGCTTGTGTGTGCTAGTGGATGGTGTTAAAGTGGCTCTGTGGCACTCTAACGTTGGACACTTACATATACATCTACAGCCTCACCTGCATATGCATAGCTGGTTGCGGACAAGGTTGCGGGTAACACTTGAAGGTTGCACTAAGCCGTGTGTCCTCACACGCAGTGGCCGAAAACACTGGTTGCGGAAAAGGTTTCGGAACGTGTGCGTATCCGCTTGACCCGTTCATGTGCATGCACAGTAGCCCACACAGTGACTTACATGTAGAATCATCATGGCGGATACGATACCGGAGATCTGGAGTATGACGGGGCATCACCGGCAGCCACCCCTTTCCTTCTCTCTGCTTCTTTCGGGACAGAAATAAACACAATATACTCTTTGTATATTGTGAGACAAAGACCCCCTCCAGGGGGTTTTACTGACTTCAGGGGGTGTGGTCATGGGCGCATGTCCCCCACCATCCATGCAACATGTATAAAGTATAGCAACATGTATAAAGTATAACTAAAACATGTATAAAGTATAACTAAAGTAACATGAATAGAGTATAAAGGTAACATGCAATAGAGTATAAAGAAAAACAATAACTGAAACACTTAAAATTGAAACACTTATTTAATTAAAACACTTAGTAATTAACACCTTAGTAATAATATATCTAAGTGGTTTACTATACTTTGTTAATTAAGTGTTTTAATTAATTGTTTCAATTATTGTTTTTCTTTATACTCTTATTGCATGTTACTACTCTATTGCATGTTACCTTTATACTCTATTCATGTTACCATGTTACTTTAGTTATACTTTATTTAGTTATACTTTATACATGTTTTAGTTATACTTTATACATGTTGCATGGATGGTGGGGGACATGCGCCCATGACCACACCCCCTGAAGTGAGTAAAACCCCCTGAAGGGGGTCTTTGTCTCACAATATACAAAGAGTATATTGTGTTTATTTCTGTCCCGAAAGAAGCAGAGAGAAGGCAAAGGGGTGGCTGCCGGTGATGCCCCATCATACTCCGGATCTCCGGTATCGTATCCACCATGATGATTCTCCATGTAAGTCGCTGTGTGGGCTACTGTGCACGCACATGAACGGGTCAAGCGGATGCACACACATTCCGAAACCAGTGTTTTTGGTCACTGCGTGCAAGGACACACGGCTTAGTGCAACCTTCAAGTGTTATCTGCAACCGGCTATGTGTATGCAGGTGAGGCTGTAGATGTGTATGTAAGTGTCTGATGTTAGAGTGCCACAGAGCCACTTTAACACCATCCACTAGCGCACACAAGCAGAGCCACACTGCGTACTTACGTGCAGAAGTCATCATGAGGATTCGAACCAACGATCCATTGTCTATCAGGTAGGTAACTATACCTTCACGCCACCGAGCAGCCAATTGTGCTTTCTCGCCGTGGATATATGACCCTGCTTTCTCCCAACTCACATATACTTACATATATGCCCCTATTCTAAAACAATATATTCATCAGGATTCGAACCAGCGATCCTTGGTATAGTATGCAGGTTACCTTACCTTTACACCAGGCAGCTGGCTTTGCTTTCTCGCCGTGGATATATGACCCTGTTTTCTCCTGACTCACATATACTTATATATATGCCCCTACTCTAAAATAATATATACACCACAGAGGATCCATCAGGATTCAAACCATCGATCCTTGGTATGGTAGGCAGGTTACTTTAGCTTTACACCACCAGGCAGATTGCTTTGCTTTTTTGGCGTGGAAATATGTCGCTGTTTTCTCCTGTCTCACATATCCTTACATATACTCCCCTACTCTAAAATAATATATACATTCAACAATTATTCACTAACACCACCTTGTGGCCATCTGGATTCAAACCAGCGACCCTTTGAATGTTGGGTTGTTTACCTTACCTTACCTTTACGCCACCACGTGTGCAACCGGCTCTGTTGTTTCCTCTCCTAAGGAATATGATGCCTATCATCTCCTGACTCACAAATACTTACACGCACCTACGCTAACACGATACATGCCCTTTAAAATTATGCATTTCTAACACTATATATATATATATATATATACACACAAAGTAACTATAACAATACATACTTACACTTTAACACTAAAACATGTAACGTGATATGAACCGGCAACCCCTTTGCACATCAAGCGAGGCATATTACCATTACCAGGGAATAGGAAGCGATGTGCCGCCATGACCCTGTGTTCTCCTCACTTACATTTACTGACATATACCCTCTCTAAAACATTACATACACCCTACATATATACACAGCAACTGTAACAATATATACTCACACTAACACAATAAAGGAGCCTCGAAAACACTAGATACAGAAATACCAAATATAAATAAATATATACACTGCAAAATACTTACATGCAATAAAGAGCCCATTGGGGTCCGAACCAAAGACTCCTAACTTGACAGGTAGGGCACATTACCTCTACGCCATCAAACAACTGAGGCTTTGCCATGGATATATGACCCTGTTATCTCCTCACTGACATTATACTATTATACACCCTCTCTAAAACATTACATACACCCTACATATATACACACAACAACTGTAACAATATATACTCACACTAACACAATAAAGGAACCTCGAAAACACTAGATACAGCAATACCAAATATAAATAAATATATACACTGTTAAAGGCGATAAAGAAGTCAGTGGGGTCCAAATCACGAACCCCTTACACAACAGGAAAGGCACATTGGCACATTACCTCTACGCGATCAGAGAACTGAGGATTTGCTGTAGATATATGACCCTGTTGTCTCCTCACTGACATATACCCTCTCTAAAACATTACATACACCCTACATATATACACACAGCAACTGTAACAATATATACTCACACTAACACAATAAAGGAGCCTTGAAAACACTAGATACAGCAATACCAAATATAAATAAATATATACACTGCAAAATACTTACACGCAATAAAGAAGCCATTGAAGTTCGCACCAAGAACGCCTTATGTAACAAGTAGGTCACATTACCGTTACACCATCAAACAACCAGGTTCTTTGGGATATCACCATAGATATATGACCCTGTTTTCTCCTCATTGACATAAACTATTATATAACCTCTCTAAAACATTACTCACACTTTAACACGATAAAGAGCCTCTAAAACACTAGATACAGCATTACCATATATAAATAAATATATACACTGCAACATACTTACTCACAACATAGAGGCCCTCGGGGAACAAACCCGTTATATGCCGGGCAGGTCGCATTACCATTATGCCACCAGTCAACTGGGGTTTGGATTTTTCAATACCATATATTAAAAAATATATATATATATAAACAGATTATAAAACTTTTCCACGATACAGGTCCCAACAAGGTTTGAACTAATGATCATCTGTCCGTTAGGTAGGTCAACTTACCATTAAACCACCACGTAGCTGGGGCCAGTCCTCAAATGTGGAAATATGATGCCTGATATATTTATATGCACCCTAAAACAATACATACGGCCACTCTAACACCATAGGTATCTATACACGCATGGCAATTATAACAATAATTGCTAACACAATACAGAAGTCTGCAGGATTCAAAACACAGAGTGTATGGCACCTAGGTGGTACACTTTACCAAGCAGCTGGACTCTGGTTCTGTCCATGGAAATATGATCCCTGCCTGCTCCTGACTCATACATAACCATGACTGAGGTAGCGCCAATGCGACGCCCTCTTTACCCCCCTTGCCACAATAAATACACAAACACAAAGTAAATAATATAATGCTTTGGAAAAATAAGGCCACGGTGCAGTCCGCTTTACGCCTTCCACACCGTGACACAGATATAAATAACTTTATTCATAGTAAAATGAACTTTATTTGTAAACACATATAACATAGTTTATAATATAGCAATGCACGTGCCGCACCACCCGACTTACTTATGACACGTGCAAGCCTTAAAACTAACAATTGTAGGGGCGTGGTCTGCATGGAGTTCTGAGCAGACGTGTTTGGTGCGAGCTCCGCCGCTCGAGAGATTTTCTACCCGCAATCTGCATCCATCCGCAGCGCCTTCTACCTCCTTTTCACCGCGGATAGCCTCCTGATATATGGCTGGTTCTCGCTCTCGTAAATCTATGGCGATGCCGTAATTTTTTTAACCTAAAGCCCGAAAGAAGCATCCCTCTAAGGCCTTGGGCCTACCACGTGCTCCTGATGAGGATGACGATGCCTCCACGGGCCTACACTCTCCCTCGCGGTCTGATCCTCCGTCTCCATCTGCATCTAACACACGGCTTGTGCCGGACGACTCAGATGACCAGGGTCTTACCTCACGCGTCCTCAAAACCCTCCTGCAAGAGATGCGCGAACAACTCAAGCAGGACCTACAGGACATCGCCTCCTCTCTCCGCCGCGATGTGGACGACCTGGGTGAGCGCACTGACCATATCGAACGAAAAATGGATGAATTTTCAGATGCCCACAATGCCCTTGCAGATGGTCATATCTCCTTGCAAGCCGATCTTGAGATGCTTCGCACTAAGGTCATGGACTTAGAGGATCGTTCCCGCCGCAATAACATCCGCCTTCGGGGCATCCCAGAAGAAGTCACCGCAGCAGACCTACCTTTATTTGCTCGTGACCTTTTCCAGGCCCTGCTTCAGGAGGACCCAGCACCTGACATCAGGTTAGACCGTCTCCATCATGTGGCCCGTCCGAAATCTGTGCAGTCCAACCTGCCTAGGGACGTACTCACCAGGGTCCACTTTTTTGATCTTAAAGATCGCATCATGCAGGCCGCCCGCCGCAAACCGACCTTACCTGATCGCTTCCGTGATATCCTCCTACTCACCGATCTCTCACAATTGACGCTCCAGCGCCGACGTCTGTTCGCCCCAATCACCTCTCTTCTCCGCACCCATCAGATTTCCTATCGCTGGGGATACCCGGTCCGTCTCATTGTGTCCCGGAGCGGCTCTACGTACACCATCGCCTCACCTGAGGAGGGTTTCGCACTACTTCACTCCTGGGATCTTTCTCCAGAGCAAGTCCTTGACTCCACTTCATCCTCCACCCCGCACAAGCACACTTCTCCTCCAAGGAAGCTACGTAAAGTTTGGACACCTGTCGTGAAGCCTTGAATCTCCACTATCGTTACCTGTGAGGTTATTCCTCACCTACGCTCTCAGCCCCATTGTCCGGTTACGGGGTGTCCTTTCCCTTTTTTTTTTTTTTTTTTTATTGTTATTTTTGTTGTTTTCCTGTTCTTTTTTCTTACAGTCCACCGAGCTGCAAACCGTCTGCCATTCCCGAATCTGCACGTCACGAATTGCCCACGGTCCACCTTACTCTGCTGATCCGGTCTCCCTCATGACTGGGCTCTCTGTCTCCAAGGGTCAGTTTGGACTCTCGTTCCGCTGAACTGCTCACTGGACCATTTGCCTTCGGCTTACCGAGTGCCTTCTCGGCGACTCCCCCTTGTCTGGCTAAGTTGGACTTTTTATTTATTTATGTTCTTATATTATTTATTTATGTTTTTCTTTATTATTATTTATTTCCCCCTGGCCTGTAACCGGCTGTTTAATATACTATTGTAGGGTGCTGTTAATAGTAATTTTCCTTGCGTTGCTGCGGCTCCGCATTACTCCCGAGTATGGCGTTAGCACCTTGTTCCGCCCCCACAGTGTCACCTGACCAGGGCTGACCAATCAGAGAGGGGGGAACCTGAGCCGACTGCTGATTGGTTGCTGGAGTCAGCTGACTAGGCTCATCCAATCAGGGGCTGCCCCTCAGCCCTAGCCTCCTGATTGGTTGGTGGTGTCACCTGACCAGGGCTGACCAATCAGAGAGAGGGGAACCTGAGCCGACTGCTGATTGGTTGCTGGAGTCAGCTGACTAGGTTCAGCCAATCAGGGGCTGCCCCTCAGCCCTAGCCTCCTGATTGGTGGGTGGTGGCACCTGACCAGGGCTGACCAATCAGAGAGGGGGGGACCTTAGCCGACTGCTGATTGGTTGCTGGAGTCAGCTGACTAGGCTCAGCCAATCAGGGGCTGCCCCTCAGCCCTAGCCTCCTGATTGGTGGGTGGTGTCACCTGACCAGGACTGACCAATCAGAGAGGGGGAACCTGGGCCGGCTCCTGATTGGTTGCTGGAGTCAGCTGACTAGGCTCAGCCAATCAGGGGCTGCCCCTCAGCCCTAGCCTCCTGATTGGTTGGTGGTGTCACCTGACCAGGGCTGACCAATCAGAGAGAGGGGAACCTGAGCCGACTGCTGATTGGTTGCTGGAGTCAGATGACTAGGTTCAGCCAATCAGGGGCTGCCCCTCAGCCCTAGCCTCCTGATTGGTGGGAGGTATCATATTATTTTATTATTATTTATGAATTATTAAAGGAATCATTAATAATGAGATTACTGGCGTGGAAATGAGCCGGCAGTAGCCGGATTTGAACTCACGAGCACCGGGGGGGGGGTTTGGGGGTTGGATGGGAGTCCAACACCTTAGCCACAACTCCAAGTCAGAGATACTGGGATGCGCTTGTCTCTGTAGCGTATTGGTTTTGGTGTTAGCGTGATTTTAGTTTAGCTTTAGGTGATTCCCTGAGGCTTATTTTTTATGTGGATCACCACGTAGACCAAAATTTAAGCCATATTGTCTCTGCCCCTACAAGCCACCATTCTTTAGTTTATTTAGTGTGTTTGTTTGGAAGTCAGGCCAGCCAGAGGACTGTATTGTATAAAGGAATGTTTTTCTGACCTTTGCCGTACAATCCCTGTAGCCTAATGGCTAAGGTGTTTGGCTTGGTGGCTCGATGTCCTGAGTTCAATTCCCCTAGGCTTCTGCTGCGCCTGTTCTGTTTTTTTTGGTTTTTAGTAAGCACATAGACCAAAACATAAGCTATTTTGTCTTTGCCCTTACAAGCCACCCTTCCTTAATTTGTTTAGTGCATTTGTTTGGGAGTCAGGCTAGCTAAAGGGCTGTAAAAACTAAAGGATTGTTTCTGTAGGGCCCTGTTCTCTGTGGTGCAATGGTTGAGATGTTGGATTTAGTTTTTGAGGTTCTGGGTTTAATTCACTCCAATTGATTTATTTGGTGTGTTTGTTTGGGAGGAAGGCAGGCTACAAGATTGCAATGAGGTCAAAAACCAATGGATTGTTTGCAGGATACAGGTTTGCTAGTGTCTGTAGTGTACATGCTACCCTTCTTTCATTTATTAATTGTGTTTGTGTGGGAGGCAAGCTAAGTGGCGCTCCCATATGGCTATGTAGCGTAATGGTTAAGGAGCTGAGCCAGCGTGCCTAAGGTCCTGGGTTCAATTCCCTCGTGCCCCATCTTGAGCTTTGTCTCAGCTCTCTTCTACATTGTGTTTTTTTTTTTGTTGTTGGGTGAGGGAGAAAAAGAATCTATTGTTAGCAACCAGGTAGACCAAAACACAAGCCACCCAGTTAATGCATTTAAATTGAATGATTTACTCAAAGGGATTTGGGTCACTCTGTCAGCCTAATGTCTTTTTCCTTCACTTATCATGAGTAGTTCTTCTTCTTTCCATAGCTTTAACGTGTCCTGTTAAATCCCTTTTCTGTTCTGGTTTGCAATTCACTTTTTACCCTTTTTTTTGGCTTATCACATTTTGTTGTTGAGGTTTTTGTTCTTAGAATCTTGTTGGATCAGCATGAGTTAATATTCATTGTACATATTCCAGATAATGAAACATGTCGCATAAATTATACAATGTTTTGTTCAGAGAGGACATGCCGTGAGCCCTTGCAGCTGGTAAGACTAACATGAACGTGGGATCAGAGGCAAGATGGTCCGTAGTTGTGCAAGCATTTGCAAAACCACCATTATGTGTGACCACAGAGTGTGGAACCAGCCTTTGAGTGAGCCTTTCAACGAGTGAGTATGAACATGTAGGTTTATTTTTATTAAGTACCAACACAGTCTGCGCAGCACTCTCTCCATGTCGCCCTTCTGTCCCTTCCTCCCACCAAACAGTTCTGCTGCTCATAGACCCTTCTCTTCCTCTTGTTCCCTTGATACAACTGTTTCTTTGCCTCCCTGTTTCATTCCCCTTTTGTATGCTTCTCTCTTTGCTTAATTCCGTAAGTTTTGCGACCCCCCACCCAAATAATTCAGTCATCTGCTTCAGTCCTCTAATACCTCCCCGCCTAGAAGTTTTAAGGAAGACGCTCCCTTTTGCCACTTGTTTCACCAATCATTACTTTTACCAACCCATACTGACACCGCCCCTTGCCCATTCTCCCCTCCTTATTTAACATAGCATTGCCAATTTAGTAAACCCCCCCCCTCTCTATCCTTTCTTTCTTCCCTTAACGGTCTGATCTCAGTGGCTATGTTACAGCTAAATGCACTACCAGCCTAAAATTGTCAGGTCCCTTACCCTTGTTAAAATCTTTGATTCCATAGGAACCGTTCAGCCCATCTAGTCTGCCCATGTAAACACTCTGACCTTAATCCAAGTCCTTGATCTCGTTTTAGAGTGGGGGAAGGCTTTGCGCCTGGCCCGTGCATGTTTAAACTCCCCTACTGTTTTAGCCTCTGCCAGTTTAGCTGCCCGGGTGTTACATTGATTTCCATCCTCTGATTAAAAAAAACCTTTCTTTTATTACATCTAAACCTCTGACTCCTTTCTTTTAGATTGTGACTTCTTATTCTCACATTTCTCCTCCTTTGAAAAAACAAAAAACCCATCCCGTACTTTGTTAAATCCTTTGAAGTATTTCAATCTTTCTGTCACACCTTCTCTCTCTCTCCTATAAGGTATATGTATTTAGTCTTTGTAGTAAATTGTATCCTGCAAACCATTCACCATGGATAAAGCCGCCTCCGCTTTTGAATTCATTTTAAAGGGATACATCACAGCTAGCTGCCTGGTGACCTTGAAAACACCTTACAAAGGGTGCCTCGTTTTCACTTACCTTTGCAGCCCCCCACCCCACTGTGAGACAGTACTACTTAGCTGCCATGCCAGAGTGTAGAGATACCCCCATCTATTATTCTCCCTTTGGCCTTTTAAGCCAGCGGAGACATGCGCAACTTTTTTAGTTTCCTAGAACGTCGCTGGTGTGAGGACAAGCCACTTGAACTTATGGGCCTTATGGTGGAAGACCAATGCCTTCAGGGTGGTTGGGGGTTATTCAAATCTTACTGGAATGTGGCTTCCCTTTTGTGCTAACCTTTATTTCTTTTTCCTCTTTCGTGATCAATGCAGGAAGAGCTGCTATGTCGATTTGGAACAACTGTTGTGCCCTGGAGAACCTGCTCAAAATCCTTTGGCAACGCACAGGTTGATGAGAAAATCATCTATGAAGCGCATTAGGCTTGCCAGACTAGCATGCTATAAATTGGTCCTCCACAGTCTACGTACCATGAGTAAAAATGTTACAAATGCTAAAATGTTAGATTTGATATTCAGGGAGCAGGGATAGTGAACAGGTTGTAAAGAGAAGATAGAGGCAGCACCCGTTCTTGTTGTTGGTAGTAAAGTGGTGTTTTTCTGTTCCAAGTTGATTATCTTACTCAAGCAGCAGCTGCCCCTCAGCCCTAGCCACCTGATTGGTGGGTGGTGTCACCAATCAGAGAGAGGGGAACCTGGGCCGGCTGCTGATTGGTTGCTGGAGTCAGCTGACTAGGCTCAGCCAATCAGGGGCTGCCCCTCAGCCCTAGCCTCCTGATTGGTGGGTGGTGGCACCTGACCAGGGCTGACCAATCAGAGAGAGGGGAACCTGAGCCGACTGCTGATTGGTTGCTGGAGTCAGCTGACTAGGCTCAGCCAATCAGGGGCTGCCCCTCAGCCCTAGCCTCCTGATTGGTGGGTGGTGTCACCTGACCAGGGCTGACCAATCAGAGAGGGGGGAACCTGAGCCGACTGCTGATTGGTTGCTGGAGTCAGCTGACTAGGCTCAGCCAATCAGGGGCTGTCCCGCAGCCCTAGCCTCCTGATTGGTGGGTGGTGTCACCTGACCAGGGCTGACCAATCAGAGAGGGGGGAACCTGGGCCGGCTCCTGATTGGTTGCTGGAGTCAGCTGACTAGGCTCAGCCAATCAGGGGCTGCCCCTCAGCCTTAGCCTCCTGATTGGTGGGTGGCGTCACTTGACCTGGGCTGGGGAACCTGAGCCGGCTGCTGATTGGTTGCTGGAGTCAGATGACTAGGCACAGCCAATCAGGGGCTGCCCCTCAGCCCTAGCCTCCTGATTGGTGGGTGGCGTCACCTGACCAGGGCTGACCAATCAGAGAGAGGGGAACCTGGGCCGACTGCTGATTGGTTGCTGGAGTCAGCTGACTAGGCTCATCCAATCAGGGGCTGCCCCTCAGCCCTAGCCTCCTGATTGGTGGGTGGCGTCACCTGACCAGGGCTGACCAATCAGAGAGGGGGGAACCTGAGCCTACTGCTGATTGGTTGCTGGAGTCAGCTGACTAGGCTCATCCAATCAGGGGCTGCCCCTCAGCCCTAGCCTCCTGATTGGTGGGTGGCGTCACCTGACCAGGGCTGACCAATCAGAGAGAGGGGAACCTGAGCCGACTGCTGATTGGTTGCTGGAGTCAGCTGACTAGGTTCAGCCAATCAGGGGCTGTCCCTCAGCCCTAGCCTCCTGATTGGTGGGTGGTGGCACCTGACCAGGGCTGACCAATCAGAGAGGGGGGGGGACCTGAGCCGACTGCTGATTGGTTGCTGGAGTCAGCTGACTAGGCTCAGCCAATCAGGGGCTGCCCCTCAGCCCTAGCCTCCTGATTGGTGGGTGGTGTCACCTGACCAGGACTGACCAATCAGAGAGGGGGGAACCTGGGCCGGCTCCTGATTGGTTGCTGGAGTCAGCTGACTAGGCTCAGCCAATCAGGGGCTGCCCCTCAGCCCTAGCCTCCTGATTGGTTGGTGGTGTCACCTGACCAGGGCTGACCAATCAGAGAGAGGGGAACCTGAGCCGACTGCTGATTGGTTGCTGGAGTCAGCTGACTAGGTTCAGCCAATCAGGGGCTGCCCCTCAGCCCTAGCCTCCTGATTGGTGGGTGGTGGCACCTGACCAGGGCTGACCAATCAGAGAGGGGGGGACCTGAGCCGACTGCTGATTGGTTGCTGGAGTCAGCTGACTAGGCTCAGCCAATCAGGGGCTGCCCCTCAGCCCTAGCCTCCTGATTGGTGGGTGGTGTCACCTGACCAGGACTGACCAATCAGAGAGGGGGGAACCTGGGCCGGCTCCTGATTGGTTGCTGGAGTCAGCTGACTAGGCTCAGCCAATCAGGGGCTGCCCCTCAGCCCTAGCCTCCTGATTGGTTGGTGGTGTCACCTGACCAGGGCTGACCAATCAGAGAGAGGGGAACCTGAGCCGACTGCTGATTGGTTGCTGGAGTCAGATGACTAGGTTCAGCCAATCAGGGGCTGCCCCTCAGCCCTAGCCTCCTGATTGGTGGGAGGTATCATATTATTTTATTATTATTTATGAATTATTAAAGGAATCATTAATAATGAGATTACTGGCGTGGAAATGAGCCGGCAGTAGCCGGATTTGAACTCACGAGCACCGGGGGGGGGTTTGGGGGTTGGATGGGAGTCCAACACCTTAGCCACAACTCCAAGTCAGAGATACTGGGATGCGCTTGTCTCTGTAGCGTATTGGTTTTGGTGTTAGCGTGATTTTAGTTTAGCTTTAGGTGATTCCCTGAGGCTTATTTTTTATGTGGATCACCACGTAGACCAAAATTTAAGCCATATTGTCTCTGCCCCTACAAGCCACCATTCTTTAGTTTACTTAGTGTGTTTGTTTGGAAGTCAGGCCAGCCAGAGGACTGTATTGTATAAAGGAATGTTTTTCTGACCTTTGCCGTACAATCCCTGTAGCCTAATGGCTAAGGTGTTTGGCTTGGTGGCTCGATGTCCTGAGTTCAATTCCCCTAGGCTTCTGCTGCGCCTGTTCTGTTTTTTTTGGTTTTTAGTAAGCACATAGACCAAAACATAAGCTATTTTGTCTTTGCCCTTACAAGCCACCCTTCCTTAATTTGTTTAGTGCATTTGTTTGGGAGTCAGGCTAGCTAAAGGGCTGTAAAAACTAAAGGATTGTTTCTGTAGGGCCCTGTTCTCTGTGGTGCAATGGTTGAGATGTTGGATTTAGTTTTTGAGGTTCTGGGTTTAATTCACTCCAATTGATTTATTTGGTGTGTTTGTTTGGGAGGAAGGCAGGCTACAAGATTGCAATGAGGTCAAAAACCAATGGATTGTTTGCAGGATACAGGTTTGCTAGTGTCTGTAGTGTACATGCTACCCTTCTTTCATTTATTAATTGTGTTTGTGTGGGAGGCAAGCTAAGTGGCACTCCCATATGGCTATGTAGCGTAATGGTTAAGGAGCTGAGCCAGCGTGCCTAAGGTCCTGGGTTCAATTCCCTCGTGCCCCATCTTGAGCTTTGTCTCAGCTCTCTTCTACATTGTGTTTTTTTTTTGTTGTTGGGTGAGGGAGAAAAAGAATCTATTGTTAGCAACCAGGTAGACCAAAACACAAGCCACCCAGTTAATGCATTTAAATTGAATGATTTACTCAAAGGGATTTGGGTCACTCTGTCAGCCTAATGTCTTTTTCCTTCACTTATCATGAGTAGTTCTTCTTCTTTCCATAGCTTTAACGTGTCCTGTTAAATCCCTTTTCTGTTCTGGTTTGCAATTCACTTTTTACCCTTTTTTTTGGCTTATCACATTTTGTTGTTGAGGTTTTTGTTCTTAGAATCTTGTTGGATCAGCATGAGTTAATATTCATTGTACATATTCCAGATAATGAAACATGTCGCATAAATTATACAATGTTTTGTTCAGAGAGGACATGCCGTGAGCCCTTGCAGCTGGTAAGACTAACATGAACGTGGGATCAGAGGCAAGATGGTCCGTAGTTGTGCAAGCATTTGCAAAACCACCATTATGTGTGACCACAGAGTGTGGAACCAGCCTTTGAGTGAGCCTTTCAACGAGTGAGTATGAACATGTAGGTTTATTTTTATTAAGTACCAACACAGTCTGCGCAGCACTCTCTCCATGTCGCCCTTCTGTCCCTTCCTCCCACCAAACAGTTCTGCTGCTCATAGACCCTTCTCTTCCTCTTGTTCCCTTGATACAACTGTTTCTTTGCCTCCCTGTTTCATTCCCCTTTTGTATGCTTCTCTCTTTGCTTAATTCCGTAAGTTTTGCGACCCCCCCCCAAATAATTCAGTCATCTGCTTCAGTCCTCTAATACCTCCCCGCCTAGAAGTTTTAAGGAAGACGCTCCCTTTTGCCATTTGTTTCACCAATCATTACTTTTACCAACCCATACTGACACCGCCCCTTGCCCATTCTCCCCTCCTTATTTAACATAGCATTGCCAATTTAGTAAACCCCCCCCCTCTCTATCCTTTCTTTCTTCCCTTAACGGTCTGATCTCAGTGGCTATGTTACAGCTAAATGCACTACCAGCCTAAAATTGTCAGGTCCCTTACCCTTGTTAAAATCTTTGATTCCATAGGAACCGTTCAGCCCATCTAGTCTGCCCATGTAAACACTCTGACCTTAATCCAAGTCCTTGATCTCGTTTTAGAGTGGGGGAAGGCTTTGCGCCTGGCCCGTGCATGTTTAAACTCCCCTACTGTTTTAGCCTCTGCCAGTTTAGCTGCCCGGGTGTTACATTGATTTCCATCCTCTGATTAAAAACAACCTTTCTTTTATTACATCTAAACCTCTGACTCCTTTCTTTTAGATTGTGACTTCTTATTCTCACATTTCTCCTCCTTTGAAAAAACAAAAAACCCATCCCGTACTTTGTTAAATCCTTTGAAGTACCGTATTGGCTCGGATATAGGCCGCCCCCGTATATAGGCCGCACCCTAAAAGTTTGGTGCTTTTTTAAAGAAAAAGTTTTTTTTCTTTAAAAAAGCACCAAAAAAAAAACATGCTGCCACTCTGTCCCCCCCCCGATATGCTGCCGCTGTCCTCCCTCCCCGCGATACGCTGCCGCTGTCCTCCCTCCCCGCGATACGCTGCCGCTGTCCTCCCTCCCCGCGATACGCTGCCGCTGTCCTCCCTCCCCGAGATCCGCTGCCGCTGTCCTCCCTCCCCGCGATACGCTGCCGCTGTCCTCCCTCCCCGCGATACGCTGCCGCTGTCCTCCCTCCCCGCGATACGCTGCCGCTGTCCTCCCTCCCCGCGATACGCTGCCGCTGTCCTCCCTCCCCGCGATACGCTGCCGCTGTCCTCCTCTGCCCCCCCCCTCCTCGACTTACCGGAGCAGACTCCCGGGTATCTTGCGGGGCCGGCGAGGGACATCTACGCAATACGCGTATGCAACTTCCGGTACCGGAAGTTGCATGCGCGTATTGCGTAAATGTCTCCCGCCGGCCCCGCAAGACACCCGGGAGTCTGCTCCGGTAAGTCGGGGGTGGGCAGAGGTAAAACGCTTAGATAACCTCCCGTGCCGGCACCCCCCCCCGTGGGAAGTGCTGGCAGGGGAGGCTGTCTGAGCGTATCGGGGAGAAGGATGCAGGTCCCCTGCACCGCTGCGGGGGATCTGTATCTTAACCCCGCTGCCTGCCCGGCGCCCGGGACTGCATGTCCCGGGCGTCGGGCGCTAGAGCCCGAATATAGGCCGCACCCCCACTTTAAAAACTTAAAGTGGGGGAAAAAAGTGCGGCCTATATTCGAGCCAATACGGTATTTCAATCTTTCTGTCACACCTTCTCTCTCTCTCCTATAAGGTATATGTATTTAGTCTTTGTAGTAAATTGTTTCCTGCAAACCATTCACCATGGATAAAGCCGCCTCCGCTTTTGAATTCATTTTAAAGGGATACATCACAGCTAGCTGCCTGGTGACCTTGAAAACACCTTACAAAGGGTGCCTCGTTTTCACTTACCTTTGCAGCCCCCCACCCCACTGTGAGACAGTACTACTTAGCTGCCATGCCAGAGTGTAGAGATACCCCCATCTATTATTCTCCCTTTGGCCTTTTAAGCCAGCGGAGACATGCGCAACTTTTTTAGTTTCCTAGAACGTCGCTGGTGTGAGGACAAGCCACTTGAACTTATGGGCCTTATGGTGGAAGACCAATGCCTTCAGGGTGGTTGGGGGTTATTCAAATCTTACTGGAATGTGGCTTCCCTTTTGTGCTAACCTTTATTTCTTTTTCCTCTTTCGTGATCAATGCAGGAAGAGCTGCTATGTCGATTTGGAACAACTGTTGTGCCCTGGAGAACCTGCTCAAAATCCTTTGGCAACGCACAGGTTGATGAGAAAATCATCTATGAAGCGCATTAGGCTTGCCAGACTAGCATGCTATAAATTGGTCCTCCACAGTCTACGTACCATGAGTAAAAATGTTACAAATGCTAAAATGTTAGATTTGATATTCAGGGAGCAGGGATAGTGAACAGGTTGTAAAGAGAAGATAGAGGCAGCACCCGTTCTTGTTGTTGGTAGTAAAGTGGTGTTTTTCTGTTCCAAGTTGATTATCTTACTCAAGCAGCAGCTGCCCCTCAGCCCTAGCCACCTGATTGGTGGGTGGTGTCACCAATCAGAGAGAGGGGAACCTGGGGCGGCTGCTGATTGGTTGCTGGAGTCAGCTGACTAGGCTCAGCCAATCAGGGGCTGCCCCTCAGCCCTAGCCTCCTGATTGGTGGGTGGTGGCACCTGACCAGGGCTGACCAATCAGAGAGAGGGGAACCTGAGCCGACTGCTGATTGGTTGCTGGAGTCAGCTGACTAGGCTCAGCCAATCAGGGGCTGCCCCTCAGCCCTAGCCTCCTGATTGGTGGGTGGTGTCACCTGACCAGGGCTGACCAATCAGAGAGGGGGGAACCTGAGCCGACTGCTGATTGGTTGCTGGAGTCAGCTGACTAGGCTCAGCCAATCAGGGGCTGTCCCGCAGCCCTAGCCTCCTGATTGGTGGGTGGTGTCACCTGACCAGGGCTGACCAATCAGAGAGGGGGGAACCTGAGCCTACTGCTGATTGGTTGCTGGAGTCAGCTGACTAGGCTCATCCAATCAGGGGCTGCCCCTCAGCCCTAGCCTCCTGATTGGTGGGTGGCGTCACCTGACCAGGGCTGACCAATCAGAGAGGGGGGGGGACCTGAGCCGACTGCTGATTGGTTGCTGGAGTCAGCTGACTAGGCTCAGCCAATCAGGGGCTGCCCCTCAGCCCTAGCCTCCTGATTGGTGGGTGGTGGCACCTGACCAGGGCTGACCAATCAGAGAGAGGGGAACCTGAGCCGACTGCTGATTGGTTGCTGGAGTCAGCTGACTAGGCTCAGCCAATCAGGGGCTGCCCCTCAGCCCTAGCCTCCTGATTGGTGGGTGGCATCACCTGACCAGGGCTGACCAATCAGAGAGAGGGGAACCTGAGCCGACTGCTGATTGGTTGCTGGAGTCAGCTGACTAGGTTCAGCCAATCAGGGGCTGTCCCTCAGCCCTAGCCTCCTGATTGGTGGGTGGTGGCACCTGACCAGGGCTGACCAATCAGAGAGGGGGGGGACCTGAGCCGACTGCTGATTGGTTGCTGGAGTCAGCTGACTAGGCTCAGCCAATCAGGGGCTGCCCCTCAGCCCTAGCCTCCTGATTGGTGGGTGGTGTCACCTGACCAGGACTGACCAATCAGTGAGGGGGGAACCTGGGCCGGCTCCTGATTGGTTGCTGGAGTCAGCTGACTAGGCTCAGCCAATCAGGGGCTGCCCCTCAGCCCTAGCCTCCTGATTGGTTGGTGGTGTCACCTGACCAGGGCTGACCAATCAGAGAGAGGGGAACCTGAGCCGACTGCTGATTGGTTGCTGGAGTCAGATGACTAGGTTCAGCCAATCAGGGGCTGCCCCTCAGCCCTAGCCTTCTGATTGGTGGGAGGTATCATATTATTTTATTATTATTTATGAATTATTACATTGTTAAAGGAATCATTAATAATGAGATTACTGGCGTGGAAATGAGCCGGCAGTAGCCGGATTTGAACTCACGAGCACCGGGGGGGGGTTTGGGGGTTGGATGGGAGTCCAACACCTTAACCACAACTCCAAGTCAGAGATACTGGGATGCGCTTGTCTCTGTAGCGTATTGGTTTTGGTGTTAGCGTGATTTTAGTTTAGCTTTAGGTGATTCCCTGAGGCTTATTTTTTATGTGGATCACCACGTAGACCAAAATTTAAGCCATATTGTCTCTGCCCCTACAAGCCACCATTCTTTAGTTTATTTAGTGTGTTTGTTTGGAAGTCAGGCCAGCCAGAGGACTGTATTGTATAAAGGAATGTTTTTCTGACCTTTGCCGTACAATCCCTGTAGCCTAATGGCTAAGGTGTTTGACTTGGTGGCTCGATGTCCTGAGTTCAATTCCCCTAGGCTTCCGCTGCGCCTGTTCTGTTTTTTTTGGTTTTTAGTAAGCACATAGACCAAAACATAAGCTATTTTGTCTTTGCCCTTACAAGCCACCCTTCCTTAATTTGTTTAGTGCATTTGTTTGGGAGTCAGGCTAGCTAAAGGGCTGTAAAAACTAAAGGATTGTTTCTGTAGGGCCCTGTTCTCTGTGGTGCAATGGTTGAGATGTTGGATTTAGTTTTTGAGGTTCTGGGTTTAATTCACTCCAATTGATTTATTTGGTGTGTTTGTTTGGGAGGAAGGCACGCTACAAGATTGCAATGAGGTCAAAAACCAATGGATTGTTTGCAGGATACAGGTTTGCTAGTGTCTGTAGTGTACATGCTACCCTTCTTTCATTTATTAATTGTGTTTGTGTGGGAGGCAAGCTAAGTGGCGCTCCCATATGGCTATGTAGCGTAATGGTTAAGGAGCTGAGCCAGCGTGCCTAAGGTCCTGGGTTCAATTCCCTCGTGCCCCATCTTGAGCTTTGTCTCAGCTCTCTTCTACATTGTGTTTTTTTTTTTGTTGTTGGGTGAGGGAGAAAAAGAATCTATTGTTAGCAACCAGGTAGACCAAAACACAAGCCACCCAGTTAATGCATTTAAATTGAATGATTTACTCAAAGGGATTTGGGTCACTCTGTCAGCATTAGCCATTTTCCCCACATTTGGCTATTTATATCATCATTCACATGCCATACAAAATCATCAACTTAAAAATTACCCCTGCATTGTATATTTATCCCACCATACATCCCCACATTGTGTATTGATTTATGTGATGACCCTCAGCCAGCCCTACATGTAAATGAATGCCCCATTGCCCCCCACACCCTTGTGTATTGTCCTCATCCATTTTCTTTGAGAAATCCAGGTGCTGTGATTGCAATGGGATGTGACTGATTGGCTGAACCTGGTCAAGTGACTCCACCAGCCAACCAGGCATTGGGATTGGGACCCGGGGGAGGATATAAGCTTCACTTGCAGCCCTTGGTTCTTTTGATGTTCATTTTCTTTGAGAAATCCAGGTGCTGTGGTTGCAGTGGGATGTGTCCAGGCCAGGGCTTATCTTTGTACAGTATTTCCCCTGTCTCTGTTTTTGCATTGCCATTGGCACTATTCTTTTGTGTTTAGTTGTTTTTTCCTGCTTCCACCTTTGCTGTTACTGAAGGCACGAGGCGTCTCAGACCCTATCGTCTCCAATAATACTAATGTCTTTTTCCTTCACTTATCATGAGTAGTTCTTCTTCTTTCCATAGCTTTAACGTGTCCTGTTAAATCCCTTTTCTGTTCTGGTTTGCAATTCACTTTTTACCCTTTTTTTTGGCTTATCACATTTTGTTGTTGAGGTTTTTGTTCTTAGAATCTTGTTGGATCAGCATGAGTTAATATTCATTGTACATATTCCAGATAATGAAACATGTCGCATAAATTATACAATGTTTTGTTCAGCATAGCATAGGCAATGTAATCAAAGTACAGATTTGAAACATAAGAAAATCCAAAATGCCCGTAAGTGCCATGTTAGATCAAATTTGAACCATTGTATGGTTTATACACTTGGTCATCCTCTCCATCTGATAAATATGTGAGTGTTACCAACACTTCCCCAATACTAGGTGGATCAGTCTGTTTCAGTTTCTTGCAATGATTACTTTAACAGATAAAAGTAGGAACCCCAGTAACCTGTGATATTTAATTTTTATATGCTGGGGGATGGCCACCAAAATGTGCAATTGTGGTGAAGAACCTTCTTGGTAACCTCTGAATAATTGACACATCTAAAGACTTTTGCTAAATGAATAAAACTCTAACCCCAAATTTCTGGAGAATATTGCATGTTAAGCTCTGACACCCCACTTCCTGATAAACCTAAAAAAAATGGGGGACAAGAAATCTTTAAAACACACACACACAAATATATATATAAAAAAAATTATAACACAAATGAAACCATGTGAATAGGGAGCTTGTGTTGACCCAGGAGAGCATGGATACATATAATAATTAACAATGTTGCAATTGTGAATAACACATTTATATCATTTTATCCAGCTTTTCTTGTAATTTTTGAAATTAGGCAAAGATTCCCATATGGAACAGATCTACCAGTTTGTCTATGCCTCGTTTAGCATTTTAATGTTTTATTATTATTATTAACTTCCCCTCTCTCAGTACTATATGTCCCTTTCTGCTCTCCCCTACTTGCTTCTATTAAATTGAAAAGTCTCCCTCAACAGTTTGTTTCCACTCTGCTTTTAGTTCCCTGACCAAATGTTCTTTCTCCTAATCTTTTTGCTTTCCCCTTTGTCAGTACATTTATTTCTATAGCGCCAGCAGATTCCATGGAGCTGTGCCATTTTCTGCCATGCCGTGATCATTTCTGGCTGTGAGTGCACCGTCTTCATCTCACATGCCTTTACCAGGGGATTTCCATTGGAGATTTCCACAATTTTTCCCTTCTGTCTGTGTCCATCCTCAGTCACTCCATGTCTGTTCTGGTCAGTCACATTGATCCTGTATATGAATTTTCTTTTTGAAAATGTAATTATTTTGTTGGAGGGGGTTGTAGATCAGTTGTACAGCCTCTCAACCAGAAGTGGTAGAGTTTAGTAGGGTAATGGAAGATAAACATTTGCCGGGAAATGGTATAGCTGCCCTGAAACAAAGACAAGGACTTCAGCGTTAAGAAACACACAGGCTAGATGGGCCCAGTGGTTCATATTGTAATTCAATCTCAATAGCCAAGGGAGTGTGGCACCACAATATCTCTTAAGAATATTGGCACCTTAATTACAGTAAAGTATTTAACACTGTCATACTTTACTGAAATAGAGCAAGAAATGATTGCGGCCCATCCATGGAGACTGGCTAAAGAGAAGACCTTAAGTGCTTAACAAAAATCATCTTCCCCT
This sequence comes from Spea bombifrons, assembly GCF_027358695.1. Taxonomy (NCBI): domain Eukaryota; kingdom Metazoa; phylum Chordata; class Amphibia; order Anura; family Pelobatidae; genus Spea; species Spea bombifrons. Next base: position 12,509,843 of record NC_071096.1, on the reverse strand, counting down.
CTGTGTGTAAAGAGCAGTGGGTGTTGTTTTACAATATGTGTTGCCATGTAGGTTACCGTTGTATTCTAATGGCTTTCCCCACAGACACCACCCTGAGCTGATTGTTTTTGGTGGCAATTGAAATAAAATCCTTTCCCTTAGATATACTCTTAGTCCCCAGGTGCCTGTTGGTGTTGAGGACCTGCTTATCACAAGGTTGTAAGATAAGCATTTAGTGTCATTGTCTAGGACAAGATTTGGTTGAGATCTCATAGACAAGAGAGGTATGTTTGGCTAATATGTCAAGCTGTCAAACACCCTGCATTATGTTAAGACTACAGTTTCATTGGAACAGGAAAAGACCAAAATATTATTATTTTTTTTAGTCGATGGGTTACCAAGTAAAAAAGCAAGAGCGAGTGCCATTAAGGTCTGTGATGCTCCTGAATGCTGCATGGTCATGTATGCATCGGGCTATTGTCTGGGCCAGTGCACTATTGGGTAAAAGAGGGCTAGGTGGTAAGGCAAATTGCTTGCCTCAATAGAACAGCCTTTTAAGGTGGCTCATTAAGTTGTTTTCTTTTTCTGCTTTAGAAGCGACAGTGGTGGACCCCACATAGATTTGACAGAGACCCTGGCAATGATGAGAAGATCTGACATTCTAGGACATGCCGTGAGCCCTTGCAGCTGGTAAGACTAACATGAACGTGGGATCAGAGGCAAGATGGTCCGTAGTTGTGCAAGCATTTGCAAAACCACCATTATGTGTGACCACAGAGTGTGGAACCAGCCTTTGAGTGAGCCTTTCAACGAGTGAGTATGAACATGTAGGTTTATTTTTATTAAGTACCAACACAGTCTGCGCAGCACTCTCTCCATGTCGCCCTTCTGTCCCTTCCTCCCACCAAACAGTTCTGCTGCTCATAGACCCTTCTCTTCCTCTTGTTCCCTTGATACAACTGTTTCTTTGCCTCCCTGTTTCATTCCCCTTTTGTATGCTTCTCTCTTTGCTTAATTCCGTAAGTTTTGCGACCCCCCCCCAAATAATTCAGTCATCTGCTTCAGTCCTCTAATACCTCCCCGCCTAGAAGTTTTAAGGAAGACGCTCCCTTTTGCCACTTGTTTCACCAATCATTACTTTTACCAACCCATACTGACACCGCCCCTTGCCCATTCTCCCCTCCTTATTTAACATAGCATTGCCAATTTAGTAAACCCCCCCTCTCTATCCTTTCTTTCTTCCCTTAACGGTCTGATCTCAGTGGCTATGTTACAGCTAAATGCACTACCAGCCTAAAATTGTCAGGTCCCTTACCCTTGTTAAAATCTTTGATTCCATAGGAACCGTTCAGCCCATCTAGTCTGCCCATGTAAACACTCTGACCTTAATCCAAGTCCTTGATCTCGTTTTAGAGTGGGGGAAGGCTTTGCGCCTGGCCCGTGCATGTTTAAACTCCCCTACTGTTTTAGCCTCTGCCAGTTTAGCTGCCCGGGTGTTACATTGATTTCCATCCTCTGATTAAAAACAACCTTTCTTTTATTACATCTAAACCTCTGACTCCTTTCTTTTAGATTGTGACTTCTTATTCTCACATTTCTCCTCCTTTGAAAAAACAAAAAACCCATCCCGTACTTTGTTAAATCCTTTGAAGTATTTCAATCTTTCTGTCACACCTTCTCTCTCTCTCCTATAAGGTATATGTATTTAGTCTTTGTAGTAAATTGTTTCCTGCAAACCATTCACCATGGATAAAGCCGCCTCCGCTTTTGAATTCATTTTAAAGGGATACATCACAGCTAGCTGCCTGGTGACCTTGAAAACACCTTACAAAGGGTGCCTCGTTTTCACTTACCTTTGCAGCCCCCCACCCCACTGTGAGACAGTACTACTTAGCTGCCATGCCAGAGTGTAGAGATACCCCCATCTATTATTCTCCCTTTGGCCTTTTAAGCCAGCGGAGACATGCGCAACTTTTTTAGTTTCCTAGAACGTCGCTGGTGTGAGGACAAGCCACTTGAACTTATGGGCCTTATGGTGGAAGACCAATGCCTTCAGGGTGGTTGGGGGTTATTCAAATCTTACTGGAATGTGGCTTCCCTTTTGTGCTAACCTTTATTTCTTTTTCCTCTTTCGTGATCAATGCAGGAAGAGCTGCTATGTCGATTTGGAACAACTGTTGTGCCCTGGAGAACCTGCTCAAAATCCTTTGGCAACGCACAGGTTGATGAGAAAATCATCTATGAAGCGCATTAGGCTTGCCAGACTAGCATGCTATAAATTGGTCCTCCACAGTCTACGTACCATGAGTAAAAATGTTACAAATGCTAAAATGTTAGATTTGATATTCAGGGAGCAGGGATAGTGAACAGGTTGTAAAGAGAAGATAGAGGCAGCACCCGTTCTTGTTGTTGGTAGTAAAGTGGTGTTTTTCTGTTCCAAGTTGATTATCTTACTCAAGCAGCAGCTGCCCCTCAGCCCTAGCCACCTGATTGGTGGGTGGTGTCACCAATCAGAGAGAGGGGAACCTGGGCCGGCTGCTGATTGGTTGCTGGAGTCAGCTGACTAGGCTCAGCCAATCAGGGGCTGCCCCTCAGCCCTAGCCTCCTGATTGGTGGGTGGTGGCACCTGACCAGGGCTGACCAATCAGAGAGAGGGGAACCTGAGCCGACTGCTGATTGGTTGCTGGAGTTAGCTGACTAGGCTCAGCCAATCAGGGGCTGCCCCTCAGCCCTAGCCTCCTGATTGGTGGGTGGTGTCACCTGACCAGGGCTGACCAATCAGAGAGGGGGGAACCTGAGCCGACTGCTGATTGGTTGCTGGAGTCAGCTGACTAGGCTCAGCCAATCAGGGGCTGTCCCGCAGCCCTAGCCTCCTGATTGGTGGGTGGTGTCACCTGACCAGGGCTGACCAATCAGAGAGGGGGGAACCTGAGCCTACTGCTGATTGGTTGCTGGAGTCAGCTGACTAGGCTCATCCAATCAGGGGCTGCCCCTCAGCCCTAGCCTCCTGATTGGTGGGTGGCGTCACCTGACCAGGGCTGACCAATCAGAGAGGGGGGGGGACCTGAGCCGACTGCTGATTGGTTGCTGGAGTCAGCTGACTAGGCTCAGCCAATCAGGGGCTGCCCCTCAGCCCTAGCCTCCTGATTGGTGGGTGGCGTCACCTGACCAGGGCTGACCAATCAGAGAGAGGGGAACCTGAGCCGACTGCTGATTGGTTGCTGGAGTCAGCTGACTAGGTTCAGCCAATCAGGGGCTGTCCCTCAGCCCTAGCCTCCTGATTGGTGGGTGGTGGCACCTGACCAGGGCTGACCAATCAGAGAGGGGGGAACCTGGGCCGGCTCCTGATTGGTTGCTGGAGTCAGCTGACTAGGCTCAGCCAATCAGGGGCTGCCCCTCAGCCCTAGCCTCCTGATTGGTTGGTGGTGTCACCTGACCAGGGCTGACCAATCAGAGAGAGGGGAACCTGAGCCGACTGCTGATTGGTTGCTGGAGTCAGATGACTAGGTTCAGCCAATCAGGGGCTGCCCCTCAGCCCTAGCCTCCTGATTGGTGGGAGGTATCATATTATTTTATTATTATTTATGAATTATTACATTGTTAAAGGAATCATTAATAATGAGATTACTGGCGTGGAAATGAGCCGGCAGTAGCCGGATTTGAACTCACGAGCACCGGGGGGGGGGGTTTGGGGGTTGGATGGGAGTCCAACACCTTAACCACAACTCCAAGTCAGAGATACTGGGATGCGCTTGTCTCTGTAGCGTATTGGTTTTGGTGTTAGCGTGATTTTAGTTTAGCTTTAGGTGATTCCCTGAGGCTTATTTTTTATGTGGATCACCACGTAGACCAAAATTTAAGCCATATTGTCTCTGCCCCTACAAGCCACCATTCTTTAGTTTATTTAGTGTGTTTGTTTGGAAGTCAGGCCAGCCAGAGGACAGTATTGTATAAAGGAATGTTTTTCTGACCTTTGCCATACAATCCCTGTAGCCTAATGGCTAAGGTGTTTGACTTGGTGCCTCGATGTCCTGAGTTCAATTCCCCTAGGCTTCCGCTGCGCCTGTTCTGTTTTTTTTGGTTTTTAGTAAGCACATAGACCAAAACATAAGCTATTTTGTCTTTGCCCTTACAAGCCACCCTTCCTTAATTTGTTTAGTGCATTTGTTTGGGAGTCAGGCTAGCTAAAGGGCTGTAAAAACTAAAGGATTGTTTCTGTAGGGCCCTGTTCTCTGTGGTGCAATGGTTGAGATGTTTAATTTAGTTTTTGAGGTTCTGGGTTTAATTCACTCCAATTGATTTATTTGGTGTGTTTGTTTGGGAGGAAGGCACGCTACAAGATTGCAATGAGGTCAAAAACCAATGGATTGTTTGCAGGATACAGGTTTGCTAGTGTCTGTAGTGTACATGCTACCCTTCTTTCATTTATTAATTGTGTTTGTGTGGGAGGCAAGCTAAGTGGCGCTCCCATATGGCTATGTAGCGTAATGTTAAGGAGCTGAGCCAGCGTGCCTAAGGTCCTGGGTTCAATTCCCTCGTGCCCCATCTTGAGCTTTGTCTCAGCTCTCTTCTACATTGTGTTTTTTGTTGTTGTTGGGTGAGGGAGAAAAAGAATCTATTGTTAGCAACCAGGTAGACCAAAACACAAGCCACCCAGTTAATGCATTTAAATTGAATGATTTACTCAAAGGGATTTGGGTCACTCTGTCAGCATTAGCCATTTTCCCCACATTTGGCTATTTATATCATCATTCACATGCCATACAAAATCATCAACTTAAAAATTACTCCTGCATTGTATATTTATCCCACCATACATCCCCACATTGTGTATTGATTTATGTGATGACCCTCAGCCAGCCCTACATGTAAATGAATGCCCCATTGCCCCCCACACCCTTGTGTATTGTCCTCATCCATTTTCTTTGAGAAATCCAGGTGCTGTGATTGCAATGGGATGTGACTGATTGGCTGAACCTGGTCAAGTGACTCCACCAGCCAACCAGGCATTGGGATTGGGACCCGGGGGAGGATATAAGCTTCACTTGCAGCCCTTGGTTCTTTTGATGTTCATTTTCTTTGAGAAATCCAGGTGCTGTGGTTGCAGTGGGATGTGTCCAGGCCAGGGCTTATCTTTGTACAGTATTTCCCCTGTCTCTGTTTTTGCATTGCCATTGGCACTATTCTTTTGTGTTTAGTTGTTTTTTCCTGCTTCCACCTTTGCTGTTACTGAAGGCACGAGGCGTCTCAGACCCTATCGTCTCCAATAATACTAATGTCTTTTTCCTTCACTTATCATGAGTAGTTCTTCTTCTTTCCATAGCTTTAACGTGTCCTGTTAAATCCCTTTTCTGTTCTGGTTTGCAATTCACTTTTTACCCTTTTTTTTGGCTTATCACATTTTGTTGTTGAGGTTTTTGTTCTTAGAATCTTGTTGGATCAGCATGAGTTAATATTCATTGTACATATTCCAGATAATGAAACATGTCGCATAAATTATACAATGTTTTGTTCAGCATAGCATAGGCAATGTAATCAAAGTACAGATTTGAAACATAAGAAAATCCAAAATGCCCGTAAGTGCCATGTTAGATCAAATTTGAACCATTGTATGGTTTATACACTTGGTCATCCTCTCCATCTGATAAATATGTGAGTGTTACCAACACTTCCCCAATACTAGGTGGATCAGTCTGTTTCAGTTTCTTGCAATGATTACTTTAACAGATAAAAGTAGGAACCCCAGTAACCTGTGATATTTAATTTTTATATGCTGAGGGATGGCCACCAAAATGTGCAATTGTGGTGAAGAACCTTCTTGGTAACCTCTGAATAATTGACACATCTAAAGACTTTTGCTAAATGAATAAAACTCTAAACCCAAATTTCTGGAGAATATTGCATGTTAAGCTCTGACACCCCACTTCCTGATAAACCTAAAAAAAATGGGGGACAAGAAATCTTTAAAACACACACACACAAATATATATATAAAAAAAATTATAAAACAAATGAAACCATGTGAATAGGGAGCTTGTGTTGACCCAGGAGAGCATGGATACATATAATAATTAACAATGTTGCAATTGTGAATAACACATTTATATCATTTTATCCAGCTTTTCTTGTAATTTTTGAAATTAGGCAAAGATTCCCATATGGAACCGATCTACCAGTTTGTCTATGCCTCGTTTAGCATTTTTAAAAGGAATGGTATTGGAGGCCTGCTGTGGAAGCTACATGGGACACCAGATATGGCTGAAAATATGAAAAAACTTAGACCGTGGACCTTAAGTTTTTGCCAAAAAATGAAAAATTTTAAAAACACTCAAAACCTTTAGGAAATTATTCCTTTAGCATCCAGCATAACATCCTAGTTAAAAGGAATGGTATTGGAGGCCTGCTGCGGAAGCTACATGGGACACCAGATATGGCTGAAGATATGAAAAAACTTAGACCGCGGACCTTAAGTTTTTGCCAAAAAATGAAAAATTTTAAAAACACTCAAAACCTTTAGGAAATTATTCCTTTAGCATCCAGCATAACATCCTAGTTAAAAGGAATGGTATTGGAGGCCTGCTGCGGAAGCTACATGGGACACCAGATATGGCTGAAAATATGAAAAAACTTAGACCGCGGACCTAAAGTTTTTGCCAAAAAATGAAAAATTTAAAAAACACTCAAAACCTTTAGGAAATTATTCCTTTAGCATCCAGCATAACATCCTAGTTAAAAGGAATGGTATTGGAGGCCTGCTGTGGAAGCTACATGGGACACCAGATATGGCTGAAAATATGAAAAAACTTAGACCGCGGACCTTAAGTTTTTGCCAAAAAATGAAAGATTTTAAAAACACTCAAAACCTTTAGGAAATTATTCCTTTAGCATCCAGCATAACATCCTAGTTAAAAGGAATGGTATTGGAGGCCTGCTGCGGAAGCTACATGGGACACCAGATATGGCTGAAAATATGAAAAAACTTAGACCGCGGACCTTAAGTTTTTGCCAAAAAATGAAAAATTTTAAAAACACTCAAAACCTTTAGGAAATTATTCCTTTAGCATCCAGCATAACATCCTAGTTAAAAGGAATGGTATTGGAGGCCTGCTGTGGAAGCTACATGGGACACCAGATATGGCTGAAAATATGAAAAAACTTAGACCGCGGACCTTAAGTTTTTGCCAAAAAATGAAAAAATTGAAAAACACTCAAAACCTTTAGGAAATTATTCCTTTAGCATCCAGCATAACATCCTAGTTAAAAGGAATGGTATTGGAGGCCTGCTGTGGAAGCTACATGGGACACAAGATATGGCTGAAAATATGAAAAAACTTAGACAGCGGACCTTAAGTTTTTGCCAAAAAATGATTAATTTTAAAAACACTCAAAACCTTTAGGAAATTATTCCTTTAGCATCCAGCATAACATCCTAGTTAAAAGGAATGGTATTGGAGGCCTGCTGGAGAAGCTACATGGGACACCAGATATGGCTGAAGATATGAAAAAACTTAGACCGCGGACCTTAAGTTTTTGCCAAAAAATGAAAAATTTTAAAAACACTGAAAACCTTTAGGAAAGTATTCCTTTAGCATCCAGCATAACATCCTAGTTAAAAGGAATGGTATTGGAGGCCTGCTGCGGAAGCTACATGGGACACCAGATATGGCTGAAAATATGAAAAAACTTAGACCGCGGACCTTAAGTTTTTGCCAAAAAATGAAAAATTTTAAAAACACTCAAAACCTTTAGGAAATTATTCCTTTAGCATCCAGCATAACATCCTAGTTAAAAGGAATGGTATTGGAGGCCTGCTGTGGAAGCTACATGGGACACCAGATATGGCTGAAAATATGAAAAAACTTAGACAGCGGACCTTAAGTTTTTGCCAAAAAATGAAAAAATTGAAAAACACTCAAAACCTTTAGGAAATTATTCCTTTAGCATCCAGCATAACATCCTAGTTAAAAGGAATGGTATTGGAGGCCTGCTGCGGAAGCTACATGGGACACCAGATATGGCTGAAGATATGAAAAAACTTAGACCGCGGACCTTAAGTTTTTGCCAAAAAATGAAAAATTTTAAAAACACTCAAAACCTTTAGGAAATTATTCCTTTAGCATCCAGCATAACATCCTAGTTAAAAGGAATGGTATTGGAGGCCTGCTGTGGAAGCTACATGGGACACCAGATATGGCTGAAAATATGAAAAAACTTAGACCGCGGACCTTAAGTTTTTGCCAAAAAATGAAAAATTTTAAAAACACTGAAAACCTTTAGGAAAGTATTCCTTTAGCAACCAGCATAACATCCTAGTTAAAAGGAATGGTATTGGAGGCCTGCTGGAGAAGCTACATGGGACACCAGATATGGCTGAAGATATGAAAAAACTTAGACCGCGGACCTTAAGTTTTTGCCAAAAAATGAAAAATTTTAAAAACACTCAAAACCTTTAGGAAATTATTCCTTTAGCATCCAGCATAACATCCTAGTTAAAAGGAATGGTATTGGAGGCCTGCTGTGGAAGCTACATGGGACACCAGATATGGCTGAAAATATGAAAAAACTTAGACCGCGGACCTTAAGTTTTTGCCAAAAAATGAAAAATTTTAAAAACACTGAAAACCTTTAGGAAAGTATTCCTTTAGCAACCAGCATAACATCCTAGTTAAAAGGAATGGTATTGGAGGCCTGCTGGAGAAGCTACATGGGACACCAGATATGGCTGAAGATATGAAAAAACTTAGACCGCGGACCTTAAGTTTTTGCCAAAAAATGAAAAATTTTAAAAACACTGAAAACCTTTAGGAAAGTATTCCTTTAGCATCCAGCATAACATCCTAGTTAAAAGGAATGGTATTGGAGGCCTGCTGCAGAAGCTACATGGGACACCAGATATGGCTGAAAATATGAAAAAACTTAGACCGCGGACCTTAAGTTTTTGCCAAAAAATGAAAAATTTTAAAAACACTCAAAACCTTTAGGAAATTATTCCTTTAGCATCCAGCATAACATCCTAGTTAAAAGGAATGGTATTGGAGGCCTGCTGCGGAAGCTACATGGGACACCAGATATGGCTGAAGATATGAAAAAACTTAGACCGCGGACCTTAAGTTTTTGCCAAAAAATGAAAAATTTTAAAAACACTCAAAACCTTTAGGAAATTATTCCTTTAGCATCCAGCATAACATCCTAGTTAAAAGGAATGGTATTGGAGGCCTGCTGTGGAAGCTACATGGGACACCAGATATGGCTGAAAATATGAAAAAACTTAGACCGCGGACCTTAAGTTTTTGCCAAAAAATGAAAAATTTTAAAATCACTCAAAACCTTTAGGAAATTATTCCTTTAGCATCCAGCATAACATCCTAGTTAAAAGGAATGGTATTGGAGGCCTGCTGTGGAAGCTACATGGGACACCAGATATGGCTGAAAATATGAAAAAACTTAGACCGCGGACCTTAAGTTTTTGCCAAAAAATGAAAAATTTAAAAAACACTCAAAACCTTTAGGAAATTATTCCTTTAGCATCCAGCATAACATCCTAGTTAAAAGGAATGGTATTGGAGGCCTGCTGTGGAAGCTACATGGGACACAAGATATGGCTGAAAATATGAAAAAACTTTGACCGCGGACCTTAGGTTTTTGCCAAAAAATGAAAAATTTTAAAAACACTCAAAACCTTTAGGAAATTATTCCTTTAGCATCCGGCATAACATCCTAGTTAAAAGGAATGGTATTGGAGGCCTGCTGTGGAAGCTACATGGGACACCAGATATGGCTGAAAATATGAAAAAACTTAGACCGCGGACCTTAAATTTTTGCCAAAAAATGAAAATTTTTAAAAACACTCAAAACCTTTAGGAAATTATTCCTTTAGCATCCAGCATAACATCCTAGTTAAAAGGAATGGTATTGGAGGCCTGCTGCGGAAGCTACATGGGACACCAGATATGGCTGAAAATAGGAAAAAACTTAGACCGCGGACCTTAAGTTTTTGCCAAAAAATGAAAAAATTGAAAAAAACTCAAAACCTTTAGGAAATTATTCCTTTAGCATCCAGCATAACATCCTAGTTAAAAGGAATGGTATTGGAGGCCTGCTGTGGAAGCTACATGGGACACCAGATATGGCTGAAAATATGAAAAAACTTAGACCGCGGACCTTAAGTTTTTGCCAAAAAATGAAAAATTTTAAAAACACTCAAAACGTTTAGGAAATTATTCCTTTAGCATCCGGCATAACATCCTAGTTAAGAGGAATGGTAATGGAGGCCTGCTGTGGAAGCTACATGGGACACCAGATATGGCTGAAAATATGAAAAAACTTAGACCGCGGACCTTAAGTTTTTGCCAAAAAATGAAAAATTTTAAAAACACTCAAAACCTTTAGGAAATTATTCCTTTAGCATCCAGCATAACATCCTAGTTAAAAGGAATGGTATTGGAGGCCTGTTGTGGAAGCTACATGGGACACCAGATATGGCTGAAAATATGAAAAAACTTAGACCGCGGACCTTAAGTTTTTGCCAAAAAATGAAAAATTTTAAAACCACTCAAAACCTTTAGGAAATTATTCCTTTAGCATCCAGCATAACATCCTAGTTAAAAGGAATGGTATTGGAGGCCTGCTGTGGAAGCTACATGGGACACCAGATATGGCTGAAAATATGAAAAAACTTAGACCGCGGACCTTAAGTTTTTGCCAAAAAATGAAAAAATTGAAAAACACTCAAAACCTTTAGGAAATTATTCCTTTAGCATCCAGCATAACATCCTAGTTAAAAGGAATGGTATTGGAGGCCTGCTGTGGAAGCTACATGGGATACCAGATATGGCTGAAAATATGAAAAAACTTAGACCGCGGACCTTAAGTTTTTGCCAAAAAATGAAAAAATTGAAAAACACTCAAAACCTTTAGGAAATTATTCCTTTAGCATCCAGCATAACATCCTAGTTAAAAGGAATGGTATTGGAGGCCTGCTGTGGAAGCTACATGGGACACAAGATATGGCTGAAAATATGAAAAAACTTAGACCGCGGACCTTAAGTTTTTGCCAAAAAATGAAAAATTTTAAAAACACTCAAAACGTTTAGGAAATTATTCCTTTAGCATCCAGCATAACATCCTAGTTAAAAGGAATGGTATTGGAGGCCTGCTGCGGAAGCTACATGGGACACCAGATATGGCTGAAAATATGAAAAAACTTAGACCGCGGACCTTAAGTTTTTGCCAAAAAATGAAAAATTTTAAAAACACTCAAAACCTTTAGGAAATTATTCCTTTAGCATCCAGCATAACATCCTAGTTAAAAGGAATGGTATTGGAGGCCTGCTGCGGAAGCTACATGGGACACCAGATATGGCTGAAGATATGAAAAAACTTAGACCGCGGACCTTAAGTTTTTGCCAAAAATGAAAAATTTTAAAAACACTCAAAACCTTTAGGAAATTATTCCTTTAGCATCCAGCATAACATCCTAGTTAAAAGGAATGGTATTGGAGGCCTGCTGTGGAAGCTACATGGGACACCAGATATGGCTGAAAATATGAAAAAACTTAGACCGCGGACCTTAAGTATTTGCCAAAAAATGAAAAATTTTAAAAACACTCAAAACCTTTAGGAAATTATTCCTTTTGCATCCAGCATAACATCCTAGTTAAAAGGAATGGTATTGGAGGCCTGCTGCGGAAGCTACATGGGACACCAGATATGGCTGAAAATATGAAAAAACTTAGACCGCGGACCTTAAGTTTTTGCCAAAAAATGAAAAATTTTAAAAACACTCAAAACCTTTAGGAAATTATTCCTTTAGCATCCAGCATAACATCCTAGTTAAAAGGAATGGTATTGGAGGCCTGCTGTGGAAGCTACATGGGACACCAGATATGGCTGAAAATATGAAAAAACTTAGACCGCGGACCTTAAGTTTTTGCCAAAAAATGAAAAAATTGAAAAACACTCAAAACCTTTAGGAAATTATTCCTTTAGCATCCAGCATAACATCCTAGTTAAAAGGAATGGTATTGGAGGCCTGCTGTGGAAGCTACATGGGACACCAGATATGGCTGAAAATATGAAAAAACTTAGACCGCGGACCTTAAGTTTTTGCCAAAAAATGAAAAAATTGAAAAACACTCAAAACCTTTAGGAAATTATTCCTTTAGCATCCAGCATAACATCCTAGTTAAAAGGAATGGTATTGGAGGCCTGCTGTGGAAGCTACATGGGACACAAGATATGGCTGAAAATATGAAAAAACTTAGACCGCGGACCTTAAGTTTTTGCCAAAAAATGAAAAATTTTAAAAACACTCAAAACGTTTAGGAAATTATTCCTTTAGCATCCAGCATAACATCCTAGTTAAAAGGAATGGTATTGGAGGCCTGCTGCGGAAGCTACATGGGACACCAGATATGGCTGAAAATATGAAAAAACTTAGACCGCGGACCTTAAGTTTTTGCCAAAAAATGAAAAATTTTAAAAACACTCAAAACCTTTAGGAAATTATTCCTTTAGCATCCAGCATAACATCCTAGTTAAAAGGAATGGTATTGGAGGCCTGCTGCGGAAGCTACATGGGACACCAGATATGGCTGAAGATATGAAAAAACTTAGACCGCGGACCTTAAGTTTTTGCCAAAAATGAAAAATTTTAAAAACACTCAAAACCTTTAGGAAATTATTCCTTTAGCATCCAGCATAACATCCTAGTTAAAAGGAATGGTATTGGAGGCCTGCTGTGGAAGCTACATGGGACACCAGATATGGCTGAAAATATGAAAAAACTTAGACCGCGGACCTTAAGTATTTGCCAAAAAATGAAAAATTTTAAAAACACTCAAAACCTTTAGGAAATTATTCCTTTTGCATCCAGCATAACATCCTAGTTAAAAGGAATGGTATTGGAGGCCTGCTGCGGAAGCTACATGGGACACCAGATATGGCTGAAAATATGAAAAAACTTAGACCGCGGACCTTAAGTTTTTGCCAAAAAATGAAAAATTTTAAAAACACTCAAAACCTTTAGGAAATTATTCCTTTAGCATCCAGCATAACATCCTAGTTAAAAGGAATGGTATTGGAGGCCTGCTGTGGAAGCTACATGGGACACCAGATATGGCTGAAAATATGAAAAAACTTAGACCGCGGACCTTAAGTATTTGCCAAAAAATGAAAAATTTTAAAAACACTCCAAACCTTTAGGAAATTATTCCTTTAGCATCCAGCATAACATCCTAGTTAAAAGGAATGGTATTGGAGGCCTGCTGTGGAAGCTACATGGGACACCAGAAATGGCTGAAAATATGAAAAAACTTAGACCGCGGACCTTAAGTTTTTGCCAAAAAATGAAAAATTTAAAAAACACTCAAAACCTTTAGGAAATTATTCCTTTAGCATCCAGCATAACATCCTAGTTAAAAGGAATGGTATTGGAGGCCTGCTGTGGAAGCTACATGGGACACCAGATATGGCTGAAAATAGGAAAAAACTTAGACCGCGGACCTTAAGTTTTTGCCAAAAAATGAAAATTTTTAAAAACACTTAAAACCTTTAGGAAATTATTCCTTTAGCATCCAGCATAACATCCTAGTTAAAAGGAATGGTATTGGAGGCCTGCTGTGGAAGCTACATGGGACACAAGATATGGCTGAAAATATGAAAAAACTTAGACCGCGGACCTTAAGTTTTTGCCAAAAAATGAAAAATTTTAAAAACACTCAAAACCTTTAGGAAATTATTCCTTTAGCATCCAGCATAACATCCTAGTTAAAAGGAATGGTATTGGAGGCCTGCTGTGGAAGCTACATGGGACACCAGATATGGCTGAAAATATGAAAAAACTTAGACCGCGGACCTTAAGTTTTTGCCAAAAAATGAAAAATTTTAAAAACACTCAAAACGTTTAGGAAATTATTCCTTTAGCATCCAGCATAACATCCTAGTTAAATGGAATGGTATTGGAGGCCTGCTGCGGAAGCTACATGGGACACCAGGAAAAAACTTAGACCGCGGACCTTAAGTTTTTGCCAAAAAATGAAAAAATTGAAAAACACTCAAAACCTTTAGGAAATTATTCCTTTAGCATCCAGCATAACATCCTAGTTAAAAGGAATGGTATGGAATTGAAATATGAAAAAACTTAGACCGCGGACTTTAAGTTTTTGCCATAAAATGAAAAATTTTAAAAACACTCAAAACCTTTAGGAAATTATTCCTTTAGCATCCAGCATAACATCCTAGTTAAGAGGAATGGTATTGGAGGCCTGCTGTGGAAGCTACATGGGACACCAGATATGGCTGAAAATATGAAAAAACTTAGACCGCGGACTTTAAGTTTTTGCCATAAAATGAAAAATTTTAAAAACACTCAAAACCTTTAGGAAATTATTCCTTTAGCATCCAGCATAACATCCTAGTTAAAAGGAATGGTATTGGAGGCCTGCTGTGGAAGCTACATGGGACACCAGATATGGCTGAAAATATGAAAAAACTTAGACCGCGGACCTTAAGTTTTTGCCAAAAAATGAAAAATTTTAAAAACACTCAAAACCTTTAGGAAATTATTCCTTTAGCATCCAGCATAACATCCTAGTTAAAAGGAATGGTATTGGAGGCCTGCTGTGGAAGCTACATGGGACACCAGATATGGCTGAAAATATGAAAAAACTTAGACCGCGGACCTTAAGTTTTTGCCAAAAAATGAAAAAATTGAAAAACACTCAAAACCTTTAGGAAATTATTCCTTTAGCATCCAGCATAACATCCTAGTTAAAAGGAATGGTATTGGAGGCCTGCTGTGGAAGCTACATGGGACACAAGATATGGCTGAAAATATGAAAAAACTTAGACCGCGGACCTTAAGTTTTTGCCAAAAAATGAAAAATTTTAAAAACACTCAAAACGTTTAGGAAATTATTCCTTTAGCATCCAGCATAACATCCTAGTTAAAAGGAATGGTATTGGAGGCCTGCTGCGGAAGCTACATGGGACACCAGATATGGCTGAAAATATGAAAAAACTTAGACCGCGGACCTTAAGTTTTTGCCAAAAAATGAAAATTTTTAAAAACACTCAAAACCTTTAGGAAATTATTCCTTTAGCATCCAGCATAACATCCTAGTTAAAAGGAATGGTATTGGAGGCCTGCTGTGGAAGCTACATGGGACACAAGATATGGCTGAAAATATGAAAAAACTTAGACCGCGGACCTTAAGTTTTTGCCAAAAAATGAAAAATTTTAAAAACACTCAAAACCTTTAGGAAATTATTCCTTTAGCATCCAGCATAACATCCTAGTTAAAAGGAATGGTATTGGAGGCCTGCTGTGGAAGCTACATGGGACACCAGATATGGCTGAAGATATGAAAAAACTTAGACCGCGGACCTTAAGTTTTTGCCAAAAAATAAAAAATTTAAAAAACACTCAAAACCTTTAGGAAATTATTCCTTTAGCATCCAGCATAACATCCTAGTTAAAAGGAATGGTATTGGAGGCCTGCTGCGGAAGCTACATGGGACACCAGATATGGCTGAAGATATGAAAAAACTTAGACCGCGGACCTTAAGTTTTTGCCAAAAAATGAAAAATTTTAAAAACACTCAAAACCTTTAGGAAATTATTCCTTTAGCATCCAGCATAACATCCTAGTTAAAAGGAATGGTATTGGAGGCCTGCTGCGGAAGCTACATGGGACACCAGATATGGCTGAAAATATGAAAAAACTTAGACCGCGGACCTTAAGTTTTTGCCAAAAAATGAAAAATTTTAAACACACTCAAAACCTTTAGGAAATTATTCCTTTAGCATCCAGCATAACATCCTAGTTAAAAGGAATGGTATTGGAGGCCTGCTGTGGAAGCTACATGGGACACCAGATATGGCTGAAAATAGGAAAAAACTTAGACCGCGGACCTTAAGTTTTTGCCAAAAAATGAAAAATTTAAAAAACACTCAAAACCTTTAGGAAATTATTCCTTTAGCATCCAGCATAACATCCTAGTTAAAAGGAATGGTATTGGAGGCCTGCTGTGGAAGCTACATGGGACACCAGATATGGCTGAAAATAGGAAAAAACTTAGACCGCGGACCTTAAGTTTTTGCCAAAAAATGAAAAATTTTAAAAACACTCAAAACCTTTAGGAAATTATTCCTTTAGCATCCAGCATAACATCCTAGTTAAAAGGAATGGTATTGGAGGCCTGCTGTGGAAGCTACATGGGACACAAGATATGGCTGAAAATATGAAAAAACTTAGACCGCGGACCTTAAGTTTTTGCCAAAAAATGAAAAATTTTAAAAACACTCAAAACCTTTAGGAAATGATTCCTTTAGCATCCAGCATAACATCCTAGTTAAAAGGAATGGTATTGGAGGCCTGCTGCGGAAGCTACATGGGACACCAGATATGGCTGAAAATATGAAAAAACTTAGACCGCGGACCTTAAGTTTTTGCCAAAAAATGAAAAATTTAAAAAACACTCAAAACCTTTAGGAAATTATTCCTTTAGCATCCAGCATAACATCCTAGTTAAAAGGAATGGTATTGAGGGCCTGCTGTGAAAGCTACATGGGACACCAGATATGGCTGAAAATATGAAAAAACTTAGACCGCGGACCTTAAGTTTTTGCCAAAAAATGAAAATTTTTAAGAACACTCAAATCCTTTAGGAAATTATTCCTTTAGCATCCAGCATAACATCCTAGTTAAAAGGAATGGTATTGGAGGCCTGCTGTGGAAGCTACATGGGACACCAGATATGGCTGAAAATATGAAAAAACTTAGACCGCGGACCTTAAGTTTTTGCCAAAAAATGAAAAATTTTAAAAACACTCAAAACCTTTAGGAAATTATTCCTTTAGCATCCAGCATAACATCCTAGTTAAAAGGAATGGTATTGGAGGCCTGCTGTGGAAGCTACATGGGACACCAGATATGGCTGAAAATATGAAAAAACTTAGACCGCGGACCTTAAGTTTTTGCCAAAAAATGAAAAATTTTAAAAACACTCAAAACGTTTAGGAAATTATTCCTTTAGCATCCAGCATAACATCCTAGTTAAAAGAAATGTTATTGGAGGCCTGCTGCGGAAGCTACATGGGACACCAGATATGGCTGAAAATATGAAAAAACTTAGACCGCGGACCTTAAGTTTTTGCCAAAAAATGAAAAATTTTAAAAACACTCAAAACCTTTAGGAAATTATTCCTTTAGCATCCAGCATAACATCCTAGTTAAAGGAATGGTATTGGAGGCCTGCTGTGGAAGCTACATGGGACACAAGATATGGCTGAAAATATGAAAAAACTTAGACCGCGGACCTTAAGTTTTTGCCAAAAAATGAAAAATTTTAAAAACACTCAAAACCTTTAGGAAATTATTCCTTTAGCATCCAGCATAACATCCTAGTTAAAAGGAATGGTATTGGAGGCCTGCTGTGGAAGCTACATGGGACACCAGATATGGCTGAAAATATGAAAAAACTTAGACCGCGGACCTTAAGTTTTTGCCAAAAAATGAAAAATTTTAAAAACACTCAAAACGTTTAGGAAATTATTCCTTTAGCATCCAGCATAACATCCTAGTTAAATGGAATGGTATTGGAGGCCTGCTGCGGAAGCTACATGGGACACCAGGAAAAAACTTAGACCGCGGACCTTAAGTTTTTGCCAAAAAATGAAAAAATTGAAAAACACTCAAAACCTTTAGGAAATTATTCCTTTAGCATCCAGCATAACATCCTAGTTAAAAGGAATGGTATGGAATTGAAATATGAAAAAACTTAGACCGCGGACTTTAAGTTTTTGCCATAAAATGAAAAATTTTAAAAACACTCAAAACCTTTAGGAAATTATTCCTTTAGCATCCAGCATAACATCCTAGTTAAGAGGAATGGTATTGGAGGCCTGCTGTGGAAGCTACATGGGACACCAGATATGGCTGAAAATATGAAAAAACTTAGACCGCGGACTTTAAGTTTTTGCCATAAAATGAAAAATTTTAAAAACACTCAAAACCTTTAGGAAATTATTCCTTTAGCATCCAGCATAACATCCTAGTTAAAAGGAATGGTATTTGAGGCCTGCTGTGGAAGCTACATGGGACACCAGATATGGCTGAAAATATGAAAAAACTTAGACCGCGGACCTTAAGTTTTTGCCAAAAAATGAAAAATTTTAAAAACACTCAAAACCTTTAGGAAATTATTCCGTTAGCATCCAGCATAACATCCTAGTTAAAAGGAATGGTATTGGAGGCCTGCTGTGGAAGCTACATGGGACACCAGATATGGCTGAAAATATAAAAAAACTTAGACCGCGGACCTTAAGTTTTTGCCAAAAAATGAAAATTTTTAAAAACACTCAAAACCTTTAGGAAATTATTCCTTTAGCATCCAGCATAACATCCTAGTTAAAAGGAATGGTATTGGAGGCCTGCTGTGGAAGCTACATGGGACACCAGATATGGCTGAAAATATGAAAAAACTTAGACCGCGGACCTTAAGTTTTTGCCAAAAAATGAAAAAATTTAAAAACACTCAAAACCTTTAGGAAATTATTCCTTTAGCATCCAGCATAACATCCTAGTTAAAAGGAATGGTATTGGAGGCCTGCTGTGGAAGCTACATGGGACACCAGATATGGCTGAAAATATGAAAAAACTTAGACCGCGGACCTTAAGTTTTTGCCAAAAAATGAAAAAATTGAAAAACACTCAAAACCTTTAGGAAATTATTCCTTTAGCATCCAGCATAACATCCTAGTTAAAAGGAATGGTATTGGAGGCCTGCTGTGGAAGCTACATGGGACACCAGATATGGCTGAAAATATGAAAAAACTTAGACCGCGGACCTTAAGTTTTTGCCAAAAAATGAAAAATTTTAAAAACACTCAAAACGTTTAGGAAATTATTCCTTTAGCATCCAGCATAACATCCTAGTTAAAAGGAATGGTATTGGAGGCCTGCTGCGGAAGCTACATGGGACACAAGATATGGCTGAAAATATGAAAAAACTTAGACCGCGGACCTTAAGTTTTTGCCAAAAAATGAAAAATTTTAAAAACACTCAAAACCTTTAGGAAATTATTCCTTTAGCATCCAGCATAACATCCTAGTTAAAAGGAATGGTATTGGAGGCCTGCTGCGGAAGCTACATGGGACACCAGATATGGCTGAAAATATGAAAAAACTTAGACCGCGGACCTTAAGTTTTTGCCAAAAAATGAAAAATTTTAAAAACACTCAAAACCTTTAGGAAATTATTCCTTTAGCATCCAGCATAACATCCTAGTTAAAAGGAATGGTATTGGAGGCCTGCTGTGGAAGCTACATGGGACACAAGATATGGCTGAAAATATGAAAAAACTTAGACCACGGACCTTAAGTTTTTGCCAAAAAATGAAAAATTTTAAAAACACTCAAAACCTTTAGGAAATTATTCCTTTAGCATCCAGCATAACATCCTAGTTAAAAGGAATGGTATTGGAGGCCTGCTGTGGAAGCTACATGGGACACCAGATATGGCTGAAAATATGAAAAAACTTAGACCGCGGACCTTAAGTTTTTGCCAAAAAATGAAAAATTTTAAAAACACTCAAAACCTTTAGGAAATTATTCCTTTAGCATCCAGCATAACATCCTAGTTAAAAGGAATGGTATTGGAGGCCTGCTGTGGAAGCTACATGGGACACCAGATATGGCTGAAAATATGAAAAAACTTAGACCGCGGACCTTAAGTTTTTGCCAAAAAATGAAAAATTTTAAAAACACTCAAAACTTTTAGGAAATTATTCCTTTAGCATCCAGCATAACATCCTAGTTAAATGGAATGGTATTGGAGGCCTGCTGCGGAAGCTACATGGGACACCAGATATGGCTGAAAATAGGAAAAAACTTAGACCGCGGACCTTAAGTTTTTGCCAAAAAATGAAAAATTTAAAAAACACTCAAAACCTTTAGGAAATTATTCCTTTAGCATCCAGCATAACATCCTAGTTAAAAGGAATGGTATTGGAGGCCTGCTGCGGAAGCTACATGGGACACCAGATATGGCTGAAAATATGAAAAAACTTAGACCGCGGACCTTAAGTTTTTGCCAAAAAATGAAAAATTTTAAAAACACTCAAAACCTTTAGGAAATTATTCCTTTAGCATCCAGCATAACATCCTAGTTAAAAGGAATGGTATTGGAGGCCTGCTGTGGAAGCTACATGGGACACAAGATATGGCTGAAAATATGAAAAAACTTAGACCACGGACCTTAAGTTTTTGCCAAAAAATGAAAAATTTTAAAAACACTCAAAACCTTTAGGAAATTATTCCTTTAGCATCCAGCATAACATCCTAGTTAAAAGGAATGGTATTGGAGGCCTGCTGTGGAAGCTACATGGGACACCAGATATGGCTGAAAATATGAAAAAACTTAGACCGCGGACCTTAAGTTTTTGCCAAAAAATGAAAAATTTTAAAAACACTCAAAACGTTTAGGAAATTATTCCTTTAGCATCCAGCATAACATCCTAGTTAAATGGAATGGTATTGGAGGCCTGCTGCGGAAGCTACATGGGACACCAGGAAAAAACTTAGACCGCGGACCTTAAGTTTTTGCCAAAAAATGAAAAAATTGAAAAACACTCAAAACCTTTAGGAAATTATTCCTTTAGCATCCAGCATAACATCCTAGTTAAAAGGAATGGTATTGGAGGCCTGCTGTGGAAGCTACATGGGACACAAGATATGGCTGAAAATATGAAAAAACTTAGACCGCGGACCTTAAGTTTTTGCCAAAAAATGAAAAATTTTAAAAACACTCAAAACCTTTAGGAAATGATTCCTTTAGCATCCAGCATAACATCCTAGTTAAAAGGAATGGTATTGGAGGCCTGCTGCGGAAGCTACATGGGACACCAGATATGGCTGAAAATATGAAAAAACTTAGACCGCGGACCTTAAGTTTTTGCCAAAAAATGAAAAATTTTAAAAACACTCAAAACCTTTAGGAAATTATTCCTTTAGCATCCAGCATAACATCCTAGTTAAAAGGAATGGTATTGGAGGCCTGCTGTGGAAGCTACATGGGACACCAGATATGGCTGAAAATATGAAAAAACTTAGACCGCGGACCTTAAGTTTTTGCCAAAAAATGAAAAATTTTAAAAACACTCAAAACCTTTAGGAAATTATTCCTTTAGCATCCAGCATAACATCCTAGTTAAAAGGAATGGTATTGGAGGCCTGCTGTGGAAGCTACATGGGACACAAGATATGGCTGAAAATATGAAAAAACTTAGACCGCGGACCTTAAGTTTTTGCCAAAAAATGAAAAATTTTAAAAACACTCAAAACCTTTAGGAAATTATTCCTTTAGCATCCAGCATAACATCCTAGTTAAAAGGAATGGTATTGGAGGCCTGCTGTGGAAGCTACATGGGACACAAGATATGGCTGAAAATATGAAAAAACTTAGACCACGGACCTTAAGTTTTTGCCAAAAAATGAAAAATTTTAAAAACACTCAAAACCTTTAGGAAATTATTCCTTTAGCATCCAGCATAACATCCTAGTTAAAAGGAATGGTATTGGAGGCCTGCTGTGGAAGCTACATGGGACACCAGATATGGCTGAAAATATGAAAAAACTTAGACCGCGGACCTTAAGTTTTTGCCAAAAAATGAAAAATTTTAAAAACACTCAAAACGTTTAGGAAATTATTCCTTTAGCATCCAGCATAACATCCTAGTTAAATGGAATGGTATTGGAGGCCTGCTGCGGAAGCTACATGGGACACCAGGAAAAAACTTAGACCGCGGACCTTAAGTTTTTGCCAAAAAATGAAAAATTTTAAAAACACTCAAAACCTTTAGGAAATGATTCCTTTAGCATCCAGCATAACATCCTAGTTAAAAGGAATGGTATTGGAGGCCTGCTGCGGAAGCTACATGGGACACCAGATATGGCTGAAAATATGAAAAAACTTAGACCGCGGACCTTAAGTTTTTGCCAAAAAATGAAAAATTTATACAACACTCAAAACCTTTAGGAAATGATTCCTTTAGCATCCAGCATAACATCCTAGTTAAAAGGAATGGTATTGGATTCCTGCTGCGGAAGCTACATGGGACACCAGATATGGCTGAAAATATGAAAAAACTTAGACCGCGGACCTTAAGTTTTTGCCAAAAAATGAAAAATTTTAAAAACACTCAAAACCTTTAGGAAATTATTCCTTTAGCATCCAGCATAACATCCTAGTTAAAAGAAATGTTATTGGAGGCCTGCTGCGGAAGCTACATGGGACACCAGATATGGCTGAAAATATGAAAAAACTTAGACCGCGGACCTTAAGTTTTTGCCAAAAAATGAAAAATTTTAAAAACACTCAAAACCTTTAGGAAATTATTCCTTTAGCATCCAGCATAACATCCTAGTTAAAAGGAATGGTATTGGAGGCCTGCTGTGGAAGCTACATGGGACACCAGATATGGCTGAAAATATGAAAAAACTTAGACCGCGGACCTTAAGTTTTTGCCAAAAAATGAAAAATTTTAAAAACACTCAAAACCTTTAGGAAATTATTCCGTTAGCATCCAGCATAACATCCTAGTTAAAAGGAATGGTATTGGAGGCCTGCTGTGGAAGCTACATGGGACACCAGATATGGCTGAAAATATGAAAAAACTTAGACCGCGGACCTTAAGTTTTTGCCAAAAAATGAAAATTTTTAAAAACACTCAAAACCTTTAGGAAATTATTCCTTTAGCATCCAGCATAACATCCTAGTTAAAAGGAATGGTATTGGAGGCCTGCTGTGGAAGCTACATGGGACACCAGATATGGCTGAAAATATGAAAAAACTTAGACCGCGGACCTTAAGTTTTTGCCAAAAAATTTAAAAACACTCAAAACCTTTAGGAAATTATTCCTTTAGCATCCAGCATAACATCCTAGTTAAAAGGAATGGTATTGGAGGCCTGCTGTGGAAGCTACATGGGACACCAGATATGGCTGAAAATATGAAAAAACTTAGACCGCGGACCTTAAGTTTTTGCCAAAAAATGAAAAAATTGAAAAACACTCAAAACCTTTAGGAAATTATTCCTTTAGCATCCAGCATAACATCCTAGTTAAAAGGAATGGTATTGGAGGCCTGCTGTGGAAGCTACATGGGACACCAGATATGGCTGAAAATATGAAAAAACTTAGACCGCGGACCTTAAGTTTTTGCCAAAAAATGAAAAATTTTAAAAACACTCAAAACGTTTAGGAAATTATTCCTTTAGCATCCAGCATAACATCCTAGTTAAAAGGAATGGTATTGGAGGCCTGCTGCGGAAGCTACATGGGACACCAGATATGGCTGAAAATATGAAAAAACTTAGACCGCGGACCTTAAGTTTTTGCCAAAAAATGAAAAATTTTAAAAACACTCAAAACCTTTAGGAAATTATTCCTTTAGCATCCAGCATAACATCCTAGTTAAAAGGAATGGTATTGGAGGCCTGCTGTGGAAGCTACATGGGACACCAGATATGGCTGAAAATATGAAAAAACTTAGACCGCGGACCTTAAGTTTTTGCCAAAAAATTTAAAAACACTCAAAACCTTTAGGAAATTATTCCTTTAGCATCCAGCATAACATCCTAGTTAAAAGGAATGGTATTGGAGGCCTGCTGTGGAAGCTACATGGGACACCAGATATGGCTGAAAATATGAAAAAACTTAGACCGCGGACCTTAAGTTTTTGCCAAAAAATGAAAAAATTGAAAAACACTCAAAACCTTTAGGAAATTATTCCTTTAGCATCCAGCATAACATCCTAGTTAAAAGGAATGGTATTGGAGGCCTGCTGTGGAAGCTACATGGGACACCAGATATGGCTGAAAATATGAAAAAACTTAGACCGCGGACCTTAAGTTTTTGCCAAAAAATGAAAAATTTTAAAAACACTCAAAACGTTTAGGAAATTATTCCTTTAGCATCCAGCATAACATCCTAGTTAAAAGGAATGGTATTGGAGGCCTGCTGCGGAAGCTACATGGGACACCAGATATGGCTGAAAATATGAAAAAACTTAGACCGCGGACCTTAAGTTTTTGCCAAAAAATGAAAAATTTTAAAAACACTCAAAACCTTTAGGAAATTATTCCTTTAGCATCCAGCATAACATCCTAGTTAAAAGGAATGGTATTGGAGGCCTGCTGTGGAAGCTACATGGGACACCAGATATGGCTGAAAATATGAAAAAACTTAGACCGCGGACCTTAAGTTTTTGCCAAAAAATGAAAATTTTTAAAAACACTCAAAACCTTTAGGAAATTATTCCTTTAGCATCCAGCATAACATCCTAGTTAAAAGGAATGGTATTGGAGGCCTGCTGTGGAAGCTACATGGGACACAAGATATGGCTGAAAATATGAAAAAACTTAGACCGCGGACCTTAAGTTTTTGCCAAAAAATGAAAAATTTTAAAAACACTCAAAACCTTTAGGAAATTATTCCTTTAGCATCCAGCATAACATCCTAGTTAAAAGGAATGGTATTGGAGGCCTGCTGGGGAAGCTACATGGGACACCAGATATGGCTGAAAATATGAAAAAACTTAGACCGCGGACCTTAAGTTTTTGCCAAAAAATGAAAAATTTTAAAAACACTCAAAACCTTTAGGAAATGATTCCTTTAGCATCCAGCATAACATCCTAGTTAAAAGGAATGGTATTGGAGGCCTGCTGCGGAAGCTACATGGGACACCAGATATGGCTGAAAATATGAAAAAACTTAGACCGCGGACCTTAAGTTTTTGCCAAAAAATGAAAAATTTTAAAAACACTCAAAACCTTTAGGAAATTATTCCTTTAGCATCCAGCATAACATCCTAGTTAAAAGGAATGGTATTGGAGGCCTGCTGTGGAAGCTACATGGGACACCAGATATGGCTGAAAATATGAAAAAACTTAGACCGCGGACCTTAAGTTTTTGCCAAAAAATGAAAAATTTTAAAAACACTCAAAACGTTTAGGAAATTATTCCTTTAGCATCCAGCATAACATCCTAGTTAAATGGAATGGTATTGGAGGCCTGCTGCGGAAGCTACATGGGACACCAGGAAAAAACTTAGACCGCGGACCTTAAGTTTTTGCCAAAAAATGAAAAAATTGAAAAACACTCAAAACCTTTAGGAAATTATTCCTTTAGCATCCAGCATAACATCCTAGTTAAAAGGAATGGTATGGAATTGAAATATGAAAAAACTTAGACCGCGGACTTTAAGTTTTTGCCATAAAATGAAAAATTTTAAAAACACTCAAAACCTTTAGGAAATTATTCCTTTAGCATCCAGCATAACATCCTAGTTAAGAGGAATGGTATTGGAGGCCTGCTGTGGAAGCTACATGGGACACCAGATATGGCTGAAAATATGAAAAAACTTAGACCGCGGACTTTAAGTTTTTGCCATAAAATGAAAAATTTTAAAAACACTCAAAACCTTTAGGAAATTATTCCTTTAGCATCCAGCATAACATCCTAGTTAAAAGGAATGGTATTGGAGGCCTGCTGTGGAAGCTACATGGGACACCAGATATGGCTGAAAATATGAAAAAACTTAGACCGCGGACCTTAAGTTTTTGCCAAAAAATGAAAAAATTTAAAAACACTCAAAACCTTTAGGAAATTATTCCTTTAGCATCCAGCATAACATCCTAGTTAAAAGGAATGGTATTGGAGGCCTGCTGTGGAAGCTACATGGGACACCAGATATGGCTGAAAATATGAAAAAACTTAGACCGCGGACCTTAAGTTTTTGCCAAAAAATGAAAAAATTGAAAAACACTCAAAACCTTTAGGAAATTATTCCTTTAGCATCCAGCATAACATCCTAGTTAAAAGGAATGGTATTGGAGGCCTGCTGTGGAAGCTACATGGGACACCAGATATGGCTGAAAATATGAAAAAACTTAGACCGCGGACCTTAAGTTTTTGCCAAAAAATGAAAAATTTTAAAAACACTCAAAACGTTTAGGAAATTATTCCTTTAGCATCCAGCATAACATCCTAGTTAAAAGGAATGGTATTGGAGGCCTGCTGCGGAAGCTACATGGGACACCAGATATGGCTGAAAATATGAAAAAACTTAGACCGCGGACCTTAAGTTTTTGCCAAAAAATGAAAAATTTAAAAAACACTCAAAACCTTTAGGAAATTATTCCTTTAGCAGCCAGCATAACATCCTAGTTAAAAGGAATGGTATTGGAGGCCTGCTGTGGAAGCTACATGGGACACCAGATATGGCTGAAAATATGAAAAAACTTAGACCGCGGACCTTAAGTTTTTGCCAAAAAATGAAAAATTTTAAAAACACTCAAAACCTTTAGGAAATTATTCCTTTAGCATCCAGCATAACATCCTAGTTAAAAGGAATGGTATTGGAGGCCTGCTGTGGAAGCTACATGGGACACAAGATATGGCTGAAAATATGAAAAAACTTAGACCGCGGACCTTAAGTTTTTGCCAAAAAATGAAAAATTTTAAAAACACTCAAAACCTTTAGGAAATTATTCCTTTAGCATCCAGCATAACATCCTAGTTAAAAGGAATGGTATTGGAGGCCTGCTGGGGAAGCTACATGGGACACCAGATATGGCTGAAAATATGAAAAAACTTAGACCGCGGACCTTAAGTTTTTGCCAAAAAATGAAAAATTTTAAAAACACTCAAAACCTTTAGGAAATTATTCCTTTAGCATCCAGCATAACATCCTAGTTAAAAGGAATGGTATTGGAGGCCTGCTGTGGAAGCTACATGGGACACCAGATATGGCTGAAAATATGAAAAAACTTAGACCGCGGACCTTAAGTTTTTGCCAAAAAATGAAAATTTTTAAAAACACTCAAAACCTTTAGGAAATTATTCCTTTAGCATCCAGCATAACATCCTAGTTAAAAGGAATGGTATTGGAGGCCTGCTGTGGAAGCTACATGGGACACCAGATATGGCTGAAAATATGAAAAAACTTAGACCGCGGACCTTAAGTTTTTGCCAAAAAATGAAAATTTTTAAAAACACTCAAAACCTTTAGGAAATTATTCCTTTAGCATCCAGCATAACATCCTAGTTAAAAGGAATGGTATTGGAGGCCTGCTGTGGAAGCTACATGGGACACAAGATATGGCTGAAAATATGAAAAAACTTAGACCGCGGACCTTAAGTTTTTGCCAAAAAATGAAAAATTTTAAAAACACTCAAAACCTTTAGGAAATTATTCCTTTAGCATCCAGCATAACATCCTAGTTAAAAGGAATGGTATTGGAGGCCTGCTGTGGAAGCTACATGGGACACCAGATATGGCTGAAAATATGAAAAAACTTAGACCGCGGACCTTAAGTTTTTGCCAAAAAATGAAAAAATTGAAAAACACTCAAAACCTTTAGGAAATTATTCCTTTAGCATCCAGCATAACATCCTAGTTAAAAGGAATGGTATTGGAGGCCTGCTGTGGAAGCTACATGGGACACAAGATATGGCTGAAAATATGAAAAAACTTAGACCGCGGACCTTAAGTTTTTGCCAAAAAATGAAAAATTTTAAAAACACTCAAAACGTTTAGGAAATTATTCCTTTAGCATCCAGCATAACATCCTAGTTAAAAGGAATGGTATTGGAGGCCTGCTGCGGAAGCTACATGGGACACCAGATATGGCTGAAAATATGAAAAAACTTAGACCGCGGACCTTAAGTTTTTGCCAAAAAATGAAAAATTTTAAAAACACTCAAAACCTTTAGGAAATTATTCCTTTAGCATCCAGCATAACATCCTAGTTAAAAGGAATGGTATTGGAGGCCTGCTGTGGAAGCTACATGGGACACCAGATATGGCTGAAAATATGAAAAAACTTAGACCGCGGACCTTAAGTTTTTGCCAAAAAATGAAAATTTTTAAAAACACTCAAAACCTTTAGGAAATTATTCCTTTAGCATCCAGCATAACATCCTAGTTAAAAGGAATGGTATTGGAGGCCTGCTGTGGAAGCTACATGGGACACAAGATATGGCTGAAAATATGAAAAAACTTAGACCGCGGACCTTAAGTTTTTGCCAAAAAATGAAAAATTTTAAAAACACTCAAAACCTTTAGGAAATTATTCCTTTAGCATCCAGCATAACATCCTAGTTAAAAGGAATGGTATGAAGTGGAAGAACCCTACGCCTCCTTCCATACGTGAGGTGCTCTATTCTGTAGCCACTACCCGTACGTACGAATGTATGGCCCACTCGGCCTTGGGTACCTCTCATGTTTTCCAAGCTACTTGGGATAGGTGGGATGATTTCTATCTTACCTCTTTTCGTGGTACCCCTCCTGGTTTTCTGCTCCATGACATGCGTACTCCATGGAGCTTGAAGGCTGTTCGTTCGTTTTAGGCTCTTCTCTCTCTTTTCTTTTCTTTTTTTTCCTTTCTGCTCCCTCCCTTCCCTTCTTTCCTGTTTTCCCCTGTCCCTCCCTTTCATGGACTGGTCATGCGTGGTCCTTATTCTGATGTAGCTTGCCACAGACTGTATACTCCTTTCGTGTGTCTGGCTGCTGTGATGTTTGTTGCATTTTCTGTTGCTCCTTTGATCATCGATTATGTATTTGTATAGCGCTCCGTTTTCCTTGCTACCTGGCCGGGCTCTGTTACTCCGCTCGGTGGTACGTTGTACTATATTGGTCTGATGTTTCCTGATTTCGGTACTGTTTTACCTTTTGTTTTTGTCCGTGCCTTTTCTTTTGTTTTGTTATGAAAACTCAATAAAATTTCAAGTGATAAAAAAAAAAAGGAATGGTATTGGAGGCCTGCTGGGGAAGCTACATGGGACACCAGATATGGCTGAAAATATGAAAAAACTTAGACCGCGGACCTTAAGTTTTTGCCAAAAAATGAAAAATTTAAAAAACACTCAAAACCTTTAGGAAAGTATTCCTTTAGCATCCAGCATAACATCCTAGTTAAAAGGAATGGTATTGGAGGCCTGCTGCGGAAGCTACATGGGACACCAGATATGGCTGAAAATATGAAAAAACTTAGACCGCGGACCTTAAGTTTTTGCCAAAAAATGAAAAATTTAAAAAACACTCAAAACCTTTAGGAAATTATTCCTTTAGCATCCAGCATAACATCCTAGTTAAAAGGAATGGTATTGGAGGCCTGCTGTGGAAGCTACATGGGACACCAGATATGGCTGAAAATATGAAAAAACTTAGACCGCGGACCTTAAGTTTTTGCCAAAAAATGAAAAATTTTAAAAACACTCAAAACCTTTAGGAAATTATTCCTTTAGCATCCAGCATAACATCCTAGTTAAAAGGAATGGTATTGGAGGCCTGCTGTGGAAGCTACATGGGACACCAGATATGGCTGAAAATATGAAAAAACTTAGACCGCGGACGTTAAGTTTTTGCCAAAAAATGAAAAATTTTAAAAACACTCAAAACCTTTAGGAATTTATTCCTTTAGCATCCAGCATAACATCCTAGTTAAAAGGAATGGTATTGGAGGCCTGCTGTGGAAGCTACATGGGACACCAGATATGGCTGAAAATATGAAAAAACTTAGACCGCGGACCTTAAGTTTTTGCCAAAAAATGAAAAATTTTAAAAACACTCAAAACGTTTAGGAAATTATTCCTTTAGCATCCAGCATAACATCCTAGTTAAATGGAATGGTATTGGAGGCCTGCTGCGGAAGCTACATGGGACACCAGGAAAAAACTTAGACCGCGGACCTTAAGTTTTTGCCAAAAAATGAAAAATTTTAAAAACACTCAAAACCTTTAGGAAATTATTCCTTTAGCATCCAGCATAACATCCTAGTTAAAAGGAATGGTATTGGAGGCCTGCTGTGGAAGCTACATGGGACACCAGATATGGCTGAAAATATGAAAAAACTTAGACCGCGGACCTTAAGTTTTTGCCAAAAAATGAAAATTTTTAAAAACACTCAAAACCTTTAGGAAATTATTCCTTTAGCATCCAGCATAACATCCTAGTTAAAAGGAATGGTATTGGAGGCTTCCTGTGGAAGCTACATGGGACACAAGATATGGCTGAAAATATGAAAAAACTTAGACCGCGGACCTTAAGTTTTTGCCAAAAAATGAAAAATTTTAAAAACACTCAAAACCTTTAGGAAATTATTCCTTTAGCATCCAGCATAACATCCTAGTTAAAAGGAATGGTATTGGAGGCCTGCTGCGGAAGCTACATGGGACACCAGATATGGCTGAAAATATGAAAAAACTTAGACCGCGGACCTTAAGTTTTTGCCAAAAAATGAAAAATTTTAAAAACACTCAAAACCTTTAGGAAATTATTCCTTTAGCATCCAGCATAACATCCTAGTTAAAAGGAATGGTATTGGAGGCCTGCTGCGGAAGCTACATGGGACACCAGATATGGCTGAAAATAGGAAAAAACTTAGACCGCGGACCTTAAGTTTTTGCCAAAAAATGAAAAAATTGAAAAACACTCAAAACCTTTAGGAAATTATTCCTTTAGCATCCAGCATAACATCCTAGTTAAAAGGAATGGTATTGGAGGCCTGCTCTGGAAGCTACATGGGACACCAGATATGGCTGAAAATATGAAAAAACTTAGACCGCGGACCTTAAGTTTTTGCCAAAAAATGAAAAATTTTAAAAACACTCAAAACCTTTAGGAAATTATTCCTTTAGCATCCGGCATAACATCCTAGTTAAGAGGAATGGTATTGGAGGCCTGCTGTGGAAGCTACATGGGACACCAGATATGGCTGAAAATATGAAAAAACTTAGACCGCGGACCTTAAGTTTTTGCCAAAAAATGAAAAATTTTAAAAACACTCAAAACCTTTAGGAAATTATTCCTTTAGCATCCAGCATAACATCCTAGTTAAAAGGAATGGTATTGGAGGCCTGCTGTGGAAGCTACATGGGACACCAGATATGGCTGAAAATATGAAAAAACTTAGACCGCGGACCTTAAGTTTTTGCCAAAAAATGAAAAATTTTAAAAACACTCAAAACCTTTAGGAAATTATTCCTTTAGCATCCAGCATAACATCCTAGTTAAAAGGAATGGTATTGGAGGCCTGCTGTGGAAGCTACATGGGACACCAGATATGGCTGAAAATATGAAAAAACTTAGACCGCGGACCTTAAGTTTTTGCCAAAAAATGAAAATTTTTAAAAACACTCAAAACCTTTAGGAAATTATTCCTTTAGCATCCAGCATAACATCCTAGTTAAAAGGAATGGTATTGGAGGCCTGCTGTGGAAGCTACATGGGACACCAGATATGGCTGAAAATATGAAAAAACTTAGACCGCGGACCTTAAGTTTTTGCCAAAAAATGAAAAATTTTAAAAACACTCAAAACCTTTAGGAAATTATTCCTTTAGCATCCGGCATAACATCCTAGTTAAGAGGAATGGTATTGGAGGCCTGCTGTGGAAGCTACATGGGACACCAGATATGGCTGAAAATAGGAAAAAACTTAGACCGCGGACCTTAAGTTTTTGCCAAAAAATGAAACATTTTAAAAACACTCAAAACCTTTAATAAATTATTCCTTTAGCATCCAGCATAACATCCTAGTTAAAAGGAATGGTATTGGAGGCCTGCTGTGGAAGCTACATGGGACACCAGATATGGCTGAAAATATGAAAAAACTTAGACCGCGGACCTTAAGTTTTTGCCAAAAAATAAAAAATTTAAAAAACACTCAAAACCTTTAGGAAATTATTCCTTTAGCATCCAGCATAACATCCTAAATAAAAGCAATGGTATTGGAGGCCTGCTGCGGAAGCTACATGGGACACCAGATATGGCTGAAAATATGAAAAAACTTAGACCGCGGACCTTAAGTTTTTGCCAAAAAATGAAAAAATTTAAAAACACTCAAAACCTTTAGGAAATTATTCCTTTAGCATCCAGCATAACATCCTAGTTAAAAGGAATGGTATTGGAGGCCTGCTGCGGAAGCTACATGGGACACCAGATATGGCTGAAGATATGAAAAAACTTAGACCGCGGACCTTAAGTTTTTGCCAAAAAATGAAAAATTTAAAAAACACTCAAAACCTTTAGGAAATTATTCCTTTAGCATCCAGCATAACATCCTAGTTAAAAGGAATGGTATTGGAGGCCTGCTGTGGAAGCTACATGGGACACAAGATATGGCTGAAAATATGAAAAAACTTTGACCGCGGACCATAAGTTTTTGCCAAAAAATGAAAAATTTTAAAAACACTCAAAACCTTTAGGAAATTATTCCTTTAGCATCCAGCATAACATCCTAGTTAAAAGGAATGGTATTGGAGGCCTGCTGTGGAAGCTACATGGGACACTAGATATGGCTGAAAATGTGAAAAAACTTAGACCGCAGACCTTAAGTTTTTGCCAAAAAATAAAAAATTTAAAAAACACTCAAAACCTTTAGGAAATTATTCCTTTAGCATCCAGCATAACATCCTAAATAAAAGCAATGGTATTGGAGGCCTGCTGCGGAAGCTACATGGGACACCAGATATGGCTGAAAATATGAAAAAACTTAGACCGCGGACCTTAAGTTTTTGCCAAAAAATGAAAAAATTTAAAAACACTCAAAACCTTTAGGAAATTATTCCTTTAGCATCCAGCATAACATCCTAGTTAAAAGTAATGGTATTGGAGGCCTGCTGCGGAAGCTACATGGGACACCAGATATGGCTGAAAATATGAAAAAACTTAGACCGCGGACCTTAAGTTTTTGCCAAAAAATTAAAAATTTAAAAAACACTCAAAACCTTTAGGAAATTATTCCTTTAGCATCCAGCATAACATCCTAGTTAAAAGGAATGGTATTGGAGGCCTGCTGTGGAAGCTACATGGGACACAAGATATGGCTGAAAATATGAAAAAACTTTGACCGCGGACCATAAGTTTTTGCCAAAAAATGAAAAATTTTAAAAACACTCAAAACCTTTAGGAAATTATTCCTTTAGCATCCAGCATAACATCCTAGTTAAAAGGAATGGTATTGGAGGCCTGCTGTGGAAGCTACATGGGACACTAGATATGGCTGAAAATGTGAAAAAACTTAGACCGCAGACCTTAAGTTTTTGCCAAAAAATGAAAAATTTTAAAAACACTCAAAACCTTTAGGAAATTATTCCTTTAGCATCCAGCATAACATCCTAGTTAAAAGGAATGGTATTGGGGGCGTGCTGTGGAAGCTACATGGGACACCAGATATGGCTGAAAATGTGAAAAAACTCAGACCGCGGACCTTAAGTTTTTTGCCAAAAAATGAAAAATTTTAAAAACACTCAAAACCTTTAGGAAATTATTCCTTTAGCATCCAGCATAACATCCTAGTTAAAAGGAATGGTATTGGAGGCCTGCTGTGGAAGCTACATGGGACACCAGATATGGCTGAAAATATGAAAAAACTTAGACCGCGGACCTTAAGTTTTTGCCAAAAAATGAAAAATTTTAAAAACACTCAAAACCTTTAGGAAATTATTCCTTTAGCATCCAGCATAACATCCTGCTGGGGAAGCTACATGGGACACCAGATATGGCTGAAAATATGAAAAAACTTAGACCGCGGACCTTAAGTTTTTGCCAAAAAATGAAAAATTTTAAAAACACTCAAAACCTTTAGGAAATGATTCCTTTAGCATCCAGCATAACATCCTAGTTAAAAGGAATGGTATTGGAGGCCTCCTGGGGAAGCTACATGGGACACCAGATATGGCTGAAAATATGAAAAAACCTAGACCGCGGACCTTAAGTTTTTGCCAAAAAATGAAAAATGTAAAAAACACTCAAAACCTTTAGGAAATGATTCCTTTAGCATCCAGCATAACATCCTAGTTAAAAGGAATGGTATTGGAGGCCTGCTGGAGAAGCTACATGGGACACCAGATATGGCTGAAAATATGAAAAAACTTAGACCGCGGATCTTAAGTTTTTGCCAAAAAATGAAAAATTTAAAAAACACTCAAAACCTTTAGGAAATTATTCCTTTAGCATCCAGCATAACATCCTAGTTAAAAGGAATGGTATTGGAGGCCTGCTGCGGAAGCTACATGGGACACCAGATATGGCTGAAAATATGAAAAAACTTAGACCGCGGACCTTAAGTTTTTGCCAAAAAATGAAAAATTTAAAAAACACTCAAAACCTTTAGGAAATTATTCCTTTAGCATCCAGCATAACATCCTAGTTAAAATGAATGGTATTGGAGGCCTGCTGTGGAAGCTACATGGGACACAAGATATGGCTGAAAATATGAAAAAACTTAGACCGCGGACCATAAGTTTTTGCCAAAAAATGAAAAATTTTAAAAACACTCAAAACCTTTAGGAAATTATTCCTTTAGCATCCAGCATAACATCCTAGTTAAAAGGAATGGTATTGGAGGCCTGCTGTGGAAGCTACATGGGACACTAGATATGGCTGAAAATGTGAAAAAACTTAGACCGCAGACCTTAAGTTTTTGCCAAAAAATGAAAAATTTTAAAAACACTCAAAACCTTTAGGAAATTATTCCTTTAGCATCCAGCATAACATCCTAGTTAAAAGGAATGGTATTGGAGGCCTGCTGTGGAAGCTACATGGGACACAAAATATGGCTGAAAATATGAAAAAACTTAGACCGCGGACCTTAAGTTTTTGCCAAAAAATGAAAAATGTAAAAAACACTCAAAACCTTTAGGAAATGATTCCTTTAGCATCCAGCATAACATCCTAGTTAAAAGGAATGGTATTGGAGGCCTGCTGGAGAAGCTACATGGGACACCAGATATGGCTGAAAATATGAAAAAACTTAGACCGCGGATCTTAAGTTTTTGCCAAAAAATGAAAAATTTAAAAAACACTCAAATCCTTTAGGAAATGATTCCTTTAGCATCCAGCATAACATCCTAGTTAAAAGGAATGGTATTGGAGGCCTGCTGCGGAAGCTACATGGGACACCAGATATGGCTGAAAATATGAAAAAACTTAGACCGCGGACCTTAAGTTTTTGCCAAAAAATGAAAAATTTTAAAAACACTCAAAACCTTTAGGAAATGATTCCTTTAGCATCCAGCATAACATCCTAGTTAAAAGGAATGGTATTGGAGGCCTGCTGTGGAAGCTACATGGGACACAAGATATGGCTGAAAATATGAAAAAACTTAGACCGCGGACCTTAAGTTTTTGCCAAAAAATGAAAAATTTAAAAAACACTCAAAACCTTTAGGAAATTATTCCTTTAGCATCCAGCATAACATCCTAGTTAAAAGGAATGGTATTGGAGGCCTGCTGCGGAAGCTACATGGGACACCAGATATGGCTGAAAATATGAAAAAACTTAGACCGCGGACCTTAAGTTTTTGCCAAAAAATGAAAAATTTAAAAAACACTCAAAACCTTTAGGAAATTATTCCTTTAGCATCCAGCATAACATCCTAGTTAAAAGGAATGGTATTGGAGGCCTGCTGTGGAAGCTACATGGGACACCAGATATGGCTGAAAATATGAAAAAACTTAGACCGCGGACCTTAAGTTTTTGCCAAAAAATGAAAAATTTAAAAAACACTCAAAACCTTTAGGAAATGATTCCTTTAGCATCCAGCATAACATCCTAGTTAAAAGGAATGGTATTGGAGGCCTCCTGGGGAAGCTACATGGGACACCAGATATGGCTGAAAATATGAAAAAACCTAGACCGCGGACCTTAAGTTTTTGCCAAAAAATGAAAAATGTAAAAAACACTCAAAACCTTTAGGAAATGATTCCTTTAGCATCCAGCATAACATCCTAGTTAAAAGGAATGGTATTGGAGGCCTGCTGGAGAAGCTACATGGGACACCAGATATGGCTGAAAATATGAAAAAACTTAGACCGCGGATCTTAAGTTTTTGCCAAAAAATGAAAAATTTAAAAAACACTCAAATCCTTTAGGAAATGATTCCTTTAGCATCCAGCATAACATCCTAGTTAAAAGGAATGGTATTGGAGGCCTGCTGCGGAAGCTACATGGGACACCAGATATGGCTGAAAATATGAAAAAACTTAGACCGCGGACCTTAAGTTTTTGCCAAAAAATGAAAAATTTTAAAAACACTCAAAACCTTTAGGAAATGATTCCTTTAGCATCCAGCATAACATCCTAGTTAAAAGGAATGGTATTGGAGGCCTGCTGTGGAAGCTACATGGGACACAAGATATGGCTGAAAATATGAAAAAACTTAGACCGCGGACCTTAAGTTTTTGCCAAAAAATGAAAAATTTAAAAAACACTCAAAACCTTTAGGAAATTATTCCTTTAGCATCCAGCATAACATCCTAGTTAAAAGGAATGGTATTGGAGGCCTGCTGTGGAAGCTACATGGGACACAAGATATGGCTGAAAATATTAAAAAACTTAGACCGCGGACCATAAGTTTTTGCCAAAAAATGAAAAATTTTAAAAACACTCAAAACCTTTAGGAAATTATTCCTTTAGCATCCAGCATAACATCCTAGTTAAAAGGAATGGTATTGGAGGCCTGCTGTGGAAGCTACATGGGACACTAGATATGGCTGAAAATGTGAAAAAACTTAGACCGCAGACCTTAAGTTTTTGCCAAAAAATGAAAAATTTTAAAAACACTCAAAACCTTTAGGAAATTATTCCTTTAGCATCCAGCATAACATCCTAGTTAAAAGGAATGGTATTGGAGGCCTGCTGTGGAAGCTACATGGGACACCAGATATGGCTGAAAATATGAAAAAACGTAGACCGCGGACCTTAAGTTTTTGCCAAAAAATGAAAATTTTTAAAAACACTCAAAACCTTTAGGAAATTATTCCTTTAGCATCCAGCATAACATCCTGCTGGGGAAGCTACATGGGACACCAGATATGGCTGAAAATATGAAAAAACTTAGACCGCGGACCTTAAGTTTTTGCCAAAAAATGAAAAATTTAAAAAACACTCAAAACCTTTAGGAAAGTATTCCTTTAGCATCCAGCATAACATCCTAGTTAAAAGGAATGGTATTGGAGGCCTGCTGCGGAAGCTACATGGGACACCAGATATGGCTGAAAATATGAAAAAACTTAGACCGCGGACCTTAAGTTTTTGCCAAAAAATGAAAAATTTAAAAAACACTCAAAACCTTTAGGAAATTATTCCTTTAGCATCCAGCATAACATCCTAGTTAAAAGGAATGGTATTGGAGGCCTGCTGCGGAAGCTACATGGGACACCAGATATGGCTGAAAATATGAAAAAACTTAGACCGCGGACCTTAAGTTTTTGCCAAAAAATGAAAAATTTTAAAAACACTCAAAACCTTTAGGAAATTATTCCTTTAGCATCCAGCATAACATCCTAGTTAAAAGGAATGGTATTGGAGGCCTGCTGTGGAAGCTACATGGGACACCAGATATGGCTGAAAATATGAAAAAACGTAGACAGCGGACCTTAAGTTTTTGCCAAAAAATGAAAATTTTTAAAAACACTCAAAACCTTTAGGAAATTATTCCTTTAGCATCCAGCATAACATCCTAGTTAAAAGGAATGGTATTGGAGGCTTCCTGTGGAAGCTACATGGGACACAAGATATGGCTGAAAATATGAAAAAACTTAGACCGCGGACCTTATGTTTTTGCCAAAAAATGAAACATTTTAAAAACACTCAAAACCTTTAGGAAATTATTCCTTTAGCATCCAGCATAACATCCTAGTTAAAAGGAATGGTATTGGAAGCCTGCTGTGGAAGCTACATGGGACACTAGATATGGCTGAAAATGTGAAAAAACTCAGACCGCGGACCTTAAGTTTTTGCCAAAAAATGAAAAATTTTAAAAACACTCAAAACCTTTAGGAAATTATTCCTTTAGCATCCAGCATAACATCCTAGTTAAAAGGAATGGTATTGAAGGCCTGCTGTGGAAGCTACATGGGACACCAGATATGGCTGAAAATATGAAAAAACTTAGACCGCGGACCTTAAGTTTTTGCCAAAAAATGAAAAATTTAAAAAACACTCAAAACCTTTAGGAAATTATTCCTTTAGCATCCAGCATAACATCCTAGTTAAAAGGAATGGTATTGGAGGCCTGCTGCGGAAGCTACATGGGACACCAGATATGGCTGAAAATATGAAAAAACTTAGACCGCGGACCTTAAGTTTTTGCCAAAAAATGAAAAATTTTAAAAACACTCAAAACCTTTAGGAAATTATTCCTTTAGCATCCAGCATAACATCCTGCTGGGGAAGCTACATGGGACACCAGATATGGCTGAAAATATGAAAAAACTTAGACCGCGGACCTTAAGTTTTTGCCAAAAAATGAAAAATTTTAAAAACACTCAAAACCTTTAGGAAATGATTCCTTTAGCATCCAGCATAACATCCTAGTTAAAAGGAATGGTATTGGAGGCCTCCTGGGGAAGCTACATGGGACACCAGATATGGCTGAAAATATGAAAAAACCTAGACCGCGGACCTTAAGTTTTTGCCAAAAAATGAAAAATGTAAAAAACACTCAAAACCTTTAGGAAATGATTCCTTTAGCATCCAGCATAACATCCTAGTTAAAAGGAATGGTATTGGAGGCCTGCTGGAGAAGCTACATGGGACACCAGATATGGCTGAAAATATGAAAAAACTTAGACCGCGGATCTTAAGTTTTTGCCAAAAAATGAAAAATTTAAAAAACACTCAAAACCTTTAGGAAATTATTCCTTTAGCATCCAGCATAACATCCTAGTTAAAAGGAATGGTATTGGAGGCCTGCTGCGGAAGCTACATGGGACACCAGATATGGCTGAAAATATGAAAAGACTTAGACCGCGGACCTTAAGTTTTTGCCAAAAAATGAAAAATTTAAAAAACACTCAAAACCTTTAGGAAATTATTCCTTTAGCATCCAGCATAACATCCTAGTTAAAATGAATGGTATTGGAGGCCTGCTGTGGAAGCTACATGGGACACAAGATATGGCTGAAAATATGAAAAAACTTAGACCGCGGACCATAAGTTTTTGCCAAAAAATGAAAAATTTTAAAAACACTCAAAACCTTTAGGAAATTATTCCTTTAGCATCCAGCATAACATCCTAGTTAAAAGGAATGGTATTGGAGGCCTGCTGTGGAAGCTACATGGGACACTAGATATGGCTGAAAATGTGAAAAAACTTAGACCGCAGACCTTAAGTTTTTGCCAAAAAATGAAAAATTTTAAAAACACTCAAAACCTTTAGGAAATTATTCCTTTAGCATCCAGCATAACATCCTAGTTAAAAGGAATGGTATTGGAGGCCTGCTGTGGAAGCTACATGGGACACAAAATATGGCTGAAAATATGAAAAAACTTAGACCGCGGACCTTAAGTTTTTGCCAAAAAATGAAAAATGTAAAAAACACTCAAAACCTTTAGGAAATGATTCCTTTAGCATCCAGCATAACATCCTAGTTAAAAGGAATGGTATTGGAGGCCTGCTGGAGAAGCTACATGGGACACCAGATATGGCTGAAAATATGAAAAAACTTAGACCGCGGATCTTAAGTTTTTGCCAAAAAATGAAAAATTTAAAAAACACTCAAATCCTTTAGGAAATGATTCCTTTAGCATCCAGCATAACATCCTAGTTAAAAGGAATGGTATTGGAGGCCTGCTGCGGAAGCTACATGGGACACCAGATATGGCTGAAAATATGAAAAAACTTAGACCGCGGACCTTAAGTTTTTGCCAAAAAATGAAAAATTTTAAAAACACTCAAAACCTTTAGGAAATGATTCCTTTAGCATCCAGCATAACATCCTAGTTAAAAGGAATGGTATTGGAGGCCTGCTGTGGAAGCTACATGGGACACAAGATATGGCTGAAAATATGAAAAAACTTAGACCGCGGACCTTAAGTTTTTGCCAAAAAATGAAAAATTTAAAAAACACTCAAAACCTTTAGGAAATTATTCCTTTAGCATCCAGCATAACATCCTAGTTAAAAGGAATGGTATTGGAGGCCTGCTGCGGAAGCTACATGGGACACCAGATATGGCTGAAAATATGAAAAAACTTAGACCGCGGACCTTAAGTTTTTGCCAAAAAATGAAAAATTTAAAAAACACTCAAAACCTTTAGGAAATGATTCCTTTAGCATCCAGCATAACATCCTAGTTAAAAGGAATGGTATTGGAGGCCTCCTGGGGAAGCTACATGGGACACCAGATATGGCTGAAAATATGAAAAAACCTAGACCGCGGACCTTAAGTTTTTGCCAAAAAATGAAAAATGTAAAAAACACTCAAAACCTTTAGGAAATGATTCCTTTAGCATCCAGCATAACATCCTAGTTAAAAGGAATGGTATTGGAGGCCTGCTGGAGAAGCTACATGGGACACCAGATATGGCTGAAAATATGAAAAAACTTAGACCGCGGATCTTAAGTTTTTGCCAAAAAATGAAAAATTTAAAAAACACTCAAATCCTTTAGGAAATGATTCCTTTAGCATCCAGCATAACATCCTAGTTAAAAGGAATGGTATTGGAGGCCTGCTGCGGAAGCTACATGGGACACCAGATATGGCTGAAAATATGAAAAAACTTAGACCGCGGACCTTAAGTTTTTGCCAAAAAATGAAAAATTTTAAAAACACTCAAAACCTTTAGGAAATGATTCCTTTAGCATCCAGCATAACATCCTAGTTAAAAGGAATGGTATTGGAGGCCTGCTGTGGAAGCTACATGGGACACAAGATATGGCTGAAAATATGAAAAAACTTAGACCGCGGACCTTAAGTTTTTGCCAAAAAATGAAAAATTTAAAAAACACTCAAAACCTTTAGGAAATTATTCCTTTAGCATCCAGCATAACATCCTAGTTAAAAGGAATGGTATTGGAGGCCTGCTGTGGAAGCTACATGGGACACAAGATATGGCTGAAAATATTAAAAAACTTAGACCGCGGACCATAAGTTTTTGCCAAAAAATGAAAAATTTTAAAAACACTCAAAACCTTTAGGAAATTATTCCTTTAGCATCCAGCATAACATCCTAGTTAAAAGGAATGGTATTGGAGGCCTGCTGTGGAAGCTACATGGGACACTAGATATGGCTGAAAATGTGAAAAAACTTAGACCGCAGACCTTAAGTTTTTGCCAAAAAATGAAAAATTTTAAAAACACTCAAAACCTTTAGGAAATTATTCCTTTAGCATCCAGCATAACATCCTAGTTAAAAGGAATGGTATTGGAGGCCTGCTGTGGAAGCTACATGGGACACCAGATATGGCTGAAAATATGAAAAAACGTAGACCGCGGACCTTAAGTTTTTGCCAAAAAATGAAAATTTTTAAAAACACTCAAAACCTTTAGGAAATTATTCCTTTAGCATCCAGCATAACATCCTGCTGGGGAAGCTACATGGGACACCAGATATGGCTGAAAATATGAAAAAACTTAGACCGCGGACCTTAAGTTTTTGCCAAAAAATGAAAAATTTAAAAAACACTCAAAACCTTTAGGAAAGTATTCCTTTAGCATCCAGCATAACATCCTAGTTAAAAGGAATGGTATTGGAGGCCTGCTGCGGAAGCTACATGGGACACCAGATATGGCTGAAAATATGAAAAAACTTAGACCGCGGACCTTAAGTTTTTGCCAAAAAATGAAAAATTTTAAAAACACTCAAAACCTTTAGGAAATTATTCCTTTAGCATCCAGCATAACATCCTAGTTAAAAGGAATGGTATTGGAGGCCTGCTGTGGAAGCTACATGGGACACCAGATATGGCTGAAAATATGAAAAAACGTAGACAGCGGACCTTAAGTTTTTGCCAAAAAATGAAAATTTTTAAAAACACTCAAAACCTTTAGGAAATTATTCCTTTAGCATCCAGCATAACATCCTAGTTAAAAGGAATGGTATTGGAGGCTTCCTGTGGAAGCTACATGGGACACAAGATATGGCTGAAAATATGAAAAAACTTAGACCGCGGACCTTATGTTTTTGCCAAAAAATGAAACATTTTAAAAACACTCAAAACCTTTAGGAAATTATTCCTTTAGCATCCAGCATAACATCCTAGTTAAAAGGAATGGTATTGGAGGCCTGCTGGGGAAGCTACATGGGACACCAGATATGGCTGAAAATATGAAAAAAACTTAGACCGCGGACCTTAAGTTTTTGCCAAAAAATGAAACATTTTAAAAACACTCAAAACCTTTAGGAAATTATTCCTTTAGCATCCAGCATAACATCCTAGTTAAAAGGAATGGTATTGGAGGCCTGCTGCGGAAGCTACATGGGACACCAGATATGGCTGAAAATAGGAAAAAACTTAGACCGCGGACCTTAAGTTTTTGCCAAAAAATGAAAAAATTGAAAAACACTCAAAACCTTTAGGAAATTATTCCTTTAGCATCCAGCATAACATCCTAGTTAAAAGGAATGGTATTGGAGGCCTGCTCTGGAAGCTACATGGGACACCAGATATGGCTGAAAATATGAAAAAACTTAGACCGCGGACCTTAAGTTTTTGCCAAAAAATGAAAAATTTTAAAAACACTCAAAACCTTTAGGAAATTATTCCTTTAGCATCCGGCATAACATCCTAGTTAAGAGGAATGGTATTGGAGGCCTGCTGTGGAAGCTACATGGGACACCAGATATGGCTGAAAATATGAAAAAACTTAGACCGCGGACCTTAAGTTTTTGCCAAAAAATGAAAAATTTTAAAAACACTCAAAACCTTTAGGAAATTATTCCTTTAGCATCCAGCATAACATCCTAGTTAAAAGGAATGGTATTGGAGGCCTGCTGTGGAAGCTACATGGGACACCAGATATGGCTGAAAATATGAAAAAACTTAGACCGCGGACCTTTAGTTTTTGCCAAAAAATGAAAAAATTTAAAAACACTCAAAACCTTTAGGAAATTATTCCTTTAGCATCCAGCATAACATCCTAGTTAAAAGGAATGGTATTGGAGGCCTGCTGTGGAAGCTACATGGGACACCAGATATGGCTGAAAATATGAA
Source organism: Spea bombifrons (assembly GCF_027358695.1). Taxonomy (NCBI): domain Eukaryota; kingdom Metazoa; phylum Chordata; class Amphibia; order Anura; family Pelobatidae; genus Spea; species Spea bombifrons. The sequence continues at coordinate 12,466,859 of NC_071096.1, read as the reverse complement.
AAAACGTAGACCGCGGACCTTAAGTTTTTGCCAAAAAATGAAAATTTTTAAAAACACTCAAAACCTTTAGGAAATTATTCCTTTAGCATCCAGCATAACATCCTAGTTAAAAGGAATGGTATTGGAGGCCTGCTGTGGAAGCTACATGGGACACCAGATATGGCTGAAAATATGAAAAAACTTAGACCGCGGACCTTAAGTTTTTGCCAAAAAATGAAAAATTTAAAAAACACTCAAAACCTTTAGGAAATTATTCCTTTAGCATCCAGCATAACATCCTAGTTAAAAGGAATGGTATTGGAGGCCTGCTGTGGAAGCTACATGGGACACAAGATATGGCTGAAAATATGAAAAAACTTTGACAGCGGACCATAAGTTTTTGCCAAAAAATGAAAAATTTTAAAAACACTCAAAACCTTTAGGAAATTATTCCTTTAGCATCCAGCATAACATCCTAGTTAAAAGGAATGGTATTGGAAGCCTGCTGTGGAAGCTACATGGGACACTAGATATGGCTGAAAATGTGAAAAAACTCAGACCGCGGACCTTAAGTTTTTGCCAAAAAATGAAAAATTTTAAAAACACTCAAAACCTTTAGGAAATTATTCCTTTAGCATCCAGCATAACATCCTAGTTAAAAGGAATGGTATTGAAGGCCTGCTGTGGAAGCTACATGGGACACCAGATATGGCTGAAAATATGAAAAAACTTAGACCGCGGACCTTAAGTTTTTGCCAAAAAATGAAAATTTTTAAAAACACTCAAAACCTTTAGGAAATTATTCCTTTAGCATCCAGCATAACATCCTAGTTAAAAGGAATGGTATTGGAGGCTTCCTGTGGAAGCTACATGGGACACAAGATATGGCTGAAAATATGAAAAAACTTAGACCGCGGACCTTAAGTTTTTGCCAAAAAATGAAACATTTTAAAAACACTCAAAACCTTTAGGAAATTATTCCTTTAGCATCCAGCATAACATCCTAGTTAAAAGGAATGGTATTGGAGGCCTGCTGGGGAAGCTACATGGGACACCAGATATGGCTGAAAATATGAAAAAACTTAGACCGCGGACCTTAAGTTTTTGCCAAAAAATGAAAAATTTAAAAAACACTCAAAACCTTTAGGAAATTATTCCTTTAGCATCCAGCATAACATCCTAGTTAAAAGGAATGGTATTGGAGGCCTGCTGCGGAAGCTACATGGGACACCAGATATGGCTGAAAATATGAAAAAACTTAGACCGCGGACCTTAAGTTTTTGCCAAAAAATGAAAAATTTAAAAAACACTCAAAACCTTTAGGAAAGTATTCCTTTAGCATCCAGCATAACATCCTAGTTAAAAGGAATGGTATTGGAGGCCTGCTGCGGAAGCTACATGGGACACCAGATATGGCTGAAAATATGAAAAAACTTAGACCGCGGACCTTAAGTTTTTGCCAAAAAATGAAAAATTTTAAAAACACTCAAAACCTTTAGGAAATTATTCCTTTAGCATCCAGCATAACATCCTAGTTAAAAGGAATGGTATTGGAGGCCTGCTGCGGAAGCTACATGGGACACCAGATATGGCTGAAAATATGAAAAAACTTAGACCGCGGACCTTAAGTTTTTGCCAAAAAATGAAAAATTTTAAAAACACTCAAAACCTTTAGGAAATTATTCCTTTAGCATCCAGCATAACATCCTAGTTAAAAGGAATGGTATTGGAGGCCTGCTGTGGAAGCTACATGGGACACCAGATATGGCTGAAAATATGAAAAAACTTAGACCGCGGACCTTAAGTTTTTGCCAAAAAATGAAAATTTTTAAAAACACTCAAAACCTTTAGGAAATTATTCCTTTAGCATCCAGCATAACATCCTAGTTAAAAGGAATGGTATTGGAGGCTTCCTGTGGAAGCTACATGGGACACAAGATATGGCTGAAAATATGAAAAAACTTAGACCGCGGACCTTAAGTTTTTGCCAAAAAATGAAACATTTTAAAAACACTCAAAACCTTTAGGAAATTATTCCTTTAGCATCCAGCATAACATCCTAGTTAAAAGGAATGGTATTGGAGGCCTGCTGGGAAAGCTACATGGGACACCAGATATGGCTGAAAATATGAAAAAACTTAGACCGCGGACCTTAAGTTTTTGCCAAAAAATGAAAAATTTAAAAAACACTCAAAACCTTTAGGAAAGTATTCCTTTAGCATCCAGCATAACATCCTAGTTAAAAGGAATGGTATTGGAGGCCTGCTGCGGAAGCTACATGGGACACCAGATATGGCTGAAAATATGAAAAAACTTAGACCGCGGACCTTAAGTTTTTGCCAAAAAATGAAAAATTTTAAAAACACTCAAAACCTTTAGGAAATTATTCCTTTAGCATCCAGCATAACATCCTAGTTAAAAGGAATGGTATTGGAGGCCTGCTGCGGAAGCTACATGGGACACCAGATATGGCTGAAAATATGAAGAAACTTAGACCGCGGACCTTAAGTTTTTGCCAAAAAATGAAAAATTTTAAAAACACTCAAAACCTTTAGGAAATTATTCCTTTAGCATCCAGCATAACATCCTAGTTAAAAGGAATGGTATTGGAGGCCTGCTGTGGAAGCTACATGGGACACAAGATATGGCTGAAAATATGAAAAAACTTAGACCGCGGACCTTAAGTTTTTGCCAAAAAATGAAAAATTTTAAAAACACTCAAAACCTTTAGGAAATTATTCCTTTAGCATCCAGCATAACATCCTAGTTAAAAGGAATGGTATTGGAGGCCTGCTGTGGAAGCTACATGGGACACCAGATATGGCTGAAAATATGAAAAAACTTAGACCGCGGACCTTAAGTTTTTGCCAAAAAATGAAAAATTTTAAAAACACTCAAAACCTTTAGGAAATTATTCCTTTAGCATCCAGCATAACATCCTAGTTAAAAGGAATGGTATTGGAGGCCTGCTGTGGAAGCTACATGGGACACCAGATATGGCTGAAAATATGAAAAAACTTAGACCGCGGACCTTAAGTTTTTGCCAAAAAATGAAAAAATTGAAAAAAACTCAAAACCTTTAGGAAATTATTCCTTTAGCATCCAGCATAACATCCTAGTTAAAAGGAATGGTATTAGAGGCCTGCTGTGGAAGCTACCTGGGACACCAGATATGGCTGAAAATATGAAAAAACTTAGACCGCGGACCTTAAGTTTTTGCCAAAAAATGAAAAATTTTAAAAACACTCAAAACCTTTAGGAAATTATTCCTTTAGCATCCGGCATAACATCCTAGTTAAGAGGAATGGTATTGGAGGCCTGCTGTGGAAGCTACATGGGACACCAGATATGGCTGAAAATATGAAAAAACTTAGACCGCGGACTTTAAGTTTTTGCCATAAAATGAAAAATTTTAAAAACACTCAAAACCTTTAGGAAATTATTCCTTTAGCATCCAGCATAACATCCTAGCTAAAAGGAATGGTATTGGAGGCCTGCTGTGGAAGCTACATGGGACACCAGATATGGCTGAAAATATGAAAAAACTTAGACCGCGGACCTTAAGTTTTTGCCAAAAAATGAAAAATTTTAAAAACACTGAAAACCTTTAGGAAAGTATTCCTTTAGCATCCAGCATAACATCCTAGTTAAAAGGAATGGTATTGGAGGCCTGCTGCGGAAGCTACATGGGACACCAGATATGGCTGAAAATATGAAAAAACTTAGACCGCGGACCTTAAGTTTTTGCCAAAAAATGAAAAATTTTAAAAACACTCAAAACCTTTAGGAAATTATTCCTTTAGCATCCAGCATAACATCCTAGTTAAAAGGAATGGTATTGGAGGCCTGCTGTGGAAGCTACACGGGACACCAGATATGGCTGAAAATATGAAAAAACTTAGACAGCGGACCTTAAGTTTTTGCCAAAAAATGAAAAATTTTAAAAACACTCAAAACCTTTAGGAAATTATTCCTTTAGCATCCAGCATAACATCCTAGTTAAAAGGAATGGTATTGGAGGCCTGCTGTGGAAGCTACATGGGACACCAGATATGGCTGAAAATATGAAAAAACTTAGACCGCGGACCTTAAGTTTTTGCCAAAAAATGAAAAAATTGAAAAACACTCAAAACCTTTAGGAAATTATTCCTTTAGCATCCAGCATAACATCCTAGTTAAAAGGAATGGTATTGGAGGCCTGCTGTGGAAGCTACATGGGACACCAGATATGGCTGAAAATATGAAAAAACTTAGACAGCGGACCTTAAGTTTTTGCCAAAAAATGAAAAATTTTAAAAACACTGAAAACCTTTAGGAAAGTATTCCTTTAGCATCCAGCATAACATCCTAGTTAAAAGGAATGGTATTGGAGGCCTGCTGCGGAAGCTACATGGGACACCAGATATGGCTGAAAATATGAAAAAACTTAGACCGCGGACCTTAAGTTTTTGCCAAAAAATGAAACATTTTAAAAACACTCAAAACCTTTAGGAAATTATTCCTTTAGCATCCAGCATAACATCCTAGTTAAAAGGAATAGTATTGGAGGCCTGCTGGGAAAGCTACATGGGACACCAGATATGGCTGAAAATATGAAAAAACTTAGACCGCGGACCTTAAGTTTTTGCCAAAAAATGAAAAATTTAAAAAACACTCAAAACCTTTAGGAAATTATTCCTTTAGCATCCAGCATAACATCCTAGTTAAAAGGAATGGTATTGGAGGCCTGCTGCGGAAGCTACATGGGACACCAGATATGGCTGAAAATATGAAAAAACTTAGACCGCGGACCTTAAGTTTTTGCCAAAAAATGAAAAATTTTAAAAACACTCAAAACCTTTAGGAAATTATTCCTTTAGCATCCAGCATAACATCCTAGTTAAAAGGAATGGTATTGGAGGCCTGCTGCGGAAGCTACATGGGACACCAGATATGGCTGAAAATATGAAAAAACTTAGACCGCGGACCTTAAGTTTTTGCCAAAAAATGAAAATTTTTAAAAACACTCAAAACCTTTAGGAAATTATTCCTTTAGCATCCAGCATAACATCCTAGTTAAAAGGAATGGTATTGGAGGCCTGCTGGGGAAGCTACATGGGACACCAGATATGGCTGAAAATATGAAAAAAACTTAGACCGCGGACCTTAAGTTTTTGCCAAAAAATGAAACATTTTAAAAACACTCAAAACCTTTAGGAAATTATTCCTTTAGCATCCAGCATAACATCCTAGTTAAAAGGAATGGTATTGGAGGCCTGCTGGGGAAGCTACATGGGACACCATATATGGCTGAAAATATGAAAAAACTTAGACCGCGGACCTTAAGTTTTTGCCAAAAAATGAAAAATTTTAAAAACACTCAAAACCTTTAGGAAATTATTCCTTTAGCATCCAGCATAACATCCTAGTTAAAAGGAATGGTATTGGAGGCCTGCTCTGGAAGCTACATGGGACACCATATATGGCTGAAAATATGAAAAAACTTAGACCGCGGACCTTAAGTTTTTGCCAAAAAATGAAAAATTTTAAAAACACTCAAAACCTTTAGGAAATTATTCCTTTAGCATCCGGCATAACATCCTAGTTAAGAGGAATGGTATTGGAGGCCTGCTGTGGAAGCTACATGGGACACCAGATATGGCTGAAAATATGAAAAAACTTAGACCGCGGACCTTAAGTTTTTGCCAAAAAATGAAAATTTTTAAAAACACTCAAAACCTTTGGGAAATTATTCCTTTAGCATCCAGCATAACATCCTAGTTAAAAGGAATGGTATTGGAGGCCTGCTGTGGAAGCTACATGGGACAGAAGATATGGCTGAAAATATGAAAAAACTTAGACCGCGGACCTTAAGTTTTTGCCAAAAAATGAAAAATTTAAAAAACACTCAAAACCTTTAGGAAAGTATTCCTTTAGCATCCAGCATAACATCCTAGTTAAAAGGAATGGTATTGGAGGCCTGCTGCGGAAGCTACATGGGACACCAGATATGGCTGAAAATATGAAAAAACTTAGACCGCGGACCTTAAGTTTTTGCCAAAAAATGAAAAATTTTAAAAACACTCAAAACCTTTAGGAAATTATTCCTTTAGCATCCAGCATAACATCCTAGTTAAAAGGAATGGTATTGGAGGCCTGCTGCGGAAGCTACATGGGACACCAGATATGGCTGAAAATATGAAAAAACTTAGACCGCGGACCTTAAGTTTTTGCCAAAAAATGAAAAATTTTAAAAACACTCAAAACCTTTAGGAAATTATTCCTTTAGCATCCAGCATAACATCCTAGTTAAAAGGAATGGTATTGGAGGCCTGCTGTGGAAGCTACATGGGACACCAGATATGGCTGAAAATATGAAAAAACTTAGACCGCGGACCTTAAGTTTTTGCCAAAAAATGAAAATTTTTAAAAACACTCAAAACCTTTAGGAAATTATTCCTTTAGCATCCAGCATAACATCCTAGTTAAAAGGAATGGTATTGGAGGCTTCCTGTGGAAGCTACATGGGACACAAGATATGGCTGAAAATATGAAAAAACTTAGACCGCGGACCTTAAGTTTTTGCCAAAAAATGAAACATTTTAAAAACACTCAAAACCTTTAGGAAATTATTCCTTTAGCATCCAGCATAACATCCTAGTTAAAAGGAATGGTATTGGAGGCCTGCTGGGAAAGCTACATGGGACACCAGATATGGCTGAAAATATGAAAAAACTTAGACCGCGGACCTTAAGTTTTTGCCAAAAAATGAAAAATTTAAAAAACACTCAAAACCTTTAGGAAAGTATTCCTTTAGCATCCAGCATAACATCCTAGTTAAAAGGAATGGTATTGGAGGCCTGCTGCGGAAGCTACATGGGACACCAGATATGGCTGAAAATATGAAAAAACTTAGACCGCGGACCTTAAGTTTTTGCCAAAAAATGAAAAATTTTAAAAACACTCAAAACCTTTAGGAAATTATTCCTTTAGCATCCAGCATAACATCCTAGTTAAAAGGAATGGTATTGGAGGCCTGCTGCGGAAGCTACATGGGACACCAGATATGGCTGAAAATATGAAGAAACTTAGACCGCGGACCTTAAGTTTTTGCCAAAAAATGAAAAATTTTAAAAACACTCAAAACCTTTAGGAAATTATTCCTTTAGCATCCAGCATAACATCCTAGTTAAAAGGAATGGTATTGGAGGCCTGCTGTGGAAGCTACATGGGACACAAGATATGGCTGAAAATATGAAAAAACTTAGACCGCGGACCTTAAGTTTTTGCCAAAAAATGAAAAATTTTAAAAACACTCAAAACCTTTAGGAAATTATTCCTTTAGCATCCAGCATAACATCCTAGTTAAAAGGAATGGTATTGGAGGCCTGCTGTGGAAGCTACATGGGACACCAGATATGGCTGAAAATATGAAAAAACTTAGACCGCGGACCTTAAGTTTTTGCCAAAAAATGAAAAATTTTAAAAACACTCAAAACCTTTAGGAAATTATTCCTTTAGCATCCAGCATAACATCCTAGTTAAAAGGAATGGTATTGGAGGCCTGCTGTGGAAGCTACATGGGACACCAGATATGGCTGAAAATATGAAAAAACTTAGACCGCGGACCTTAAGTTTTTGCCAAAAAATGAAAAAATTGAAAAAAACTCAAAACCTTTAGGAAATTATTCCTTTAGCATCCAGCATAACATCCTAGTTAAAAGGAATGGTATTAGAGGCCTGCTGTGGAAGCTACCTGGGACACCAGATATGGCTGAAAATATGAAAAAACTTAGACCGCGGACCTTAAGTTTTTGCCAAAAAATGAAAAATTTTAAAAACACTCAAAACCTTTAGGAAATTATTCCTTTAGCATCCGGCATAACATCCTAGTTAAGAGGAATGGTATTGGAGGCCTGCTGTGGAAGCTACATGGGACACCAGATATGGCTGAAAATATGAAAAAACTTAGACCGCGGACTTTAAGTTTTTGCCATAAAATGAAAAATTTTAAAAACACTCAAAACCTTTAGGAAATTATTCCTTTAGCATCCAGCATAACATCCTAGCTAAAAGGAATGGTATTGGAGGCCTGCTGTGGAAGCTACATGGGACACCAGATATGGCTGAAAATATGAAAAAACTTAGACCGCGGACCTTAAGTTTTTGCCAAAAAATGAAAAATTTTAAAAACACTGAAAACCTTTAGGAAAGTATTCCTTTAGCATCCAGCATAACATCCTAGTTAAAAGGAATGGTATTGGAGGCCTGCTGCGGAAGCTACATGGGACACCAGATATGGCTGAAAATATGAAAAAACTTAGACCGCGGACCTTAAGTTTTTGCCAAAAAATGAAAAATTTTAAAAACACTCAAAACCTTTAGGAAATTATTCCTTTAGCATCCAGCATAACATCCTAGTTAAAAGGAATGGTATTGGAGGCCTGCTGTGGAAGCTACACGGGACACCAGATATGGCTGAAAATATGAAAAAACTTAGACAGCGGACCTTAAGTTTTTGCCAAAAAATGAAAAATTTTAAAAACACTCAAAACCTTTAGGAAATTATTCCTTTAGCATCCAGCATAACATCCTAGTTAAAAGGAATGGTATTGGAGGCCTGCTGTGGAAGCTACATGGGACACCAGATATGGCTGAAAATATGAAAAAACTTAGACCGCGGACCTTAAGTTTTTGCCAAAAAATGAAAAAATTGAAAAACACTCAAAACCTTTAGGAAATTATTCCTTTAGCATCCAGCATAACATCCTAGTTAAAAGGAATGGTATTGGAGGCCTGCTGTGGAAGCTACATGGGACACCAGATATGGCTGAAAATATGAAAAAACTTAGACAGCGGACCTTAAGTTTTTGCCAAAAAATGAAAAATTTTAAAAACACTGAAAACCTTTAGGAAAGTATTCCTTTAGCATCCAGCATAACATCCTAGTTAAAAGGAATGGTATTGGAGGCCTGCTGCGGAAGCTACATGGGACACCAGATATGGCTGAAAATATGAAAAAACTTAGACCGCGGACCTTAAGTTTTTGCCAAAAAATGAAACATTTTAAAAACACTCAAAACCTTTAGGAAATTATTCCTTTAGCATCCAGCATAACATCCTAGTTAAAAGGAATAGTATTGGAGGCCTGCTGGGAAAGCTACATGGGACACCAGATATGGCTGAAAATATGAAAAAACTTAGACCGCGGACCTTAAGTTTTTGCCAAAAAATGAAAAATTTAAAAAACACTCAAAACCTTTAGGAAAGTATTCCTTTAGCATCCAGCATAACATCGTAGTTAAAAGGAATGGTATTGGAGGCCTGCTGCGGAAGCTACATGGGACACCAGATATGGCTGAAAATATGAAAAAACTTAGACCGCGGACCTTAAGTTTTTGCCAAAAAATGAAAAATTTAAAAAACACTCAAAACCTTTAGGAAATTATTCCTTTAGCATCCAGCATAACATCCTAGTTAAAAGGAATGGTATTGGAGGCCTGCTGTGGAAGCTACATGGGACACAAGATATGGCTGAAAATATGAAAAAACTTTGACCGCGGACCATAAGTTTTTGCCAAAAAATGAAAAATTTTAAAAACACTCAAAACCTTTAGGAAATTATTCCTTTAGCATCCAGCATAACATCCTAGTTAAAAGGAATGGTATTGGAAGCCTGCTGTGGAAGCTACATGGGACACTAGATATGGCTGAAAATGTGAAAAAACTGAGACCGCGGACCTTAAGTTTTTGCCAAAAAATGAAAAATTTTAAAAACACTCAAAACCTTTAGGAAATTATTCCTTTAGCATCCAGCATAACATCCTAGTTAAAAGGAATGGTATTGGAGGCCTGCTGTGGAAGCTACATGGGACACCAGATATGGCTGAAAATATGAAAAAACTTAGACCGCGGACCTTAAGTTTTTGCCAAAAAATGAAAATTTTTAAAAACACTCAAAACCTTTAGGAAATTATTCCTTTAGCATCCAGCATAACATCCTAGTTAAAAGGAATGGTATTGGAGGCTTCCTGTGGAAGCTACATGGGACACAAGATATGGCTGAAAATATGAAAAAACTTAGACCGCGGACCTTAAGTTTTTGCCAAAAAATGAAACATTTTAAAAACACTCAAAACCTTTAGGAAATTATTCCTTTAGCATCCAGCATAACATCCTAGTTAAAAGGAATGGTATTGGAGGCTTCCTGTGGAAGCTACATGGGACACAAGATATGGCTGAAAATATGAAAAAACTTAGACCGCGGACCTTATGTTTTTGCCAAAAAATGAAACATTTTAAAAACACTCAAAACCTTTAGGAAATTATTCCTTTAGCATCCAGCATAACATCCTAGTTAAAAGGAATGGTATTGGAGGCCTGCTGGAGAAGCTACATGGGACACCAGATATGGCTGAAAATATGAAAAAACTTAGACCGCGGATCTTAAGTTTTTGCCAAAAAATGAAAAATTTAAAAAACACTCAAATCCTTTAGGAAATGATTCCTTTAGCATCCAGCATAACATCCTAGTTAAAAGGAATGGTATTGGAGGCCTGCTGCGGAAGCTACATGGGACACCAGATATGGCTGAAAATATGAAAAAACTTAGACCGCGGACCTTAAGTTTTTGCCAAAAAATGAAAAATTTAAAAAACACTCAAAACCTTTAGGAAATTATTCCTTTAGCATCCAGCATAACATCCTAGTTAAAAGGAATGGTATTGGAGGCCTGCTGCGGAAGCTACATGGGACACCAGATATGGCTGAAAATATGAAAAAACTTAGACCGCGGACCTTAAGTTTTTGCCAAAAAATGAAAAATTTAAAAAACACTCAAAACCTTTAGGAAATGATTCCTTTAGCATCCAGCATAACATCCTAGTTAAAAGGAATGGTATTGGAGGCCTCCTGGGGAAGCTACATGGGACACCAGATATGGCTGAAAATATGAAAAAACCTAGACCGCGGACCTTAAGTTTTTGCCAAAAAATGAAAAATGTAAAAAACACTCAAAACCTTTAGGAAATGATTCCTTTAGCATCCAGCATAACATCCTAGTTAAAAGGAATGGTATTGGAGGCCTGCTGGAGAAGCTACATGGGACACCAGATATGGCTGAAAATATGAAAAAACTTAGACCGCGGATCTTAAGTTTTTGCCAAAAAATGAAAAATTTAAAAAACACTCAAATCCTTTAGGAAATGATTCCTTTAGCATCCAGCATAACATCCTAGTTAAAAGGAATGGTATTGGAGGCCTGCTGCGGAAGCTACATGGGACACCAGATATGGCTGAAAATATGAAAAAACTTAGACCGCGGACCTTAAGTTTTTGCCAAAAAATGAAAAATTTTAAAAACACTCAAAACATTTAGGAAATGATTCCTTTAGCATCCAGCATAACATCCTAGTTAAAAGGAATGGTATTGGAGGCCTGCTGTGGAAGCTACATGGGACACAAGATATGGCTGAAAATATGAAAAAACTTAGACCGCGGACCTTAAGTTTTTGCCAAAAAATGAAAAATTTAAAAAACACTCAAAACCTTTAGGAAATTATTCCTTTAGCATCCAGCATAACATCCTAGTTAAAAGGAATGGTATTGGAGGCCTGCTGTGGAAGCTACATGGGACACAAGATATGGCTGAAAATATTAAAAAACTTAGACCGCGGACCATAAGTTTTTGCCAAAAAATGAAAAATTTTAAAAACACTCAAAACCTTTAGGAAATTATTCCTTTAGCATCCAGCATAACATCCTAGTTAAAAGGAATGGTATTGGAGGCCTGCTGTGGAAGCTACATGGGACACTAGATATGGCTGAAAATGTGAAAAAACTTAGACCGCAGACCTTAAGTTTTTGCCAAAAAATGAAAAATTTTAAAAACACTCAAAACCTTTAGGAAATTATTCCTTTAGCATCCAGCATAACATCCTAGTTAAAAGGAATGGTATTGGAGGCCTGCTGTGGAAGCTACATGGGACACCAGATATGGCTGAAAATATGAAAAAACGTAGACCGCGGACCTTAAGTTTTTGCCAAAAAATGAAAATTTTTAAAAACACTCAAAACCTTTAGGAAATTATTCCTTTAGCATCCAGCATAACATCCTGCTGGGGAAGCTACATGGGACACCAGATATGGCTGAAAATATGAAAAAACTTAGACCGCGGACCTTAAGTTTTTGCCAAAAAATGAAAAATTTAAAAAACACTCAAAACCTTTAGGAAAGTATTCCTTTAGCATCCAGCATAACATCCTAGTTAAAAGGAATGGTATTGGAGGCCTGCTGCGGAAGCTACATGGGACACCAGATATGGCTGAAAATATGAAAAAACTTAGACCGCGGACCTTAAGTTTTTGCCAAAAAATGAAAAATTTAAAAAACACTCAAAACCTTTAGGAAATTATTCCTTTAGCATCCAGCATAACATCCTAGTTAAAAGGAATGGTATTGGAGGCCTGCTGCGGAAGCTACATGGGACACCAGATATGGCTGAAAATATGAAAAAACTTAGACCGCGGACCTTAAGTTTTTGCCAAAAAATGAAAAATTTTAAAAACACTCAAAACCTTTAGGAAATTATTCCTTTAGCATCCAGCATAACATCCTAGTTAAAAGGAATGGTATTGGAGGCCTGCTGTGGAAGCTACATGGGACACCAGATATGGCTGAAAATATGAAAAAACGTAGACAGCGGACCTTATGTTTTTGCCAAAAAATGAAACATTTTAAAAACACTCAAAACCTTTAGGAAATTATTCCTTTAGCATCCAGCATAACATCCTAGTTAAAAGGAATGGTATTGGAGGCCTGCTGGGGAAGCTACATGGGACACCAGATATGGCTGAAAATATGAAAAAAACTTAGACCGCGGACCTTAAGTTTTTGCCAAAAAATGAAACATTTTAAAAACACTCAAAACCTTTAGGAAATTATTCCTTTAGCATCCAGCATAACATCCTAGTTAAAAGGAATGGTATTGGAGGCCTGCTGCGGAAGCTACATGGGACACCAGATATGGCTGAAAATAGGAAAAAACTTAGACCGCGGACCTTAAGTTTTTGCCAAAAAATGAAAAAATTGAAAAACACTCAAAACCTTTAGGAAATTATTCCTTTAGCATCCAGCATAACATCCTAGTTAAAAGGAATGGTATTGGAGGCCTGCTCTGGAAGCTACATGGGACACCAGATATGGCTGAAAATATGAAAAAACTTAGACCGCGGACCTTAAGTTTTTGCCAAAAAATGAAAAATTTTAAAAACACTCAAAACCTTTAGGAAATTATTCCTTTAGCATCCGGCATAACATCCTAGTTAAGAGGAATGGTATTGGAGGCCTGCTGTGGAAGCTACATGGGACACCAGATATGGCTGAAAATATGAAAAAACTTAGACCGCGGACCTTAAGTTTTTGCCAAAAAATGAAAAATTTTAAAAACACTCAAAACCTTTAGGAAATTATTCCTTTAGCATCCAGCATAACATCCTAGTTAAAAGGAATGGTATTGGAGGCCTGCTGTGGAAGCTACATGGGACACCAGATATGGCTGAAAATATGAAAAAACTTAGACCGCGGACCTTTAGTTTTTGCCAAAAAATGAAAAAATTTAAAAACACTCAAAACCTTTAGGAAATTATTCCTTTAGCATCCAGCATAACATCCTAGTTAAAAGGAATGGTATTGGAGGCCTGCTGTGGAAGCTACATGGGACACCAGATATGGCTGAAAATATGAAAAAACGTAGACCGCGGACCTTAAGTTTTTGCCAAAAAATGAAAATTTTTAAAAACACTCAAAACCTTTAGGAAATTATTCCTTTAGCATCCAGCATAACATCCTAGTTAAAAGGAATGGTATTGGAGGCCTGCTGTGGAAGCTACATGGGACACCAGATATGGCTGAAAATATGAAAAAACTTAGACCGCGGACCTTAAGTTTTTGCCAAAAAATGAAAAATTTAAAAAACACTCAAAACCTTTAGGAAATTATTCCTTTAGCATCCAGCATAACATCCTAGTTAAAAGGAATGGTATTGGAGGCCTGCTGTGGAAGCTACATGGGACACAAGATATGGCTGAAAATATGAAAAAACTTTGACAGCGGACCATAAGTTTTTGCCAAAAAATGAAAAATTTTAAAAACACTCAAAACCTTTAGGAAATTATTCCTTTAGCATCCAGCATAACATCCTAGTTAAAAGGAATGGTATTGGAAGCCTGCTGTGGAAGCTACATGGGACACTAGATATGGCTGAAAATGTGAAAAAACTCAGACCGCGGACCTTAAGTTTTTGCCAAAAAATGAAAAATTTTAAAAACACTCAAAACCTTTAGGAAATTATTCCTTTAGCATCCAGCATAACATCCTAGTTAAAAGGAATGGTATTGAAGGCCTGCTGTGGAAGCTACATGGGACACCAGATATGGCTGAAAATATGAAAAAACTTAGACCGCGGACCTTAAGTTTTTGCCAAAAAATGAAAATTTTTAAAAACACTCAAAACCTTTAGGAAATTATTCCTTTAGCATCCAGCATAACATCCTAGTTAAAAGGAATGGTATTGGAGGCTTCCTGTGGAAGCTACATGGGACACAAGATATGGCTGAAAATATGAAAAAACTTAGACCGCGGACCTTAAGTTTTTGCCAAAAAATGAAACATTTTAAAAACACTCAAAACCTTTAGGAAATTATTCCTTTAGCATCCAGCATAACATCCTAGTTAAAAGGAATGGTATTGGAGGCCTGCTGGGGAAGCTACATGGGACACCAGATATGGCTGAAAATATGAAAAAACTTAGACCGCGGACCTTAAGTTTTTGCCAAAAAATGAAAAATTTAAAAAACACTCAAAACCTTTAGGAAATTATTCCTTTAGCATCCAGCATAACATCCTAGTTAAAAGGAATGGTATTGGAGGCCTGCTGCGGAAGCTACATGGGACACCAGATATGGCTGAAAATATGAAAAAACTTAGACCGCGGACCTTAAGTTTTTGCCAAAAAATGAAAAATTTTAAAAACACTCAAAACCTTTAGGAAATTATTCCTTTAGCATCCAGCATAACATCCTGCTGGGGAAGCTACATGGGACACCAGATATGGCTGAAAATATGAAAAAACTTAGACCGCGGACCTTAAGTTTTTGCCAAAAAATGAAAAATTTTAAAAACACTCAAAACCTTTAGGAAATGATTCCTTTAGCATCCAGCATAACATCCTAGTTAAAAGGAATGGTATTGGAGGCCTCCTGGGGAAGCTACATGGGACACCAGATATGGCTGAAAATATGAAAAAACCTAGACCGCGGACCTTAAGTTTTTGCCAAAAAATGAAAAATGTAAAAAACACTCAAAACCTTTAGGAAATGATTCCTTTAGCATCCAGCATAACATCCTAGTTAAAAGGAATGGTATTGGAGGCCTGCTGGAGAAGCTACATGGGACACCAGATATGGCTGAAAATATGAAAAAACTTAGACCGCGGATCTTAAGTTTTTGCCAAAAAATGAAAAATTTAAAAAACACTCAAAACCTTTAGGAAATTATTCCTTTAGCATCCAGCATAACATCCTAGTTAAAAGGAATGGTATTGGAGGCCTGCTGCGGAAGCTACATGGGACACCAGATATGGCTGAAAATATGAAAAAACTTAGACCGCGGACCTTAAGTTTTTGCCAAAAAATGAAAAATTTAAAAAACACTCAAAACCTTTAGGAAATTATTCCTTTAGCATCCAGCATAACATCCTAGTTAAAATGAATGGTATTGGAGGCCTGCTGTGGAAGCTACATGGGACACAAGATATGGCTGAAAATATGAAAAAACTTAGACCGCGGACCATAAGTTTTTGCCAAAAAATGAAAAATTTTAAAAACACTCAAAACCTTTAGGAAATTATTCCTTTAGCATCCAGCATAACATCCTAGTTAAAAGGAATGGTATTGGAGGCCTGCTGTGGAAGCTACATGGGACACTAGATATGGCTGAAAATGTGAAAAAACTTAGACCGCAGACCTTAAGTTTTTGCCAAAAAATGAAAAATTTTAAAAACACTCAAAACCTTTAGGAAATTATTCCTTTAGCATCCAGCATAACATCCTAGTTAAAAGGAATGGTATTGGAGGCCTGCTGTGGAAGCTACATGGGACACAAAATATGGCTGAAAATATGAAAAAACTTAGACCGCGGACCTTAAGTTTTTGCCAAAAAATGAAAAATGTAAAAAACACTCAAAACCTTTAGGAAATGATTCCTTTAGCATCCAGCATAACATCCTAGTTAAAAGGAATGGTATTGGAGGCCTGCTGGAGAAGCTACATGGGACACCAGATATGGCTGAAAATATGAAAAAACTTAGACCGCGGATCTTAAGTTTTTGCCAAAAAATGAAAAATTTAAAAAACACTCAAATCCTTTAGAAAATGATTCCTTTAGCATCCAGCATAACATCCTAGTTAAAAGGAATGGTATTGGAGGCCTGCTGCGGAAGCTACATGGGACACCAGATATGGCTGAAAATATGAAAAAACTTAGACCGCGGACCTTAAGTTTTTGCCAAAAAATGAAAAATTTTAAAAACACTCAAAACCTTTAGGAAATGATTCCTTTAGCATCCAGCATAACATCCTAGTTAAAAGGAATGGTATTGGAGGCCTGCTGTGGAAGCTACATGGGACACAAGATATGGCTGAAAATATGAAAAAACTTAGACCGCGGACCTTAAGTTTTTGCCAAAAAATGAAAAATTTAAAAAACACTCAAAACCTTTAGGAAATTATTCCTTTAGCATCCAGCATAACATCCTAGTTAAAAGGAATGGTATTGGAGGCCTGCTGCGGAAGCTACATGGGACACCAGATATGGCTGAAAATATGAAAAAACTTAGACCGCGGACCTTAAGTTTTTGCCAAAAAATGAAAAATTTAAAAAACACTCAAAACCTTTAGGAAATGATTCCTTTAGCATCCAGCATAACATCCTAGTTAAAAGGAATGGTATTGGAGGCCTCCTGGGGAAGCTACATGGGACACCAGATATGGCTGAAAATATGAAAAAACCTAGACCGCGGACCTTAAGTTTTTGCCAAAAAATGAAAAATGTAAAAAACACTCAAAACCTTTAGGAAATGATTCCTTTAGCATCCAGCATAACATCCTAGTTAAAAGGAATGGTATTGGAGGCCTGCTGGAGAAGCTACATGGGACACCAGATATGGCTGAAAATATGAAAAAACTTAGACCGCGGACCTTAAGTTTTTGCCAAAAAATGAAAAATTTAAAAAACACTCAAAACCTTTAGGAAAGTATTCCTTTAGCATCCAGCATAACATCCTAGTTAAAAGGAATGGTATTGGAGGCCTGCTGCGGAAGCTACATGGGACACCAGATATGGCTGAAAATATGAAAAAACTTAGACCGCGGACCTTAAGTTTTTGCCAAAAAATGAAAAATTTTAAAAACACTCAAAACCTTTAGGAAATTATTCCTTTAGCATCCAGCATAACATCCTAGTTAAAAGGAATGGTATTGGAGGCCTGCTGTGGAAGCTACATGGGACACCAGATATGGCTGAAAATATGAAAAAACGTAGACAGCGGACCTTAAGTTTTTGCCAAAAAATGAAAATTTTTAAAAACACTCAAAACCTTTAGGAAATTATTCCTTTAGCATCCAGCATAACATCCTAGTTAAAAGGAATGGTATTGGAGGCTTCCTGTGGAAGCTACATGGGACACAAGATATGGCTGAAAATATGAAAAAACTTAGACCGCGGACCTTATGTTTTTGCCAAAAAATGAAACATTTTAAAAACACTCAAAACCTTTAGGAAATTATTCCTTTAGCATCCAGCATAACATCCTAGTTAAAAGGAATGGTATTGGAGGCCTGCTGGGGAAGCTACATGGGACACCAGATATGGCTGAAAATATGAAAAAAACTTAGACCGCGGACCTTAAGTTTTTGCCAAAAAATGAAACATTTTAAAAACACTCAAAACCTTTAGGAAATTATTCCTTTAGCATCCAGCATAACATCCTAGTTAAAAGGAATGGTATTGGAGGCCTGCTGCGGAAGCTACATGGGACACCAGATATGGCTGAAAATAGGAAAAAACTTAGACCGCGGACCTTAAGTTTTTGCCAAAAAATGAAAAAATTGAAAAACACTCAAAACCTTTAGGAAATTATTCCTTTAGCATCCAGCATAACATCCTAGTTAAAAGGAATGGTATTGGAGGCCTGCTCTGGAAGCTACATGGGACACCAGATATGGCTGAAAATATGAAAAAACTTAGACCGCGGACCTTAAGTTTTTGCCAAAAAATGAAAAATTTTAAAAACACTCAAAACCTTTAGGAAATTATTCCTTTAGCATCCGGCATAACATCCTAGTTAAGAGGAATGGTATTGGAGGCCTGCTGTGGAAGCTACATGGGACACCAGATATGGCTGAAAATATGAAAAAACTTAGACCGCGGACCTTAAGTTTTTGCCAAAAAATGAAAAATTTTAAAAACACTCAAAACCTTTAGGAAATTATTCCTTTAGCATCCAGCATAACATCCTAGTTAAAAGGAATGGTATTGGAGGCCTGCTGTGGAAGCTACATGGGACACCAGATATGGCTGAAAATATGAAAAAACTTAGACCGCGGACCTTTAGTTTTTGCCAAAAAATGAAAAAATTTAAAAACACTCAAAACCTTTAGGAAATTATTCCTTTAGCATCCAGCATAACATCCTAGTTAAAAGGAATGGTATTGGAGGCCTGCTGTGGAAGCTACATGGGACACCAGATATGGCTGAAAATATGAAAAAACGTAGACCGCGGACCTTAAGTTTTTGCCAAAAAATGAAAATTTTTAAAAACACTCAAAACCTTTAGGAAATTATTCCTTTAGCATCCAGCATAACATCCTAGTTAAAAGGAATGGTATTGGAGGCCTGCTGTGGAAGCTACATGGGACACCAGATATGGCTGAAAATATGAAAAAACTTAGACCGCGGACCTTAAGTTTTTGCCAAAAAATGAAAAATTTTAAAAACACTCAAAACCTTTAGGAAATTATTCCTTTAGCATCCAGCATAACATCCTAGTTAAAAGGAATGGTATTGGAGGCCTGCTGTGGAAGCTACATGGGACACAAGATATGGCTGAAAATATGAAAAAACTTTGACAGCGGACCATAAGTTTTTGCCAAAAAATGAAAAATTTTAAAAACACTCAAAACCTTTAGGAAATTATTCCTTTAGCATCCAGCATAACATCCTAGTTAAAAGGAATGGTATTGGAAGCCTGCTGTGGAAGCTACATGGGACACTAGATATGGCTGAAAATGTGAAAAAACTCAGACCGCGGACCTTAAGTTTTTGCCAAAAAATGAAAAATTTTAAAAACACTCAAAACCTTTAGGAAATTATTCCTTTAGCATCCAGCATAACATCCTAGTTAAAAGGAATGGTATTGAAGGCCTGCTGTGGAAGCTACATGGGACACCAGATATGGCTGAAAATATGAAAAAACTTAGACCGCGGACCTTAAGTTTTTGCCAAAAAATGAAAATTTTTAAAAACACTCAAAACCTTTAGGAAATTATTCCTTTAGCATCCAGCATAACATCCTAGTTAAAAGGAATGGTATTGGAGGCTTCCTGTGGAAGCTACATGGGACACAAGATATGGCTGAAAATATGAAAAAACTTAGACCGCGGACCTTAAGTTTTTGCCAAAAAATGAAACATTTTAAAAACACTCAAAACCTTTAGGAAATTATTCCTTTAGCATCCAGCATAACATCCTAGTTAAAAGGAATGGTATTGGAGGCCTGCTGGGGAAGCTACATGGGACACCAGATATGGCTGAAAATATGAAAAAACTTAGACCGCGGACCTTAAGTTTTTGCCAAAAAATGAAAAATTTAAAAAACACTCAAAACCTTTAGGAAATTATTCCTTTAGCATCCAGCATAACATCCTAGTTAAAAGGAATGGTATTGGAGGCCTGCTGCGGAAGCTACATGGGACACCAGATATGGCTGAAAATATGAAAAAACTTAGACCGCGGACCTTAAGTTTTTGCCAAAAAATGAAAAATTTTAAAAACACTCAAAACCTTTAGGAAATTATTCCTTTAGCATCCAGCATAACATCCTAGTTAAAAGGAATGGTATTGGAGGCCTGCTGCGGAAGCTACATGGGACACCAGATATGGCTGAAAATATGAAAAAACTTAGACCGCGGACCTTAAGTTTTTGCCAAAAAATGAAAATTTTTAAAAACACTCAAAACCTTTAGGAAATTATTCCTTTAGCATCCAGCATAACATCCTAGTTAAAAGGAATGGTATTGGAGGCTTCCTGTGGAAGCTACATGGGACACCAGATATGGCTGAAAATATGAAAAAACTTAGACCGCGGACCTTATGTTTTTGCCAAAAAATGAAACATTTTAAAAACACTCAAAACCTTTAGGAAATTATTCCTTTAGCATCCAGCATAACATCCTAGTTAAAAGGAATGGTATTGGAGGCCTGCTGGGGAAGCTACATGGGACACCAGATATGGCTGAAAATATGAAAAAAACTTAGACCGCGGACCTTAAGTTTTTGCCAAAAAATGAAACATTTTAAAAACACTCAAAACCTTTAGGAAATTATTCCTTTAGCATCCAGCATAACATCCTAGTTAAAAGGAATGGTATTGGAGGCCTGCTCTGGAAGCTACATGGGACACCATATATGGCTGAAAATATGAAAAAACTTAGACCGCGGACCTTAAGTTTTTGCCAAAAAATGAAAAATTTTAAAAACACTCAAAACCTTTAGGAAATTATTCCTTTAGCATCCGGCATAACATCCTAGTTAAGAGGAATGGTATTGGAGGCCTGCTGTGGAAGCTACATGGGACACCAGATATGGCTGAAAATATGAAAAAACTTAGACCGCGGACCTTAAGTTTTTGCCAAAAAATGAAAAATTTAAAAAACACTCAAAACCTTTAGGAAATTATTCCTTTAGCATCCAGCATAACATCCTAGTTAAAAGGAATGGTATTGGAGGCCTGCTGCGGAAGCTACATGGGACACCAGATATGGCTGAAAATATGAAAAAACTTAGACCGCGGACCTTAAGTTTTTGCCAAAAAATGAAAAATTTTAAAAACACTCAAAACCTTTAGGAAATTATTCCTTTAGCATCCAGCATAACATCCTAGTTAAAAGGAATGGTATTGGAGGCCTGCTGTGGAAGCTACATGGGACACAAGATATGGCTGAAAATATGAAAAAACTTTGACCGCGGACCTTAGGTTTTTGCCAAAAAATGAAAAATTTTAAAAACACTCAAAACCTTTAGGAAATTATTCCTTTAGCATCCGGCATAACATCCTAGTTAAAAGGAATGGTATTGGAGGCCTGCTGTGGAAGCTACATGGGACACCAGATATGGCTGAAAATATGAAAAAACTTAGACCGCGGACCTTAAGTTTTTGCCAAAAAATGAAAATTTTTAAAAACACTCAAAACCTTTAGGAAATTATTCCTTTAGCATCCAGCATAACATCCTAGTTAAAAGGAATGGTATTGGAGGCCTGCTGCGGAAGCTACATGGGACACCAGATATGGCTGAAAATAGGAAAAAACTTAGACCGCGGACCTTAAGTTTTTGCCAAAAAATGAAAAAATTGAAAAAAACTCAAAACCTTTAGGAAATTATTCCTTTAGCATCCAGCATAACATCCTAGTTAAAAGGAATAGTATTGGAGGCCTGCTGGGAAAGCTACATGGGACACCAGATATGGCTGAAAATATGAAAAAACTTAGACCGCGGACCTTAAGTTTTTGCCAAAAAATGAAAAATTTAAAAAACACTCAAAACCTTTAGGAAAGTATTCCTTTAGCATCCAGCATAACATCCTAGTTAAAAGGAATGGTATTGGAGGCCTGCTGCGGAAGCTACATGGGACACCAGATATGGCTGAAAATATGAAAAAACTTAGACCGCGGACCTTAAGTTTTTGCCAAAAAATGAAAAATTTTAAAAACACTCAAAACCTTTAGGAAATTATTCCTTTAGCATCCGGCATAACATCCTAGTTAAGAGGAATGGTATTGGAGGCCTGCTGTGGAAGCTACATGGGACACCAGATATGGCTGAAAATATGAAAAAACTTAGACCGCGGACTTTAAGTTTTTGCCAAAAAATGAAAAATTTTAAAAACACTGAAAACCTTTAGGAAAGTATTCCTTTAGCATCCAGCATAACATCCTAGTTAAAAGGAATGGTATTGGAGGCCTGCTGCGGAAGCTACATGGGACACCAGATATGGCTGAAAATAGGAAAAAACTTAGACCGCGGACCTTAAGTTTTTGCCAAAAAATGAAAAAATTGAAAAACACTCAAAACCTTTAGGAAATTATTCCTTTAGCATCCAGCATAACATCCTAGTTAAAAGGAATGGTATTGGAGGCCTGCTGCGGAAGCTACATGGGACACCAGATATGGCTGAAAATATGAAAAAACTTAGACCGCGGACCTTAAGTTTTTGCCAAAAAAATTGAAAAACACTCAAAACCTTTAGGAAATTATTCCTTTAGCATCCAGCATAACATCCTAGTTAAAAGGAATGGTATTGGAGGCCTGCTGTGGAAGCTACATGGGACACCAGATATGGCTGAAAATATGAAAAAACTTAGACCGCGGACCTTAAGTTTTTGCCAAAAAATAAAAAATTTTAAAAACACTCAAAACCTTTAAGAAATTATTCCTTTAGCATCCAGCATAACATCCTAAATAAAAGGAATGGTATTGGAGGCCTGCTGCGGAAGCTACATGGGACACCAGATATGGCTGAAGATATGAAAAAACTTAGACCGCGGACCTTAAGTTTTTGCCAAAAAATGAAAAATTTTAAAAACACTCAAAACCTTTAGGAAATTATTCCTTTAGCATCCAGCATAACATCCTAGTTAAAAGGAATGGTATTGGAGGCCTGCTGTGGAAGCTACATGGGACACCAGATATGGCTGAAAATATGAAAAAACTTAGACCGCGGACCTTAAGTATTTGCCAAAAAATGAAAAATTTTAAAAACACTCAAAACCTTTAGGAAATTATTCCTTTAGCATCCAGCATAACATCCTAAATAAAAGGAATGGTATTGGAGGCCTGCTGTGGAAGCTACATGGGACACCAGATATGGCTGAAGATATGAAAAAACTTAGACCTTAAGTTTTTGCCAAAAAATGAAAAATTTTAAAAACACTCAAAACCTTTAGGAAATTATTCCTTTAGCATCCAGCATAACATCCTAGTTAAAAGGAATGGTATTGGAGGCCTGCTGTGGAAGCTACATGGGACACAAGATATGGCTGAAAATATGAAAAAATTTAGACCGCGGACCTTAAGTTTTTGCCAAAAAATGAAAAATTTTAAAAACACTCAAAACCTTTAGGAAATGATTCCTTTAGCATCCAGCATAACATCCTAGTTAAAAGGAATGGTATTGGAGGCCTGCTGCGGAAGCTACATGGGACACCAGATAAGGCTGAAAATATGAAAAAACTTAGACCGCGGATCTTAAGTTTTTGCCAAAAAATGAAAATTTTTAAAAACACTCAAAACCTTTAGGAAATTATTCCTTTAGCATCCAGCATAACATCCTAGTTAAAAGGAATGGTATTGGAGGCCTGCTGTGGAAGCTACATGGGACACAAGATATGGCTGAAAATATGAAAAAACTTAGACCGCGGACCTTAAGTTTTTGCCAAAAAATGAAAAATTTTAAAAACACTCAAAACGTTTAGGAAATTATTCCTTTAGCATCCAGCATAACATCCTAGTTAAATGGAATGGTATTGGAGGCCTGCTGCGGAAGCTACATGGGACACCAGATATGGCTGAAAATAGGAAAAAACTTAGACCGCGGACCTTAAGTTTTTGCCAAAAAATGAAAAATTTTAAAAACACTCAAAACCTTTAGGAAATTATTCCTTTAGCATCCAGCATAACATCCTAGTTAAAAGGAATGGTATTGGAGGCCTGCTGTGGAAGCTACATGGGACACCAGAAATGGCTGAAAATATGAAAAAACTTAGACCGCGGACCTTAAGTTTTTGCCAAAAAATGAAAAATTTAAAAAACACTCAAAACCTTTAGGAAATGATTCCTTTAGCATCCAGCATAACATCCTAGTTAAAAGGAATGGTATTGGAGGCGTGCTGCGGAAGCTACATGGGACACCAGATATGGCTGAAAATATGAAAAAACTTAGACCGCGGACCTTTAGTTTTTGCCAAAAAATGAAAAAATTTAAAAACACTCAAAACCTTTAGGAAATTATTCCTTTAGCATCCAGCATAACATCCTAGTTAAAAGGAATGGTATTGGAGGCCTGCTGTGGAAGCTACATGGGACACCAGATATGGCTGAAAATATGAAAAAACGTAGACCGCGGACCTTAAGTTTTTGCCAAAAAATGAAAATTTTTAAAAACACTCAAAACCTTTAGGAAATTATTCCTTTAGCATCCAGCATAACATCCTAGTTAAAAGGAATGGTATTGGAGGCCTGCTGTGGAAGCTACATGGGACACCAGATATGGCTGAAAATATGAAAAAACTTAGACCGCGGACCTTAAGTTTTTGCCAAAAAATGAAAAATTTTAAAAACACTCAAAACCTTTAGGAAATTATTCCTTTAGCATCCAGCATAACATCCTAGTTAAAAGGAATGGTATTGGAGGCCTGCTGTGGAAGCTACATGGGACACAAGATATGGCTGAAAATATGAAAAAACTTTGACAGCGGACCATAAGTTTTTGCCAAAAAATGAAAAATTTTAAAAACACTCAAAACCTTTAGGAAATTATTCCTTTAGCATCCAGCATAACATCCTAGTTAAAAGGAATGGTATTGGAAGCCTGCTGTGGAAGCTACATGGGACACTAGATATGGCTGAAAATGTGAAAAAACTCAGACCGCGGACCTTAAGTTTTTGCCAAAAAATGAAAAATTTTAAAAACACTCAAAACCTTTAGGAAATTATTCCTTTAGCATCCAGCATAACATCCTAGTTAAAAGGAATGGTATTGAAGGCCTGCTGTGGAAGCTACATGGGACACCAGATATGGCTGAAAATATGAAAAAACTTAGACCGCGGACCTTAAGTTTTTGCCAAAAAATGAAAATTTTTAAAAACACTCAAAACCTTTAGGAAATTATTCCTTTAGCATCCAGCATAACATCCTAGTTAAAAGGAATGGTATTGGAGGCTTCCTGTGGAAGCTACATGGGACACAAGATATGGCTGAAAATATGAAAAAACTTAGACCGCGGACCTTAAGTTTTTGCCAAAAAATGAAACATTTTAAAAACACTCAAAACCTTTAGGAAATTATTCCTTTAGCATCCAGCATAACATCCTAGTTAAAAGGAATGGTATTGGAGGCCTGCTGGGGAAGCTACATGGGACACCAGATATGGCTGAAAATATGAAAAAACTTAGACCGCGGACCTTAAGTTTTTGCCAAAAAATGAAAAATTTAAAAAACACTCAAAACCTTTAGGAAATTATTCCTTTAGCATCCAGCATAACATCCTAGTTAAAAGGAATGGTATTGGAGGCCTGCTGCGGAAGCTACATGGGACACCAGATATGGCTGAAAATATGAAAAAACTTAGACCGCGGACCTTAAGTTTTTGCCAAAAAATGAAAAATTTTAAAAACACTCAAAACCTTTAGGAAATTATTCCTTTAGCATCCAGCATAACATCCTAGTTAAAAGGAATGGTATTGGAGGCCTGCTGCGGAAGCTACATGGGACACCAGATATGGCTGAAAATATGAAAAAACTTAGACCGCGGACCTTAAGTTTTTGCCAAAAAATGAAAATTTTTAAAAACACTCAAAACCTTTAGGAAATTATTCCTTTAGCATCCAGCATAACATCCTAGTTAAAAGGAATGGTATTGGAGGCTTCCTGTGGAAGCTACATGGGACACCAGATATGGCTGAAAATATGAAAAAACTTAGACCGCGGACCTTATGTTTTTGCCAAAAAATGAAACATTTTAAAAACACTCAAAACCTTTAGGAAATTATTCCTTTAGCATCCAGCATAACATCCTAGTTAAAAGGAATGGTATTGGAGGCCTGCTGGGGAAGCTACATGGGACACCAGATATGGCTGAAAATATGAAAAAAACTTAGACCGCGGACCTTAAGTTTTTGCCAAAAAATGAAACATTTTAAAAACACTCAAAACCTTTAGGAAATTATTCCTTTAGCATCCAGCATAACATCCTAGTTAAAAGGAATGGTATTGGAGGCCTGCTCTGGAAGCTACATGGGACACCATATATGGCTGAAAATATGAAAAAACTTAGACCGCGGACCTTAAGTTTTTGCCAAAAAATGAAAAATTTTAAAAACACTCAAAACCTTTAGGAAATTATTCCTTTAGCATCCGGCATAACATCCTAGTTAAGAGGAATGGTATTGGAGGCCTGCTGTGGAAGCTACATGGGACACCAGATATGGCTGAAAATATGAAAAAACTTAGACCGCGGACCTTAAGTTTTTGCCAAAAAATGAAAAATTTAAAAAACACTCAAAACCTTTAGGAAATTATTCCTTTAGCATCCAGCATAACATCCTAGTTAAAAGGAATGGTATTGGAGGCCTGCTGCGGAAGCTACATGGGACACCAGATATGGCTGAAAATATGAAAAAACTTAGACCGCGGACCTTAAGTTTTTGCCAAAAAATGAAAAATTTTAAAAACACTCAAAACCTTTAGGAAATTATTCCTTTAGCATCCAGCATAACATCCTAGTTAAAAGGAATGGTATTGGAGGCCTGCTGTGGAAGCTACATGGGACACAAGATATGGCTGAAAATATGAAAAAACTTTGACCGCGGACCTTAGGTTTTTGCCAAAAAATGAAAAATTTTAAAAACACTCAAAACCTTTAGGAAATTATTCCTTTAGCATCCGGCATAACATCCTAGTTAAAAGGAATGGTATTGGAGGCCTGCTGTGGAAGCTACATGGGACACCAGATATGGCTGAAAATATGAAAAAACTTAGACCGCGGACCTTAAGTTTTTGCCAAAAAATGAAAATTTTTAAAAACACTCAAAACCTTTAGGAAATTATTCCTTTAGCATCCAGCATAACATCCTAGTTAAAAGGAATGGTATTGGAGGCCTGCTGCGGAAGCTACATGGGACACCAGATATGGCTGAAAATAGGAAAAAACTTAGACCGCGGACCTTAAGTTTTTGCCAAAAAATGAAAAAATTGAAAAAAACTCAAAACCTTTAGGAAATTATTCCTTTAGCATCCAGCATAACATCCTAGTTAAAAGGAATAGTATTGGAGGCCTGCTGGGAAAGCTACATGGGACACCAGATATGGCTGAAAATATGAAAAAACTTAGACCGCGGACCTTAAGTTTTTGCCAAAAAATGAAAAATTTAAAAAACACTCAAAACCTTTAGGAAAGTATTCCTTTAGCATCCAGCATAACATCCTAGTTAAAAGGAATGGTATTGGAGGCCTGCTGCGGAAGCTACATGGGACACCAGATATGGCTGAAAATATGAAAAAACTTAGACCGCGGACCTTAAGTTTTTGCCAAAAAATGAAAAATTTTAAAAACACTCAAAACCTTTAGGAAATTATTCCTTTAGCATCCGGCATAACATCCTAGTTAAGAGGAATGGTATTGGAGGCCTGCTGTGGAAGCTACATGGGACACCAGATATGGCTGAAAATATGAAAAAACTTAGACCGCGGACTTTAAGTTTTTGCCAAAAAATGAAAAATTTTAAAAACACTGAAAACCTTTAGGAAAGTATTCCTTTAGCATCCAGCATAACATCCTAGTTAAAAGGAATGGTATTGGAGGCCTGCTGCGGAAGCTACATGGGACACCAGATATGGCTGAAAATAGGAAAAAACTTAGACCGCGGACCTTAAGTTTTTGCCAAAAAATGAAAAAATTGAAAAACACTCAAAACCTTTAGGAAATTATTCCTTTAGCATCCAGCATAACATCCTAGTTAAAAGGAATGGTATTGGAGGCCTGCTGCGGAAGCTACATGGGACACCAGATATGGCTGAAAATATGAAAAAACTTAGACCGCGGACCTTAAGTTTTTGCCAAAAAAATTGAAAAACACTCAAAACCTTTAGGAAATTATTCCTTTAGCATCCAGCATAACATCCTAGTTAAAAGGAATGGTATTGGAGGCCTGCTGTGGAAGCTACATGGGACACCAGATATGGCTGAAAATATGAAAAAACTTAGACCGCGGACCTTAAGTTTTTGCCAAAAAATAAAAAATTTTAAAAACACTCAAAACCTTTAAGAAATTATTCCTTTAGCATCCAGCATAACATCCTAAATAAAAGGAATGGTATTGGAGGCCTGCTGCGGAAGCTACATGGGACACCAGATATGGCTGAAGATATGAAAAAACTTAGACCGCGGACCTTAAGTTTTTGCCAAAAAATGAAAAATTTTAAAAACACTCAAAACCTTTAGGAAATTATTCCTTTAGCATCCAGCATAACATCCTAGTTAAAAGGAATGGTATTGGAGGCCTGCTGTGGAAGCTACATGGGACACCAGATATGGCTGAAAATATGAAAAAACTTAGACCGCGGACCTTAAGTATTTGCCAAAAAATGAAAAATTTTAAAAACACTCAAAACCTTTAGGAAATTATTCCTTTAGCATCCAGCATAACATCCTAAATAAAAGGAATGGTATTGGAGGCCTGCTGTGGAAGCTACATGGGACACCAGATATGGCTGAAGATATGAAAAAACTTAGACCTTAAGTTTTTGCCAAAAAATGAAAAATTTTAAAAACACTCAAAACCTTTAGGAAATTATTCCTTTAGCATCCAGCATAACATCCTAGTTAAAAGGAATGGTATTGGAGGCCTGCTGTGGAAGCTACATGGGACACAAGATATGGCTGAAAATATGAAAAAATTTAGACCGCGGACCTTAAGTTTTTGCCAAAAAATGAAAAATTTTAAAAACACTCAAAACCTTTAGGAAATGATTCCTTTAGCATCCAGCATAACATCCTAGTTAAAAGGAATGGTATTGGAGGCCTGCTGCGGAAGCTACATGGGACACCAGATAAGGCTGAAAATATGAAAAAACTTAGACCGCGGATCTTAAGTTTTTGCCAAAAAATGAAAATTTTTAAAAACACTCAAAACCTTTAGGAAATTATTCCTTTAGCATCCAGCATAACATCCTAGTTAAAAGGAATGGTATTGGAGGCCTGCTGTGGAAGCTACATGGGACACAAGATATGGCTGAAAATATGAAAAAACTTAGACCGCGGACCTTAAGTTTTTGCCAAAAAATGAAAAATTTTAAAAACACTCAAAACGTTTAGGAAATTATTCCTTTAGCATCCAGCATAACATCCTAGTTAAATGGAATGGTATTGGAGGCCTGCTGCGGAAGCTACATGGGACACCAGATATGGCTGAAAATAGGAAAAAACTTAGACCGCGGACCTTAAGTTTTTGCCAAAAAATGAAAAATTTTAAAAACACTCAAAACCTTTAGGAAATTATTCCTTTAGCATCCAGCATAACATCCTAGTTAAAAGGAATGGTATTGGAGGCCTGCTGTGGAAGCTACATGGGACACCAGAAATGGCTGAAAATATGAAAAAACTTAGACCGCGGACCTTAAGTTTTTGCCAAAAAATGAAAAATTTAAAAAACACTCAAAACCTTTAGGAAATGATTCCTTTAGCATCCAGCATAACATCCTAGTTAAAAGGAATGGTATTGGAGGCGTGCTGCGGAAGCTACATGGGACACCAGATATGGCTGAAAATATGAAAAAACTTAGACCGCGGACCTTAAGTTTTTGCCAAAAAATGAAAAATTTTAAAAACACTCAAAACCTTTAGGAAATTATTCCTTTAGCATCCAGCATAACATCCTAGTTAAAAGGAATGGTATTGGAGGCCTGCTGTGGAAGCTACATGGGACACCAGATATGGCTGAAAATATGAAAAAACTTAGACCGCGGACCTTAAGTTTTTGCCAAAAAATGAAAATTTTTAAAAACACTCAAAACCTTTAGGAAATTATTCCTTTAGCATCCAGCATAACATCCTAGTTAAAAGGAATGGTATTGGAGGCCTGCTGTGGAAGCTACATGGGACACAAGATATGGCTGAAAATATGAAAAAACTTAGACCGCGGACCTTAAGTTTTTGCCAAAAAATGAAAAATTTTAAAAACACTCAAAACCTTTAGGAAATTATTCCTTTAGCATCCAGCATAACATCCTAGTTAAAAGGAATGGTATTGGAGGCCTGCTGTGGAAGCTACATGGGACACCAGATATGGCTGAAAATATGAAAAAACTTAGACCGCGGACCTTAAGTTTTTGCCAAAAAATGAAAATTTTTAAAAACACTCAAAACCTTTAGGAAATTATTCCTTTAGCATCCAGCATAACATCCTAGTTAAAAGGAATAGTATTGGAGGCCTGCTGGGGAAGCTACATGGGACACCAGATATGGCTGAAAATATGAAAAAACTTAGACCGCGGACCTTAAGTTTTTGCCAAAAAATGAAAAATTTAAAAAACACTCAAAACCTTTAGGAAAGTATTCCTTTAGCATCCGGCATAACATCCTAGTTAAGAGGAATGGTATTGGAGGCCTGCTGTGGAAGCTACATGGGACACCAGATATGGCTGAAAATATGAAAAAACTTAGACCGCGGACCTTAAGTTTTTGCCAAAAAATGAAAAATTTTAAAAACACTCAAAACCTTTAGGAAATTATTCCTTTAGCATCCAGCATAACATCCTAGTTAAAAGGAATGGTATTGGAGGCCTGCTGTGGAAGCTACATGGGACACCAGATATGGCTGAAAATATGAAAAAACTTAGACCGCGGACCTTAAGTTTTTGCCAAAAAATGAAAAATTTTAAAAACACTCAAAACCTTTAGGAAATTATTCCTTTAGCATCCAGCATAACATCCTAGTTAAAAGGAATGGTATTGGAGGCCTGCTGTGGAAGCTACATGGGACACCAGATATGGCTGAAAATAGGAAAAAACTTAGACCGCGGACCTTAAGTTTTTGCCAAAAAATGAAAAAATTGAAAAACACTCAAAACCTTTAGGAAATTATTCCTTTAGCATCCAGCATAACATCCTAGTTAAAAGGAATGGTATTGGAGGCCTGCTGCGGAAGCTACATGGGACACCAGATATGGCTGAAGATATGAAAAAACTTAGACCGCGGACCTTAAGTTTTTGCCAAAAAATGAAAAATTTTAAAAACACTCAAAACCTTTAGGAAATTATTCCTTTAGCATCCAGCATAACATCCTAGTTAAAAGGAATGGTATTGGAGGCCTGCTGTGGAAGCTACATGGGACACCAGATATGGCTGAAAATATGAAAAAACTTAGACCGCGGACCTTAAGTTTTTGCCAAAAAATGAAAAATTTAAAAAACACTCAAAACCTTTAGGAAATTATTCCTTTAGCATCCAGCATAACATCCTAGTTAAAAGGAATGGTATTGGAGGCCTGCTGTGGAAGCTACATGGGACACCAGATATGGCTGAAAATATGAAAAAACTTAGACCGCGGACCTTAAGTTTTTGCCAAAAAATGAAAAATTTTAAAAACACTCAAAACCTTTAGGAAATTATTCCTTTAGCATCCAGCATAACATCCTAGTTAAAAGGAATGGTATTGGAGGCCTGCTGTGGAAGCTACATGGGACACCAGATATGGCTGAAAATATGAAAAAACTTAGACCGCGGACCTTAAGTTTTTGCCAAAAAATGAAAAATTTAAAAAACACTCAAAACCTTTAGGAAATTATTCCTTTAGCATCCAGCATAACATCCTAGTTAAAAGGAATGGTATTGGAGGCCTGCTGCGGAAGCTACATGGGACACCAGATATGGCTGAAAATATGAAAAAACTTAGACCGCGGACCTTAAGTTTTTGCCAAAAAATGAAAAATTTAAAAAACACTCAAAACCTTTAGGAAATTATTCCTTTAGCATCCAGCATAACATCCTAGTTAAAAGGAATGGTATTGGAGGCCTGCTGTGGAAGCTACATGGGACACCAGATATGGCTGAAGATATGAAAAAACTTAGACCTTAAGTTTTTGCCAAAAAATGAAAAATTTTAAAAACACTCAAAACCTTTAGGAAATGATTCCTTTAGCATCCAGCATAACATCCTAGTTAAAAGGAATGGTATTGGAGGCCTGCTGCGGAAGCTACATGGGACACCAGATAAGGCTGAAAATATGAAAAAACTTAGACCGCGGATCTTAAGTTTTTGCCAAAAAATGAAAATTTTTAAAAACACTCAAAACCTTTAGGAAATTATTCCTTTAGCATCCAGCATAACATCCTAGTTAAAAGGAATGGTATTGGAGGCCTGCTGTGGAAGCTACATGGGACACCAGAAATGGCTGAAAATATGAAAAAACTTAGACCGCGGACCTTAAGTTTTTGCCAAAAAATGAAAATTTTTAAAAACACTCAAAACCTTTAGGAAATTATTCCTTTAGCATCCAGCATAACATCCTAGTTAAAAGGAATGGTATTGGAGGCCTGCTGCGGAAGCTACATGGGACACCAGATATGGCTGAAAATAGGAAAAAACTTAGACCGCGGACCTTAAGTTTTTGCCAAAAAATGAAAAATTTTAAAAACACTCAAAACCTTTAGGAAATTATTCCTTTAGCATCCGGCATAACATCCTAGTTAAGAGGAATGGTATTGGAGGCCTGCTGTGGAAGCTACATGGGACACCAGATATGGCTGAAAATATGAAAAAACTTAGACCGCGGACCTTAAGTTTTTGCCAAAAAATGAAAAATTTTAAAAACACTCAAAACCTTTAGGAAATTATTCCTTTAGCATCCAGCATAACATCCTAGTTAAAAGGAATGGTATTGGAGGCCTGCTGTGGAAGCTACATGGGACACCAGATATGGCTGAAAATATGAAAAAACTTAGACCGCGGACCTTAAGTTTTTGCCAAAAAATGAAAATTTTTAAAAACACTCAAAACCTTTAGGAAATTATTCCTTTAGCATCCAGCATAACATCCTAGTTAAAAGGAATGGTATTGGAGGCCTGCTGTGGAAGCTACATGGGACACAAGATATGGCTGAAAATATGAAAAAACTTAGACCGCGGACCTTAAGTTTTTGCCAAAAAATGAAAAATTTTAAAAACACTCAAAACCTTTAGGAAATTATTCCTTTAGCATCCAGCATAACATCCTAGTTAAAAGGAATGGTATTGGAGGCCTGTTGTGGAAGCTACATGGGACACCAGATATGGCTGAAAATATGAAAAAACTTAGACCGCGGACCTTAAGTTTTTGCCAAAAAATGAAAAATTTTAAAAACACTCAAAACCTTTAGGAAATTATTCCTTTAGCATCCAGCATAACATCCTAGTTAAAAGGAATGGTATTGGAGGCCTGCTGTGGAAGCTACATGGGACACCAGATATGGCTGAAAATATGAAAAAACTTAGACCGCGGACCTTAAGTTTTTGCCAAAAAATGAAACATTTTAAAAACACTCAAAACCTTTAGGAAATTATTCCTTTAGCATCCAGCATAACATCCTAGTTAAAAGGAATGGTATTGGAGGCCTGCTGCGGAAGCTACATGGGACACCAGATATGGCTGAAAATAGGAAAAAACTTAGACCGCGGACCTTAAGTTTTTGCCAAAAAATGAAAAAATTGAAAAACACTCAAAACCTTTAGGAAATTATTCCTTTAGCATCCAGCATAACATCCTAGTTAAAAGGAATGGTATTGGAGGCCTGCTGTGGAAGCTACATGGGACACCAGATATGGCTGAAAATATGAAAAAACTTAGACCGCGGACCTTTAGTTTTTGCCAAAAAATGAAAAAATTTAAAAACACTCAAAACCTTTAGGAAATTATTCCTTTAGCATCCAGCATAACATCCTAGTTAAAAGGAATGGTATTGGAGGCCTGCTGTGGAAGCTACATGGGACACCAGATATGGCTGAAAATATGAAAAAACGTAGACCGCGGACCTTAAGTTTTTGCCAAAAAATGAAAATTTTTAAAAACACTCAAAACCTTTAGGAAATTATTCCTTTAGCATCCAGCATAACATCCTAGTTAAAAGGAATGGTATTGGAGGCCTGCTGCGGAAGCTACATGGGACACCAGATATGGCTGAAAATATGAAAAAACTTAGACCGCGGACCTTAAGTTTTTGCCAAAAAATGAAACATTTTAAAAACACTCAAAACCTTTAGGAAATTATTCCTTTAGCATCGAGCATAACATCCTAGTTAAAAGGAATGGTATTGGAGGCCTGCTGTGGAAGCTACATGGGACACAAGATATGGCTGAAAATATGAAAAAACTTAGACCGCGGACCTTAAGTTTTTGCCAAAAAATGAAAAATTTATACAACACTCAAAACCTTTAGGAAATGATTCCTTTAGCATCCAGCATAACATCCTAGTTAAAAGGAATGGTATTGGAGGCCTGCTGCGGAAGCTACATGGGACACCAGATATGGCTGAAAATATGAAAAAACTTAGACCGCGGACCTTAAGTTTTTGCCAAAAAATGAAAAATTTTAAAAACACTCAAAACCTTTAGGAAATTATTCCTTTAGCATCCAGCATAACATCCTAGTTAAAAGGAATGGTATTGGAGGCCTGCTGTGGAAGCTACATGGGACACCAGATATGGCTGAAAATATGAAAAAACTTAGACCGCGGACCTTAAGTTTTTGCCAAAAAATGAAAAATTTTAAAAACACTCAAAACCTTTAGGAAATTATTCCTTTAGCATCCGGCATAACATCCTAGTTAAGAGGAATGGTATTGGAGGCCTGCTGTGGAAGCTACATGGGACACCAGATATGGCTGAAAATATGAAAAAACTTAGACCGCGGACCTTAAGTTTTTGCCAAAAAATGAAAAATTTAAAAAACACTCAAAACCTTTAGGAAATGATTCCTTTAGCATCCAGCATAACATCCTAGTTAAAAGGAATGGTATTGGAGGCCTGCTGTGGATGCTACATGGGACACCAGATATGGCTGAAAATATGAAAAAACTTAGACCGCGGACCTTAAGTTTTTGCCAAAAAATGAAAATTTTTAAAAACACTCAAAACCTTTAGGAAATTATTCCTTTAGCATCCAGCATAACATCCTAGTTAAAAGGAATGGTATTGGAGGCCTGCTGTGGAAGCTACATGGGACACCAGATATGGCTGAAAATATGAAAAAACTTAGACCGCGGACCTTAAGTTTTTGCCAAAAAATGAAAAATTTTAAAAACACTCAAAACGTTTAGGAAATTATTCCTTTAGCATCCAGCATAACATCCTTGTTAAATGGAATGGTATTGGAGGCCTGCTGCGGAAGCTACATGGGACACCAGATATGGCTGAAAATAGGAAAAAACTTAGACCGCGGACCTTAAGTTTTTGCCAAAAAAATGAAAAAATTGAAAAACACTCAAAACCTTTAGGAAATTATTCCTTTAGCATCCAGCATAACATCCTAGTTAAAAGGAATGGTATTGGAGGCCTGCTGTGGAAGCTACATGGGACACAAGATATGGCTGAAAATATGAAAAAACTTAGACCGCGGACCTTAAGTTTTTGCCAAAAAATGAAAAATTTTAAAAACACTCAAAACGTTTAGGAAATTATTCCTTTAGCATCCAGCATAACATCCTAGTTAAAAGGAATGGTATTGGAGGCCTGCTGCGGAAGCTACATGGGACACCAGATATGGCTGAAAATATGAAAAAACTTAGACCGCGGACCTTAAGTTTTTGCCAAAAAATGAAAAATTTTAAAAACACTCAAAACCTTTAGGAAATTATTCCTTTAGCATCCAGCATAACATCCTAGTTAAAAGGAATGGTATTGGAGGCCTGCTGCGGAAGCTACATGGGACACCAGATATGGCTGAAAATATGAAAAAACTTAGACCGCGGACCTTAAGTTTTTGCCAAAAAATGAAAAATTTTAAAAACACTCAAAACCTTTAGGAAATTATTCCTTTAGCATCCAGCATAACATCCTAGTTAAAAGGAATGGTATTGGAGGCCTGCTGCGGAAGCTACATGGGACACCAGATATGGCTGAAAATATGAAAAAACTTAGACCGCGGACCTTAAGTTTTTGCCAAAAAATGAAAATTTTTAAAAACACTCAAAACCTTTAGGAAATTATTCCTTTAGCATCCAGCATAACATCCTAGTTAAAAGGAATGGTATTGGAGGCCTGCTGTGGAAGCTACATGGGACACAAAATATGGCTGAAAATATGAAAAAACTTAGACCGCGGACCTTAAGTTTTTGCCAAAAAATGAAAAATTTTAAAAACACTCAAAACCTTTAGGAAATTATTCCTTTAGCATCCAGCATAACATCCTAGTTAAAAGGAATGGTATTGGAGGCCTGCTGTGGAAGCTACATGGGACACCAGATATGGCTGAAAATATGAAAAAACTTAGACCGCGGACCTTAAGTTTTTGCCAAAAAATGAAAAATTTTAAAAACACTCAAAACCTTTAGGAAATTATTCCTTTAGCATCCAGCATAACATCCTAGTTAAAAGGAATGGTATTGGAGGCCTGCTGTGGAAGCTACATGGGACACCAGATATGGCTGAAAATATGAAAAAACTTAGACCGCGGACCTTAAGTTTTTGCCAAAAAATGAAAAATTTTAAAAACACTCAAAACCTTTAGGAAATTATTCCTTTAGCATCCAGCATAACATCCTAGTTAAAAGGAATGGTATTGGAGGCCTGCTGTGGAAGCTACATGGGACACCAGATATGGCTGAAAATATGAAAAAACTTAGACCGCGGACCTTAAGTTTTTGCCAAAAAATGAAAAATTTTAAAAACACTCAAAACCTTTAGGAAATTATTCCTTTAGCATCCAGCATAACATCCTAGTTAAAAGGAATGGTATTGGAGGCCTGCTGTGGAAGCTACATGGGACACAAGATATGGCTGAAAATATGAAAAAACTTAGACCGCGGACCTTAAGTTTTTGCCAAAAAATGAAAAATTTTAAAAACACTCAAAACGTTTAGGAAATTATTCCTTTAGCATCCAGCATAACATCCTAGTTAAATGGAATGGTATTGGAGGCCTGCTGCGGAAGCTACATGGGACACCAGATATGGCTGAAAATAGGAAAAAACTTAGACCGCGGACCTTAAGTTTTTGCCAAAAAATGAAAAATTTTAAAAACACTCAAAACCTTTAGGAAATTATTCCTTTAGCATCCAGCATAACATCCTAGTTAAAAGGAATGGTATTGGAGGCCTGCTGTGGAAGCTACATGGGACACCAGAAATGGCTGAAAATATGAAAAAACTTAGACCGCGGACCTTAAGTTTTTGCCAAAAAATGAAAAATTTAAAAAACACTCAAAACCTTTAGGAAATTATTCCTTTAGCATCCAGCATAACATCCTAGTTAAAAGGAATGGTATTGGAGGCCTGCTGGGGAAGCTACATGGGACACCAGATATGGCTGAAAATATGAAAAAACTTAGACCGCGGACCTTAAGTTTTTGCCAAAAAATGAAATATTTTAAAAACACTCAAAACCTTTAGGAAATTATTCCTTTAGCATCCGGCATAACATCCTAGTTAAGAGGAATGGTATTGGAGGCCTGCTGTGGAAGCTACATGGGACACCAGATATGGCTGAAAATATGAAAAAACTTAGACCGCGGACTTTAAGTTTTTGCCATAAAATGAAAAATTTTAAAAACACTCAAAACCTTTAGGAAATTATTCCTTTAGCATCCAGCATAACATCCTAGTTAAAAGGAATGGTATTGGAGGCCTGCTGTGGAAGCTACATGGGACACCAGATATGGCTGAAAATATGAAAAAACTTAGACCGCGGACCTTAAGTTTTTGCCAAAAAATGAAAAATTTTAAAAACACTCAAAACGTTTAGGAAATTATTCCTTTAGCATCCAGCATAACATCCTAGTTAAATGGAATGGTATTGGAGGCCTGCTGCGGAAGCTACATGGGACACCAGATATGGCTGAAAATAGGAAAAAACTTAGACCGCGGACCTTAAGTTTTTGCCAAAAAATGAAAAAATTGAAAAACACTCAAAACCTTTAGGAAATTATTCCTTTAGCATCCAGCATAACATCCTAGTTAAAAGGAATGGTATTGGAGGCCTGCTGTGGAAGCTACATGGGACACCAGATATGGCTGAAAATATGAAAAAACTTAGACCGCGGACCTTAAGTTTTTGCCAAAAAATGAAAAATTTTAAAAACACTCAAAACCTTTAGGAAATGATTCCTTTAGCATCCAGCATAACATCCTAGTTAAAAGGAATGGTATTGGAGGCCTGCTGTGGATGCTACATGGGACACCAGATATGGCTGAAAATATGAAAAAACTTAGACCGCGGACCTTAAGTTTTTGCCAAAAAATGAAAATTTTTAAAAACACTCAAAACCTTTAGGAAATTATTCCTTTAGCATCCAGCATAACATCCTAGTTAAAAGGAATGGTATTGGAGGCCTGCTGTGGAAGCTACATGGGACACCAGATATGGCTGAAAATATGAAAAAACTTAGACCGCGGACCTTTAGTTTTTGCCAAAAAATGAAAAAATTTAAAAACACTCAAAACCTTTAGGAAATTATTCCTTTAGCATCCAGCATAACATCCTAGTTAAAAGGAATGGTATTGGAGGCCTGCTGTGGAAGCTACATGGGACACCAGATATGGCTGAA
This sequence comes from Spea bombifrons, assembly GCF_027358695.1. Taxonomy (NCBI): domain Eukaryota; kingdom Metazoa; phylum Chordata; class Amphibia; order Anura; family Pelobatidae; genus Spea; species Spea bombifrons. Next base: position 12,428,054 of record NC_071096.1, on the reverse strand, counting down.
AATATGAAAAAACTTAGACCGCGGACCTTAAGTTTTTGCCAAAAAATGAAAAATTTTAAAAACACTCAAAACCTTTAGGAAATTATTCCTTTAGCATCCAGCATAACATCCTAGTTAAAAGGAATGGTATTGGAGGCCTGCTGTGGAAGCTACATGGGACACAAGATATGGCTGAAAATATGAAAAAACTTAGACCGCGGACCTTAAGTTTTTGCCAAAAAATGAAAAATTTTAAAAACACTCAAAACGTTTAGGAAATTATTCCTTTAGCATCCAGCATAACATCCTAGTTAAATGGAATGGTATTGGAGGCCTGCTGCGGAAGCTACATGGGACACCAGATATGGCTGAAAATAGGAAAAAACTTAGACCGCGGACCTTAAGTTTTTGCCAAAAAATGAAAAATTTTAAAAACACTCAAAACCTTTAGGAAATTATTCCTTTAGCATCCAGCATAACATCCTAGTTAAAAGGAATGGTATTGGAGGCCTGCTGTGGAAGCTACATGGGACACCAGAAATGGCTGAAAATATGAAAAAACTTAGACCGCGGACCTTAAGTTTTTGCCAAAAAATGAAAAATTTAAAAAACACTCAAAACCTTTAGGAAATTATTCCTTTAGCATCCAGCATAACATCCTAGTTAAAAGGAATGGTATTGGAGGCCTGCTGGGGAAGCTACATGGGACACCAGATATGGCTGAAAATATGAAAAAACTTAGACCGCGGACCTTAAGTTTTTGCCAAAAAATGAAATATTTTAAAAACACTCAAAACCTTTAGGAAATTATTCCTTTAGCATCCGGCATAACATCCTAGTTAAGAGGAATGGTATTGGAGGCCTGCTGTGGAAGCTACATGGGACACCAGATATGGCTGAAAATATGAAAAAACTTAGACCGCGGACTTTAAGTTTTTGCCATAAAATGAAAAATTTTAAAAACACTCAAAACCTTTAGGAAATTATTCCTTTAGCATCCAGCATAACATCCTAGTTAAAAGGAATGGTATTGGAGGCCTGCTGTGGAAGCTACATGGGACACCAGATATGGCTGAAAATATGAAAAAACTTAGACCGCGGACCTTAAGTTTTTGCCAAAAAATGAAAAATTTTAAAAACACTCAAAACGTTTAGGAAATTATTCCTTTAGCATCCAGCATAACATCCTAGTTAAATGGAATGGTATTGGAGGCCTGCTGCGGAAGCTACATGGGACACCAGATATGGCTGAAAATAGGAAAAAACTTAGACCGCGGACCTTAAGTTTTTGCCAAAAAATGAAAAAATTGAAAAACACTCAAAACCTTTAGGAAATTATTCCTTTAGCATCCAGCATAACATCCTAGTTAAAAGGAATGGTATTGGAGGCCTGCTGTGGAAGCTACATGGGACACCAGATATGGCTGAAAATATGAAAAAACTTAGACCGCGGACCTTAAGTTTTTGCCAAAAAATGAAAAATTTTAAAAACACTCAAAACCTTTAGGAAATGATTCCTTTAGCATCCAGCATAACATCCTAGTTAAAAGGAATGGTATTGGAGGCCTGCTGTGGATGCTACATGGGACACCAGATATGGCTGAAAATATGAAAAAACTTAGACCGCGGACCTTAAGTTTTTGCCAAAAAATGAAAATTTTTAAAAACACTCAAAACCTTTAGGAAATTATTCCTTTAGCATCCAGCATAACATCCTAGTTAAAAGGAATGGTATTGGAGGCCTGCTGTGGAAGCTACATGGGACACCAGATATGGCTGAAAATATGAAAAAACTTAGACCGCGGACCTTAAGTTTTTGCCAAAAAATGAAAAATTTTAAAAACACTCAAAACGTTTAGGAAATTATTCCTTTAGCATCCAGCATAACATCCTAGTTAAATGGAATGGTATTGGAGGCCTGCTGCGGAAGCTACATGGGACACCAGATATGGCTGAAAATAGGAAAAAACTTAGACCGCAGACCTTAAGTTTTTGCCAAAAAAATGAAAAAATTGAAAAACACTCAAAACCTTTAGGAAATTATTCCTTTAGCATCCAGCATAACATCCTAGTTAAAAGGAATGGTATTGGAGGCCTGCTGTGGAAGCTACATGGGACACAAGATATGGCTGAAAATATGAAAAAACTTAGACCGCGGACCTTAAGTTTTTGCCAAAAAATGAAAAATTTTAAAAACACTCAAAACGTTTAGGAAATTATTCCTTTAGCATCCAGCATAACATCCTAGTTAAAAGGAATGGTATTGGAGGCCTGCTGCGGAAGCTACATGGGACACCAGATATGGCTGAAAATATGAAAAAACTTAGACCGCGGACCTTACGTTTTTGCCAAAAAATGAAAAATTTTAAAAACACTCAAAACGTTTAGGAAATTATTCCTTTAGCATCCAGCATAACATCCTAGTTAAAAGGAATGGTATTGGAGGCCTGCTGCGGAAGCTACATGGGACACCAGATATGGCTGAAAATATGAAAAAACTTAGACCGCGGACCTTAAGTTTTTGCCAAAAAATGAAAAATTTTAAAAACACTCAAAACCTTTAGGAAATTATTCCTTTAGCATCCAGCATAACATCCTAGTTAAAAGGAATGGTATTGGAGGCCTGCTGCGGAAGCTACATGGGACACCAGATATGGCTGAAAATATGAAAAAACTTAGACCGCGGACCTTAAGTTTTTGCCAAAAAATGAAAAATTTTAAAAACACTCAAAACCTTTAGGAAATTATTCCTTTAGCATCCAGCATAACATCCTAGTTAAAAGGAATGGTATTGGAGGCCTGCTGTGGAAGCTACATGGGACACCAGATATGGCTGAAAATATGAAAAAACTTAGACCGCGGACCTTAAGTTTTTGCCAAAAAATGAAAATTTTTAAAAACACTCAAAACCTTTAGGAAATTATTCCTTTAGCATCCAGCATAACATCCTAGTTAAAAGGAATGGTATTGGGGGCGTGCTGTGGAAGCTACATGGGACACCAGATATGGCTGAAAATGTGAAAAAACTCAGACCGCGGACCTTAAGTTTTTGCTAAAAAATGAAAAATTTTAAAAACACTCAAAACCTTTAGGAAATTATTCCTTTAGCATCCAGCATAACATCCTAGTTAAAAGGAATGGTATTGGAGGCCTGCTGTGGAAGCTACATGGGACACCAGATATGGCTGAAAATATGAAAAAACTTAGACCGCGGACCTTAAGTTTTTGCCAAAAAATGAAAATTTTTAAAAACACTCAAAACCTTTAGGAATTTATTCCTTTAGCATCCAGCATAACATCCTAGTTAAAAGGAATGGTATTGGAGGCTTCCTGTGGAAGCTACATGGGACACAAGATATGGCTGAAAATATGAAAAAACTTAGACCGCGGACCTTAAGTTTTTGCCAAAAAATGAAACATTTTAAAAACACTCAAAACCTTTAGGAAATTATTCCTTTAGCATCCAGCATAACATCCTAGTTAAAAGGAATGGTATTGGAGGCCTGCTGTGGAAGCTACATGGGACACCAGATATGGCTGAAAATATGAAAAAACTTAGACCGCGGACCTTAAGTTTTTGCCAAAAAATGAAAAATTTAAAAAACACTCAAAACCTTTAGGAAAGTATTCCTTTAGCATCCAGCATAACATCCTAGTTAAAAGGAATGGTATTGGAGGCCTGCTGCGGAAGCTACATGGGACACCAGATATGGCTGAAAATATGAAAAAACTTAGACCGCGGACCTTAAGTTTTTGCCAAAAAATGAAAAATTTTAAAAACACTCAAAACCTTTAGGAAATTATTCCTTTAGCATCCAGCATAACATCCTAGTTAAAAGGAATGGTAATGGAGGCCTGCTGTGGAAGCTACATGGGACACCAGATATGGCTGAAAATATGAAAAAACTTAGACCGCGGACCTTAAGTTTTTGCCAAAAAATGAAACATTTTAAAAACACTCAAAACCTTTAGGAAATTATTCCTTTAGCATCCAGCATAACATCCTAGTTAAAAGGAATGGTATTGGAGGCCTGCTGGGGAAGCTACATGGGACACCAGATATGGCTGAAAATATGAAAAAACTTAGACCGCGGACCTTAAGTTTTTGCCAAAAAATGAAAAATTTAAAAAACACTCAAAACCTTTAGGAAAGTATTCCTTTAGCATCCAGCATAACATCCTAGTTAAAAGGAATGGTATTGGAGGCCTGCTGCGGAAGCTACATGGGACACCAGATATGGCTGAAAATATGAAAAAACTTAGACCGCGGACCTTAAGTTTTTGCCAAAAAATGAAAAATTTAAAAAACACTCAAAACCTTTAGGAAATTATTCCTTTAGCATCCAGCATAACATCCTAGTTAAAAGGAATGGTATTGGAGGCCTGCTGCGGAAGCTACATGGGACACCAGATATGGCTGAAAATATGAAAAAACTTAGACCGCGGACCTTAAGTTTTTGCCAAAAAATGAAAAATTTTAAAAACACTCAAAACCTTTAGGAAATTATTCCTTTAGCATCCAGCATAACATCCTAGTTAAAAGGAATGGTATTGGAGGCCTGCTGTGGAAGCTACATGGGACACCAGATATGGCTGAAAATATGAAAAAACTTAGACCGCGGACCTTAAGTTTTTGCCAAAAAATGAAAAATTTTAAAAACACTCAAAACCTTTAGGAAATTATTCCTTTAGCATCCAGCATAACATCCTAGTTAAAAGGAATGGTATTGGAGGCCTGCTGTGGAAGCTACATGGGACACCAGATATGGCTGAAAATATGAAAAAACTTAGACCGCGGACCTTAAGTTTTTGCCAAAAAATGAAACATTTTAAAAACACTCAAAACCTTTAGGAAATTATTCCTTTAGCATCCAGCATAACATACAAGTTAAAAGGAATGGTATTGGAGGCCTGCTGCGGAAGCTACATGGGACACCAGATATGGCTGAAAATAGGAAAAAACTTAGACCGCGGACCTTAAGTTTTTGCCAAAAAATGAAAAATTTTAAAAACACTCAAAACCTTTAGGAAATTATTCCTTTAGCATCCGGCATAACATCCTAGTTAAGAGGAATGGTATTGGAGGCCTGCTGTGGAAGCTACATGGGACACCAGATATGGCTGAAAATATGAAAAAACTTAGACCGCGGACCTTAAGTTTTTGCCAAAAAATGAAAAATTTTAAAAACACTCAAAACCTTTAGGAAATTATTCCTTTAGCATCCAGCATAACATCCTAGTTAAAAGGAATGGTATTGGAGGCCTGCTGTGGAAGCTACATGGGACACCAGATATGGCTGAAAATATGAAAAAACTTAGACCGCGGACCTTAAGTTTTTGCCAAAAAATGAAAAATTTTAAAAACACTCAAAACCTTTAGGAAATTATTCCTTTAGCATCCAGCATAACATCCTAGTTAAAAGGAATGGTATTGGAGGCCTGCTGTGGAAGCTACATGGGACACCAGATATGGCTGAAAATATGAAAAAACTTAGACCGCGGACCTTTAGTTTTTGCCAAAAAATGAAAAAATTTAAAAACACTCAAAACCTTTAGGAAATTATTCCTTTAGCATCCAGCATAACATCCTAGTTAAAAGGAATGGTATTGGAGGCCTGCTGTGGAAGCTACATGGGACACCAGATATGGCTGAAAATATGAAAAAACGTAGACCGCGGACCTTAAGTTTTTGCCAAAAAATGAAAATTTTTAAAAACACTCAAAACCTTTAGGAAATTATTCCTTTAGCATCCAGCATAACATCCTAGTTAAAAGGAATGGTATTGGAGGCCTGCTGTGGAAGCTACATGGGACACAAGATATGGCTGAAAATATGAAAAAACTTAGACCGCGGACCTTAAGTTTTTGCCAAAAAATGAAAAATTTTAAAAACACTCAAAACCTTTAGGAAATTATTCCTTTAGCATCCAGCATAACATCCTAGTTAAAAGGAATGGTATTGGAGGCCTGTTGTGGAAGCTACATGGGACACCAGATATGGCTGAAAATATGAAAAAACTTAGACCGCGGACCTTAAGTTTTTGCCAAAAAATGAAAAATTTTAAAAACACTCAAAACCTTTAGGAAATTATTCCTTTAGCATCTAGCATAACATCCTAGTTAAAAGGAATGGTATTGGAGGCCTGCTGCGGAAGCTACATGGGACACCAGATATGGCTGAAAATATGAAAAAACTTAGACCGCGGACCTTAAGTTTTTGCCATAAAATGAAACATTTTAAAAACACTCAAAACCTTTAGGAAATTATTCCTTTAGCATCCAGCATAACATCCTAGTTAAAAGGAATGGTATTGGAGGCCTGCTGCGGAAGCTACATGGGACACCAGATATGGCTGAAAATATGAAAAAACTTAGACCGCGGACCTTAAGTTTTTGCCAAAAAATGAAAAATTTTAAAAACACTCAAAACCTTTAGGAAATTATTCCTTTAGCATCCAGCATAATATCCTAGTTAAAAGGAATGGTATTGGAGGCCTGCTGTGGAAGCTACATGGGACACCAGATATGGCTGAAAATATGAAAAAACTTAGACAGCGGACCTTAAGTTTTTGCCAAAAAATGAAAATTTTTAAAAACACTCAAAACCTTTAGGAAATTATTCCTTTAGCATCCAGCATAACATCCTAGTTAAAAGGAATGGTATTGGAGGCCTGCTGTGGAAGCTACATGGGACACAAAATATGGCTGAAAATATGAAAAAACTTAGACCGCGGACCTTAAGTTTTTGCCAAAAAATGAAAAATTTTAAAAACACTCAAAACCTTTAGGAAATTATTCCTTTAGCATCCAGCATAACATCCTAGTTAAAAGGAATGGTATTGGAGGCCTGCTGCGGAAGCTACATGGGACACCAGATATGGCTGAAAATATGAAAAAACTTAGACCGCGGACCTTAAGTTTTTGCCAAAAAATGAAAAATTTTAAAAACACTCAAAACCTTTAGGAAATTATTCCTTTAGCATCCAGCATAACATCCTAGTTAAAAGGAATGGTATTGGAGGCCTGCTGTGGAAGCTACATGGGACACCAGATATGGCTGAAAATATGAAAAAACTTAGACCGCGGACCTTAAGTTTTTGCCAAAAAATGAAAAATTTTAAAAACACTCAAAACCTTTAGGAAATTATTCCTTTAGCATCCAGCATAACATCCTAGTTAAAAGGAATGGTATTGGAGGCCTGCTGTGGAAGCTACATGGGACACAAGATATGGCTGAAAATATGAAAAAACTTAGACCGCGGACCTTAAGTTTTTGCCAAAAAATGAAAAATTTTAAAAACACTCAAAACCTTTAGGAAATTATTCCTTTAGCATCCAGCATAACATCCTAGTTAAAAGGAATGGTATTGGAGGCCTGCTGTGGAAGCTACATGGGACACCAGATATGGCTGAAAATATGAAAAAACTTAGACCGCGGACCTTAAGTTTTTGCCAAAAAATGAAAAATTTTAAAAACACTCAAAACGTTTAGGAAATTATTCCTTTAGCATCCAGCATAACATCCTAGTTAAAAGGAATGGTATTGGAGGCCTGCTGGGGAAGCTACATGGGACACCAGATATGGCTGAAAATATGAAAAAACTTAGACCGCGGACCTTAAGTTTTTGCCAAAAAATGAAAAATTTAAAAAACACTCAAAACCTTTAGGAAAGTATTCCTTTAGCATCCAGCATAACATCCTAGTTAAAAGGAATGGTATTGGAGGCCTGCTGCGGAAGCTACATGGGACACCAGATATGGCTGAAAATATGAAAAAACTTAGACCGCAGACCTTAAGTTTTTGCCAAAAAATGAAAAATTTAAAAAACACTCAAAACCTTTAGGAAATTATTCCTTTAGCATCCAGCATAACATCCTAGTTAAAAGGAATGGTATTGGAGGCCTGCTGCGGAAGCTACATGGGACACCAGATATGGCTGAAAATATGAAAAAACTTAGACCGCGGACCTTAAGTTTTTGCCAAAAAATGAAACATTTTAAAAACACTCAAAACCTTTAGGAAATTATTCCTTTAGCATCCAGCATAACATACAAGTTAAAAGGAATGGTATTGGAGGCCTGCTGCGGAAGCTACATGGGACACCAGATATGGCTGAAAATAGGAAAAAACTTAGACCGCGGACCTTAAGTTTTTGCCAAAAAATGAAAAATTTTAAAAACACTCAAAACCTTTAGGAAATTATTCCTTTAGCATCCGGCATAACATCCTAGTTAAGAGGAATGGTATTGGAGGCCTGCTGTGGAAGCTACATGGGACACCAGATATGGCTGAAAATATGAAAAAACTTAGACCGCGGACCTTAAGTTTTTGCCAAAAAATGAAAAATTTTAAAAACACTCAAAACCTTTAGGAAATTATTCCTTTAGCATCCAGCATAACATCCTAGTTAAAAGGAATGGTATTGGAGGCCTGCTGTGGAAGCTACATGGGACACCAGAAATGGCTGAAAATATGAAAAAACTTAGACCGCGGACCTTAAGTTTTTGCCAAAAAATGAAAAATTTAAAAAACACTCAAAACCTTTAGGAAATTATTCCTTTAGCATCCAGCATAACATCCTAGTTAAAAGGAATGGTATTGGAGGCCTGCTGGGGAAGCTACATGGGACACCAGATATGGCTGAAAATATGAAAAAACTTAGACCGCGGACCTTAAGTTTTTGCCAAAAAATGAAATATTTTAAAAACACTCAAAACCTTTAGGAAATTATTCCTTTAGCATCCGGCATAACATCCTAGTTAAGAGGAATGGTATTGGAGGCCTGCTGTGGAAGCTACATGGGACACCAGATATGGCTGAAAATATGAAAAAACTTAGACCGCGGACTTTAAGTTTTTGCCATAAAATGAAAAATTTTAAAAACACTCAAAACCTTTAGGAAATTATTCCTTTAGCATCCAGCATAACATCCTAGTTAAAAGGAATGGTATTGGAGGCCTGCTGTGGAAGCTACATGGGACACCAGATATGGCTGAAAATATGAAAAAACTTAGACCGCGGACCTTAAGTTTTTGCCAAAAAATGAAAAATTTTAAAAACACTCAAAACGTTTAGGAAATTATTCCTTTAGCATCCAGCATAACATCCTAGTTAAATGGAATGGTATTGGAGGCCTGCTGCGGAAGCTACATGGGACACCAGATATGGCTGAAAATAGGAAAAAACTTAGACCGCGGACCTTAAGTTTTTGCCAAAAAATGAAAAAATTGAAAAACACTCAAAACCTTTAGGAAATTATTCCTTTAGCATCCAGCATAACATCCTAGTTAAAAGGAATGGTATTGGAGGCCTGCTGTGGAAGCTACATGGGACACCAGATATGGCTGAAAATATGAAAAAACTTAGACCGCGGACCTTAAGTTTTTGCCAAAAAATGAAAAATTTTAAAAACACTCAAAACCTTTAGGAAATTATTCCTTTAGCATCCGGCATAACATCCTAGTTAAGAGGAATGGTATTGGAGGCCTGCTGTGGAAGCTACATGGGACACCAGATATGGCTGAAAATATGAAAAAACTTAGACCGCGGACCTTAAGTTTTTGCCAAAAAATGAAAAATTTAAAAAACACTCAAAACCTTTAGGAAATGATTCCTTTAGCATCCAGCATAACATCCTAGTTAAAAGGAATGGTATTGGAGGCCTGCTGTGGATGCTACATGGGACACCAGATATGGCTGAAAATATGAAAAAACTTAGACCGCGGACCTTAAGTTTTTGCCAAAAAATGAAAATTTTTAAAAACACTCAAAACCTTTAGGAAATTATTCCTTTAGCATCCAGCATAACATCCTAGTTAAAAGGAATGGTATTGGAGGCCTGCTGTGGAAGCTACATGGGACACCAGATATGGCTGAAAATATGAAAAAACTTAGACCGCGGACCTTAAGTTTTTGCCAAAAAATGAAAAATTTTAAAAACACTCAAAACGTTTAGGAAATTATTCCTTTAGCATCCAGCATAACATCCTAGTTAAATGGAATGGTATTGGAGGCCTGCTGCGGAAGCTACATGGGACACCAGATATGGCTGAAAATAGGAAAAAACTTAGACCGCAGACCTTAAGTTTTTGCCAAAAAAATGAAAAAATTGAAAAACACTCAAAACCTTTAGGAAATTATTCCTTTAGCATCCAGCATAACATCCTAGTTAAAAGGAATGGTATTGGAGGCCTGCTGTGGAAGCTACATGGGACACAAGATATGGCTGAAAATATGAAAAAACTTAGACCGCGGACCTTAAGTTTTTGCCAAAAAATGAAAAATTTTAAAAACACTCAAAACGTTTAGGAAATTATTCCTTTAGCATCCAGCATAACATCCTAGTTAAAAGGAATGGTATTGGAGGCCTGCTGCGGAAGCTACATGGGACACCAGATATGGCTGAAAATATGAAAAAACTTAGACCGCGGACCTTAAGTTTTTGCCAAAAAATGAAAAATTTTAAAAACACTCAAAACCTTTAGGAAATTATTCCTTTAGCATCCAGCATAACATCCTAGTTAAAAGGAATGGTATTGGAGGCCTGCTGCGGAAGCTACATGGGACACCAGATATGGCTGAAAATATGAAAAAACTTAGACCGCGGACCTTAAGTTTTTGCCAAAAAATGAAAAATTTTAAAAACACTCAAAACCTTTAGGAAATTATTCCTTTAGCATCCAGCATAATATCCTAGTTAAAAGGAATGGTATTGGAGGCCTGCTGTGGAAGCTACATGGGACACCAGATATGGCTGAAAATATGAAAAAACTTAGACCGCGGACCTTAAGTTTTTGCCAAAAAATGAAAATTTTTAAAAACACTCAAAACCTTTAGGAAATTATTCCTTTAGCATCCAGCATAACATCCTAGTTAAAAGGAATGGTATTGGAGGCCTGCTGTGGAAGCTACATGGGACACAAAATATGGCTGAAAATATGAAAAAACTTAGACCGCGGACCTTAAGTTTTTGCCAAAAAATGAAAAATTTTAAAAACACTCAAAACCTTTAGGAAATTATTCCTTTAGCATCCAGCATAACATCCTAGTTAAAAGGAATGGTATTGGAGGCCTGCTGCGGAAGCTACATGGGACACCAGATATGGCTGAAAATATGAAAAAACTTAGACCGCGGACCTTAAGTTTTTGCCAAAAAATGAAAAATTTTAAAAACACTCAAAACCTTTAGGAAATTATTCCTTTAGCATCCAGCATAACATCCTAGTTAAAAGGAATGGTATTGGAGGCCTGCTGTGGAAGCTACATGGGACACCAGATATGGCTGAAAATATGAAAAAACTTAGACCGCGGACCTTAAGTTTTTGCCAAAAAATGAAAAATTTTAAAAACACTCAAAACCTTTAGGAAATTATTCCTTTAGCATCCAGCATAACATCCTAGTTAAAAGGAATGGTATTGGAGGCCTGCTGTGGAAGCTACATGGGACACAAGATATGGCTGAAAATATGAAAAAACTTAGACCGCGGACCTTAAGTTTTTGCCAAAAAATGAAAAATTTTAAAAACACTCAAAACCTTTAGGAAATTATTCCTTTAGCATCCAGCATAACATCCTAGTTAAAAGGAATGGTATTGGAGGCCTGCTGTGGAAGCTACATGGGACACCAGATATGGCTGAAAATATGAAAAAACTTAGACCGCGGACCTTAAGTTTTTGCCAAAAAATGAAAAATTTTAAAAACACTCAAAACGTTTAGGAAATTATTCCTTTAGCATCCAGCATAACATCCTAGTTAAATGGAATGGTATTGGAGGCCTGCTGCGGAAGCTACATGGGACACCAGATATGGCTGAAAATAGGAAAAAACTTAGACCGCGGACCTTAAGTTTTTGCCAAAAAAATGAAAAATTTTAAAAACACTCAAAACCTTTAGGAAATTATTCCTTTAGCATCCAGCATAACATCCTAGTTAAAAGGAATGGTATTGGAGGCCTGTTGTGGAAGCTACATGGGACACCAGATATGGCTGAAAATATGAAAAAACTTAGACCGCGGACCTTAAGTTTTTGCCAAAAAATGAAAATTTTTAAAAACACTCAAAACCTTTAGGAATTTATTCCTTTAGCATCCAGCATAACATCCTAGTTAAAAGGAATGGTATTGGAGGCTTCCTGTGGAAGCTACATGGGACACAAGATATGGCTGAAAATATGAAAAAACTTAGACCGCGGACCTTAAGTTTTTGCCAAAAAATGAAAAATTTTAAAAACACTCAAAACCTTTAGGAAATTATTCCTTTAGCATCCAGCATAACATCCTAGTTAAAAGGAATGGTATTGGAGGCCTGTTGTGGAAGCTACATGGGACACCAGATATGGCTGAAAATATGAAAAAACTTAGACCGCGGACCTTAAGTTTTTGCCAAAAAATGAAAAATTTTAAAAACACTCAAAACCTTTAGGAAATTATTCCTTTAGCATCCAGCATAACATCCTAGTTAAAAGGAATGGTATAGGAGGCCTGCTGTGGAAGCTACATGGGACACCAGATATGGCTGAAAATATGAAAAAACTTAGACCGCGGACCTTAAGTTTTTGCCAAAAAATGAAACATTTTAAAAACACTCAAAACCTTTAGGAAATTATTCCTTTAGCATCCAGCATAACATCCTAGGTAAAAGGAATGGTATTGGAGGCCTGCTGCGGAAGCTACATGGGACACCAGATATGGCTGAAAATAGGAAAAAACTTAGACCGCGGACCTTAAGTTTTTGCCAAAAAATGAAAAAATTGAAAAACACTCAAAACCTTTAGGAAATTATTCCTTTAGCATCCAGCATAACATCCTAGTTAAAAGGAATGGTATTGGAGGCCTGCTGTGGAAGCTACATGGGACACCAGATATGGCTGAAAATATGAAAAAACTTAGACCGCGGACCTTAAGTTTTTGCCAAAAAATGAAAAATTTTAAAAACACTCAAAACCTTTAGGAAATGATTCCTTTAGCATCCAGCATAACATCCTAGTTAAAAGGAATGGTATTGGAGGCCTGCTGTGGAAGCTACATGGGACACCAGATATGGCTGAAAATATGAAAAAACTTAGACCGCGGACCTTTAGTTTTTGCCAAAAAATGAAAAAATTTAAAAACACTCAAAACCTTTAGGAAATTATTCCTTTAGCATCCAGCATAACATCCTAGTTAAAAGGAATGGTATTGGAGGCCTGCTGTGGAAGCTACATGGGACACCAGATATGGCTGAAAATATGAAAAAACTTAGACCGCGGACCTTAAGTTTTTGCCAAAAAATGAAAATTTTTAAAAACACTCAAAACCTTTAGGAAATTATTCCTTTAGCATCCAGCATAACATCCTAGTTAAAAGGAATGGTATTGGAGGCCTGCTGCGGAAGCTACATGGGACACCAGATATGGCTGAAAATATGAAAAAACTTAGACCGCGGACCTTAAGTTTTTGCCAAAAAATGAAACATTTTAAAAACACTCAAAACCTTTAGGAAATTATTCCTTTAGCATCCAGCATAACATCCTAGTTAAAAGGAATGGTATTGGAGGCCTGCTGTGGAAGCTACATGGGACACAAGATATGGCTGAAAATATGAAAAAACTTAGACCGCGGACCTTAAGTTTTTGCCAAAAAATTAAAAATTTATACAACACTCAAAACCTTTAGGAAATGATTCCTTTAGCATCCAGCATAACATCCTAGTTAAAAGGAATGGTATTGGAGGCCTGCTGCGGAAGCTACATGGGACACCAGATATGGCTGAAAATATGAAAAAACTTAGACCGCGGACCTTAAGTTTTTGCCAAAAAATGAAAAATTTTAAAAACACTCAAAACCTTTAGGAAATTATTCCTTTAGCATCCAGCATAACATCCTAGTTAAAAGGAATGGTATTGGAGGCCTGCTGTGGAAGCTACATGGGACACCAGATATGGCTGAAAATATGAAAAAACTTAGACCGCGGACCTTAAGTTTTTGCCAAAAAATGAAAATTTTTAAAAACACTCAAAACCTTTAGGAAATTATTCCTTTAGCATCCAGCATAACATCCTAGTTAAAAGGAATGGTATTGGAGGCCTGCTGTGGAAGCTACATGGGACACAAGATATGGCTGAAAATATGAAAAAACTTAGACCGCGGACCTTAAGTTTTTGCCAAAAAATGAAAAATTTTAAAAACACTCAAAACCTTTAGGAAATTATTCCTTTAGCATCCAGCATAACATCCTAGTTAAAAGGAATGGTATTGGAGGCCTGCTGTGGAAGCTACATGGGACACCAGATATGGCTGAAAATATGAAAAAACTTAGACCGCGGACCTTAAGTTTTTGCCAAAAAATGAAAAATTTTAAAAACACTCAAAACCTTTAGGAAATTATTCCTTTAGCATCCAGCATAACATCCTAGTTAAAAGGAATGGTATTGGAGGCCTGCTGTGGAAGCTACATGGGACACCAGATATGGCTGAAAATATGAAAAAACTTAGACCGCGGACCTTAAGTTTTTGCCAAAAAATGAAAATTTTTAAAAACACTCAAAACCTTTAGGAATTTATTCCTTTAGCATCCAGCATAACATCCTAGTTAAAAGGAATGGTATTGGAGGCTTCCTGTGGAAGCTACATGGGACACAAGATATGGCTGAAAATATGAAAAAACTTAGACCGCGGACCTTAAGTTTTTGCCAAAAAATGAAACATTTTAAAAACACTCAAAACCTTTAGGAAATTATTCCTTTAGCATCCAGCATAACATCCTAGTTAAAAGGAATGGTATTGGAGGCCTGCTGGGGAAGCTACATGGGACACCAGATATGGCTGAAAATATGAAAAAACTTAGACCGCGGACCTTAAGTTTTTGCCAAAAAATGAAAAATTTTAAAAACACTCAAAACCTTTAGGAAATTATTCCTTTAGCATCCAGCATAACATCCTAGTTAAAGGGAATGGTATTGGAGGCCTGCTGCGGAAGCTACATGGGACACCAGATATGGCTGAAAATATGAAAAAACTTAGACCGCGGACCTTAAGTTTTTGCCAAAAAATGAAAAATTTTAAAAACACTCAAAACCTTTAGGAAATTATTCCTTTAGCATCCAGCATAACATCCTAGTTAAAAGGAATGGTATTGGAGGCCTGCTGCGGAAGCTACATGGGACACCAGATATGGCTGAAAATATGAAAAAACTTAGACCGCGGACCTTAAGTTTTTGCCAAAAAATGAAAAATTTTAAAAACACTCAAAACCTTTAGGAAATTATTCCTTTAGCATCCAGCATAACATCCTAGTTAAAAGGAATGGTATTGGAGGCCTGCTGTGGAAGCTACATGGGACACCAGATATGGCTGAAAATATGAAAAAACTTAGACCGCGGACCTTAAGTTTTTGCCAAAAAATGAAAAATTTTAAAAACACTCAAAACCTTTAGGAAATTATTCCTTTAGCATCCAGCATAACATCCTAGTTAAAAGGAATGGTATTGGAGGCCTGCTGTGGAAGCTACATGGGACACCAGATATGGCTGAAAATATGAAAAAACTTAGACCGCGGACCTTAAGTTTTTGCCAAAAAATGAAACATTTTAAAAACACTCAAAACCTTTAGGAAATTATTCCTTTAGCATCCAGCATAACATCCTAGTTAAAAGGAATGGTATTGGAGGCCTGCTGCGGAAGCTACATGGGACACCAGATATGGCTGAAAATAGGAAAAAACTTAGACCGCGGACCTTAAGTTTTTGCCAAAAAATGAAAAATTTTAAAAACACTCAAAACCTTTAGGAAATTATTCCTTTAGCATCCAGCATAACATCCTAGTTAAAAAGGAATGGTATTGGAGGCCTGCTGTGGAAGCTACATGGGACACCAGATATGGCTGAAAATATGAAATAACTTAGACCGCGGACCATAAGTTTTTGCCAAAAAATGAAAATTTTTAAAAACACTCAAAACCTTTGGGAAATTATTCCTTTAGCATCCAGCATAACATCCTAGTTAAAAGGAATGGTATTGGAGGCCTGCTGTGGAAGCTACATGGGACACAAGATATGGCTGAAAATATGAAAAAACTTAGACCGCGGACCTTAAGTTTTTGCCAAAAAATGAAAAATTTTAAAAACACTCAAAACCTTTAGGAAATTATTCCTTTAGCATCCAGCATAACATCCTAGTTAAAAGGAATGGTATTGGAGGACTGCTGCGGAAGCTACATGGAACACCAGATATGGCTGAAAATGTGAAAAAACTTAGACCACAGACCTTAAGTTTTTGCCAAAAAATGAAAAATTTTAAAAACACTCAAAACCTTTAGGAAATTATTCATTTAGCATCCAGCATAACATCCTAGTTAAAAGGAATGGTATTGGAGGCCTGCTGTGGAAGCTACATGGGACACAAGATATGGCTGAAAATATGAAAAAACTTAGACCGCGGACCTTAAGTTTTTGCCAAAAAATGAAAAATTAAAAAAAAACTCAAAACCTTTAGGAAATTATTCCTTTAGCATCCAGCATAACATCCTAGTTAAAAGGAATGGTATTGGGGGCGTGCTGTGGAAGCTACATGGGACACCAGATATGGCTGAAAATGTGAAAAAACTCAGACCGCGGACCTTAAGTTTTTGCCAAAAAATGAAAAATTTTAAAAACACTCAAAACCTTTAGGAAATTATTCCTTTAGCATCCAGCATAACATCCTAGTTAAAAGGAATGGTATTGGAGGCCTGCTGTGGAAGCTACATGGGACACAAGATATGGCTGAAAATATGAAAAAACTTAGACCGCGGACCTTAAGTTTTTGCCAAAAAATGAAAAATTTTAAAAACACTCAAAACCTTTAGGAAATTATTCCTTTTGCATCCAGCATAACATCCTAGTTAAAAGGAATGGTATTGGAGGACTGCTGCGGAAGCTACATGGAACACCAGATATGGCTGAAAATAGGGAAAAACTTAGACCGCGGACCTTAAGTTTTTGCCAAAAAATGAAAAATTTGAAAAACACTCAAAACCTTTAGGAAATTATTCCTTTAGCATCCAGCATAACATCCTAGTTAAAAGGAATGGTATTGGAGGCCTACTGTGGAAGCTACATGGGACACAAGATATGGCTGAAAATATGAAAAAACTTAGACCGCGGACCATAAGTTTTTGCCAAAAAATGAAAAATTTTAAAAACACTCAAAACCTTTAGGAAATTATTCCTTTAGCATCCAGCATAACATCCTAGTTAAAAGGAATGGTATTGGAGGCCTGCTGTGGAAGCTACATGGGACACTAGATATGGCTGAAAATGTGAAAAAACTTAGACCACAGACCTTAAGTTTTTGCCAAAAAATGAAAAATTTTAAAAACACTCAAAACCTTTAGGAAATTATTCATTTAGCATCCAGCATAACATCCTAGTTAAAAGGAATGGTATTGGAGGCCTGCTGTGGAAGCTACATGGGACACAAGATATGGCTGAAAATATGAAAAAACTTAGACCGCGGACCTTAAGTTTTTGCCAAAAAATGAAAAATTAAAAAAAAACTCAAAACCTTTAGGAAATTATTCCTTTAGCATCCAGCATAACATCCTAGTTAAAAGGAATGGTATTGGGGGCGTGCTGTGGAAGCTACATGGGACACCAGATATGGCTGAAAATGTGAAAAAACTCAGACCGCGGACCTTAAGTTTTTGCCAAAAAATGAAAAATTTTAAAAACACTCAAAACCTTTAGGAAATTATTCCTTTAGCATCCAGCATAACATCCTAGTTAAAAGGAATGGTATTGGAGGCCTGCTGTGGAAGCTACATGGGACACCAGATATGGCTGAAAATATGAAAAAACTTAGACCGCGGACCTTAAGTTTTTGCCAAAAAATGAAAATTTTTAAAAACACTCAAAACCTTTAGGAAATTATTCCTTTAGCATCCAGCATAACATCCTAGTTAAAAGGAATGGTATTGGAGGCTTCCTGTGGAAGCTACATGGGACACAAGATATGGCTGAAAATATGAAAAAACTTAGACCGCGGACCTTAAGTTTTTGCCAAAAAATGAAACATTTTAAAAACACTCAAAACCTTTAGGAAATTATTCCTTTAGCATCCAGCATAACATCCTAGTTAAAAGGAATGGTATTGGAGGCCTGCTGGGGAAGCTACATGGGACACCAGATATGGCTGAAAATATGAAAAAACTTAGACCGCGGACCTTAAGTTTTTGCCAAAAAATGAAAAATTTAAAAAACACTCAAAACCTTTAGGAAAGTATTCCTTTAGCATCCGGCATAACATCCTAGTTAAAAGGAATGGTATTGGAGGCCTGCTGCGGAAGCTACATGGGACACCAGATATGGCTGAAAATATGAAAAAACTTAGACCGCGGACCTTAAGTTTTTGCCAAAAAATGAAAAATTTAAAAAACACTCAAAACCTTTAGGAAATTATTCCTTTAGCATCCAGCATAACATCCTAGTTAAAAGGAATGGTATTGGAGGCTTGCTGCGGAAGCTACATGGGACACCAGATATGGCTGAAAATATGAAAAAACTTAGACCGCGGACCTTAAGTTTTTGCCAAAAAATGAAAAATTTTAAAAACACTCAAAACCTTTAGGAAATTATTCCTTTAGCATCCAGCATAACATCCTAGTTAAAAGGAATGGTATTGGAGGCCTGCTGTGGAAGCTACATGGGACACCAGATATGGCTGAAAATATGAAAAAACTTAGACCGTGGACCTTAAGTTTTTGCCAAAAAATGAAAATTTTTAAAAACACTCAAAACCTTTAGGAAATTATTCCTTTAGCATCCAGCATAACATCCTAGTTAAAAGGAATGGTATTGGGGGCGTGCTGTGGAAGCTACATGGGACACCAGATATGGCTGAAAATGTGAAAAAACTCAGACCGCGGACCTTAAGTTTTTGCTAAAAAATGAAAAATTTTAAAAACACTCAAAACCTTTAGGAAATTATTCCTTTAGCATCCAGCATAACATCCTAGTTAAAAGGAATGGTATTGGAGGCCTGCTGTGGAAGCTACATGGGACACCAGATATGGCTGAAAATATGAAAAAACTTAGACCGCGGACCTTAAGTTTTTGCCAAAAAATGAAAATTTTTAAAAACACTCAAAACCTTTAGGAATTTATTCCTTTAGCATCCAGCATAACATCCTAGTTAAAAGGAATGGTATTGGAGGCTTCCTGTGGAAGCTACATGGGACACAAGATATGGCTGAAAATATGAAAAAACTTAGACCGCGGACCTTAAGTTTTTGCCAAAAAATGAAACAATTTAAAAACACTCAAAACCTTTAGGAAATTATTCCTTTAGCATCCAGCATAACATCCTAGTTAAAAGGAATGGTATTGGAGGCCTGCTGGGGAAGCTACATGGGACACCAGATATGGCTGAAAATATGAAAAAACTTAGACCGCGGACCTTAAGTTTTTGCCAAAAAATGAAAAATTTAAAAAACACTCAAAACCTTTAGGAAAGTATTCCTTTAGCATTCAGCATAACATCCTAGTTAAAAGGAATGGTATTGGAGGCCTGCTGCGGAAGCTACATGGGACACCAGATATGGCTGAAAATATGAAAAAACTTAGACCGCGGACCTTAAGTTTTTGCCAAAAAATGAAAAATTTTAAAAACACTCAAAACCTTTAGGAAATTATTCCTTTAGCATCCAGCATAACATCCTAGTTAAAAGGAATGGTATTGGAGGCCTGCTGTGGAAGCTACATGGGACACCAGATATGGCTGAAAATATGAAAAAACTTAGACCGCGGACCTTAAGTTTTTGCCAAAAAATGAAACATTTTAAAAACACTCAAAACCTTTAGGAAATTATTCCTTTAGCATCCAGCATAACATCCTAGTTAAAAGGAATGGTATTGGAGGCCTGCTGGGGAAGCTACATGGGACACCAGATATGGCTGAAAATATGAAAAAACTTAGACCGCGGACCTTAAGTTTTTGCCAAAAAATGAAAAATTTAAAAAACACTCAAAACCTTTAGGAAAGTATTCCTTTAGCATCCAGCATAACATCCTAGTTAAAAGGAATGGTATTGGAGGCCTGCTGCGGAAGCTACATGGGACACCAGATATGGCTGAAAATATGAAAAAACTTAGACCGCGGACCTTAAGTTTTTGCCAAAAAATGAAAAATTTAAAAAACACTCAAAACCTTTAGGAAATTATTCCTTTAGCATCCAGCATAACATCCTAGTTAAAAGGAATGGTATTGGAGGCCTGCTGTGGAAGCTACATGGGACACCAGATATGGCTGAAAATATGAAAAAACTTAGACCGCGGACCTTAAGTTTTTGCCAAAAAATGAAAAATTTTAAAAACACTCAAAACCTTTAGGAAATTATTCCTTTAGCATCCGGCATAACATCCTAGTTAAGAGGAATGGTATTGGAGGCCTGCTGTGGAAGCTACATGGGACACCAGATATGGCTGAAAATATGAAAAAACTTAGACCGCGGACCTTAAGTTTTTGCCAAAAAATGAAAAATTTTAAAAACACTCAAAACCTTTAGGAAATTATTCCTTTAGCATCCGGCATAACATCCTAGTTAAGAGGAATGGTATTGGAGGCCTGCTGTGGAAGCTACATGGGACACCAGATATGGCTGAAAATATGAAAAAACTTAGACCGCGGACCATAAGTTTTTGCCAAAAAATGAAAATTTTTAAAAACACTCAAAACCTTTGGGAAATTATTCCTTTAGCATCCAGCATAACATCCTAGTTAAAAGGAATGGTATTGGAGGCCTGCTGTGGAAGCTACATGGGACACAAGATATGGCTGAAAATATGAAAAAACTTAGACCGCGGACCTTAAGTTTTTGCCAAAAAATGAAAAATTTTAAAAACACTCAAAACCTTTAGGAAATTATTCATTTAGCATCCAGCATAACATCCTAGTTAAAAGGAATGGTATTGGAGGCCTGCTGTGGAAGCTACATGGGACACAAGATATGGCTGAAAATATGAAAAAACTTAGACCGCGGACCATAAGTTTTTGCCAAAAAATGAAAAATTTTAAAAACACTCAAAACCTTTAGGAAAGTATTCCTTTAGCATCCGGCATAACATCCTAGTTAAAAGGAATGGTATTGGAGGCCTGCTGCGGAAGCTACATGGGACACCAGATATGGCTGAAAATATGAAAAAACTTAGACCGCGGACCTTAAGTTTTTGCCAAAAAATGAAAAATTTAAAAAACACTCAAAACCTTTAGGAAATTATTCCTTTAGCATCCAGCATAACATCCTAGTTAAAATGAATGGTATTGGAGGCCTGCTGTGGAAGCTACATGGGACACCAGATATGGCTGAAAATATGAAAAAACTTAGACCGCGGACCTTAAGTTTTTGCCAAAAAATGAAAATTTTTAAAAACACTCAAAACCTTTGGGAAATTATTCCTTTAGCATCCAGCATAACATCCTAGTTAAAAGGAATGGTATTGGAGGCCTGCTGTGGAAGCTACATGGGACACAAGATATGGCTGAAAATATGAAAAAACTTAGACCGCGGACCTTAAGTTTTTGCCAAAAAATGAAAAATTTAAAAAACACTCAAAACCTTTAGGAAAGTATTCCTTTAGCATCCAGCATAACATCCTAGTTAAAAGGAATGGTATTGGAGGCCTGCTGCGGAAGCTACATGGGACACCAGATATGGCTGAAAATATGAAAAAACTTAGACCGCGGACCTTAAGTTTTTGCCAAAAAATGAAAAATTTAAAAAACACTCAAAACCTTTAGGAAATTATTCCTTTAGCATCCAGCATAACATCCTAGTTAAAAGGAATGGTATTGGAGGCTTGCTGCGGAAACTACATGGGACACAAGATATGGCTGAAAATATGAAAAAACTTAGACCGCGGACCTTAAGTTTTTGCCAAAAAATGAAAAATTTTAAAAACACTCAAAACCTTTAGGAAATTATTCCTTTAGCATCCAGCATAACATCCTAGTTAAAAGGAATGGTATTGGAGGCCTGCTGCGGAAGCTACATGGGACACCAGATATGGCTGAAAATATGAAAAAACTTAGACCGCGGACCTTAAGTTTTTGCCAAAAAATGAAAATTTTTAAAAACACTCAAAACCTTTAGGAAATTATTCCTTTAGCATCCAGCATAACATCCTAGTTAAAAGGAATGGTATTGGAGGCCTGCTGTGGAAGCTACATGGGACACCAGATATGGCTGAAAATATGAAAAAACTTAGACCGCGGACCTTAAGTTTTTGCCAAAAAATGAAAATTTTTAAAAACACTCAAAACCTTTAGGAAAGTATTCCTTTAGCATCCAGCATAACATCCTAGTTAAAAGGAATGATATTGGAGGCCTGCTGCGGAAGCTACATGGGACACCAGATATGGCTGAAAATATGAAAAAACTTAGACCGCGGACCATAAGTTTTTGCCAAAAAATGAAAAATTTAAAAAACACTCAAAACCTTTAGGAAATTATTCCTTTAGCATCCAGCAAAACATCCTAGTTAAAAGGAATGGTATTGGAGGCCTGCTGTGGAAGCTACATGGGACACAAGATATGGCTGAAAATATGAAAAAACTTAGACCGCGGACCTTAAGTTTTTGCCAAAAAATGAAAAATTTTAAAAACACTCAAAACCTTTAGGAAATTATTCCTTTAGCATCCAGCATAACATCCTAGTTAAAAGGAATGGTATTGGAGGCCTGCTGGGGAAGCTACATGGGACACCAGATATGGCTGAAAATATGAAAAAACTTAGACCGCGGACCTTAAGTTTTTGCCAAAAAATGAAAAATTTTAAAAACACTCAAAACCTTTAGGAAATTATTCCTTTAGCATCCAGCATAACATCCTAGTTAAAAGGAATGGTATTGGAGGCCTGCTGTGGAAGCTACATGGGACACCAGATATGGCTGAAAATATGAAAAAACTTAGACCGCGGACCTTAAGTTTTTGCAAAAAATGAAGAATTTAAAAAACACTCAAAACCTTTAGGAAATTATTCCTTTAGCATCCAGCATAACATCCTAGTTAAAAGGAATGGTATTGGAGGCCTGCTGTGGAAGCTACATGGGACACAAGATATGGCTGAAAATATGAAAAAACTTAGACCGCGGACCTTAAGTTTTTGCCAAAAAATGAAAAATTTAAAAAACACTCAAAACCTTTAGGAAATGATTCCTTTAGCATCCAGCATAACATCCTAGTTAAAAGGAATGGTATTGGAGGCCTGCTGCGGAAGCTACATGGGACACCAGATATGGCTGAAAATATGAAAAAACTTAGACCGCGGACCTTAAGTTTTTGCCAAAAAATGAAAAATTTTAAAAACACTCAAAACCTTTAGGAAATTATTCCTTTAGCATCCAGCATAACATCCTAGTTAAAAGAAATGGTATTGGAGGCCTGCTGTGCAAGCTACATGGGACACCAGATATGGCTGAAAATATGAAAAAACTTAGACCGCGGACCTTAAGTTTTTGCCAAAAAATGAAAAATTTTAAAAACACTCAAAACCTTTAGGAAATTATTCCTTTAGCATCCAGCATAACATCCTAGTTAAAAGGAATGGTATTGGAGGCCTGCTGCGGAAGCTACATGGGACACCAGATATGGCTGAAAATATGAAAAAACTTAGACCGCGGACCTTAAGTTTTTGCCAAAAAATGAAAAATTTAAAAAAAACTCAAAACCTTTAGGAAATGATTCCTTTAGCATCCAGCATAACATCCTAGTTAAAAGGAATGGTATTGGAGGCCTGCTGCGGAAGCTACATGGGACACCAGATATGGCTGAAAATATGAAAAAACTTAGACCGCGGACCTTAAGTTTTTGCCAAAAAATGAAAAATTTTAATAACACTCAAAACCTTTAGGAAATTATTCCTTTAGCATCCAGCATAACATCCTAGTTAAAAGGAATGGTATTGGAGGCCTGCTGTGGAAGCTACATGGGACACCAGATATGGCTGAAAATATGAAAAAACTTAGACCGCGGACCTTAAGTTTTTGCCAAAAAATGAAAAATTTTAAAAACACTCAAAACCTTTAGGAAATTATTCCTTTAGCATCCAGCATAACATCCTAGTTAAAAGGAATGGTATTGGAGGCCTGCTGTGGAAGCTACATGGGACACCAGATATGGCTGAAAATATGAAAAAACTTAGACCGCGGACCTTAAGTTTTTGCCAAAAAATGAAAAATTTTAAAAACACTCAAAACCTTTAGGAAATTATTCCTTTAGCATCCAGCATAACATCCTAGTTAAAAGGAATGGTATTGGAGGCCTGCTGCGGAAGCTACATGGGACACCAGATATGGCTGAAAATAGGAAAAAACTTAGACCGCGGACCTTAAGTTTTTGCCAAAAAATGAAAAAATTGAAAAACACTCAAAACCTTTAGGAAATTATTCCTTTAGCATCCAGCATAACATCTTAGTTAAAAGGAATGGTATTGGAGGCCTGCTGTGGAAGCTACATGGGACACCAGATATGGCTGAAAATATGAAAAAACTTAGACCGCGGACCTTAAGTTTTTGCCAAAAAATGAAAAATTTTAAAAACACTCAAAACCTTTAGGAAATTATTCCTTTAGCATCCGGCATAACATCCTAGTTAAGAGGAATGGTATTGGAGGCCTGCTGTGGAAGCTACATGGGACACCAGATATGGCTGAAAATATGAAAAAACTTAGACCGCGGACCTTAAGTTTTTGCCAAAAAATGAAAAATTTTAAAAACACTGAAAACCTTTAGGAAAGTATTCCTTTAGCATCCAGCATAACATCCTAGTTAAAAGGAATGGTATTGGAGGCCTCCTGGGGAAGCTACATGGGACACCAGATATGGCTGAAAATATGAAAAAACCTAGACCGCGGACCATAAGTTTTTGCCAAAAAATGAAAAATGTAAAAAACACTCAAAACCTTTAGGAAATGATTCCTTTAGCATCCAGCATAATATCCTAGTTAAAAGGAATGGTATTGGAGGCCTGCTGCGGAAGCTACATGGGACACCAGATATGGCTGAAAATATGAAAAATCTTAGACCGCTGACCTTAAGTTTTTGCCAAAAAATGAAAAATTTTAAAAACACTCAAAACCTTTAGGAAATTATTCCTTTAGCATCCAGCATAACATCCTAGTTAAAAGGAATGGTATTGGAGGCCTGCTGTGGAAGCTACATGGGACACCAGATATGGCTGAAAATATGAAAAAACTTAGACCGCGGACCTTAAGTTTTTGCCAAAAAATGAAAATTTTTAAAAACACTCAAAACCTTTGGGAAATTATTCCTTTAGCATCCAGCATAACATCCTAGTTAAAAGGAATGGTATTGGAGGCCTGCTGTGGAAGCTACATGGGACACCAGATATGGCTGAAAATATGAAAAAACTTAGACCGCGGACCTTAAGTTTTTGCCAAAAAATGAAAAATTTTAAAAACACTCAAAACCTTTAGGAAATTATTCCTTTAGCATCCAGCATAACATCCTAGTTAAAAGGAATGGTATTGGAGGCCTGCTGTGGAAGCTACATGGGACACCAGATATGGCTGAAAATATGAAAAAACTTAGACCGCGGACCTTAAGTTTTTGCCAAAAAATGAAAAATTTTAAAAACACTCAAAACCTTTAGGAAATTATTCCTTTAGCATCCAGCATAACATCCTAGTTAAAAGGAATGGTATTGGAGGCCTGCTGTGGAAGCTACATGGGACACCAGATATGGCTGAAAATATGAAAAAACTTAGACCGCGGACCTTAAGTTTTTGCCAAAAAATGAAAATTTTTAAAAACACTCAAAACCTTTAGGAAAGTATTCCTTTAGCATCCAGCATAACATCCTAGTTAAAAGGAATGATATTGGAGGCCTGCTGCGGAAGCTACATGGGACACCAGATATGGCTGAAAATATGAAAAAACTTAGACCGCGGACCTTAAGTTTTTGCCAAAAAATGAAAAATTTAAAAAACACTCAAAACCTTTAGGAAATTATTCCTTTAGCATCCAGCAAAACATCCTAGTTAAAAGGAATGGTATTGGAGGCCTGCTGTGGAAGCTACATGGGACACAAGATATGGCTGAAAATATGAAAAAACTTAGACCGCGGACCTTAAGTTTTTGCCAAAAAATGAAAAATTTTAAAAACACTCAAAACCTTTAGGAAATTATTCCTTTAGCATCCAGCATAACATCCTAGTTAAAAGGAATGGTATTGGAGGCCTGCTGCGGAAGCTACATGGGACACCAGATATGGCTGAAAATATGAAAAAACTTAGACCGCGGACCTTAAGTTTTTGCCAAAAAATGAAAATTTTTAAAAACACTCAAAACCTTTAGGAAATTATTCCTTTAGCATCCAGCATAACATCCTAGTTAAAAGGAATGGTATTGGAGGCCTGCTGTGGAAGCTACATGGGACACAAGATATGGCTGAAAATATGAAAAAACTTAGACCGCGGACCTGAAGTTTTTGCCAAAAAATGAAAAATTTAAAAAACACTCAAAACCTTTAGGAAATTATTCCTTTAGCATCCAGCATAACATCCTAGTTAAAAGGAATGGTATTGGAGGCTTGCTGCGGAAGCTACATGGGACACCAGATATGGCTGAAAATATGAAAAAACTTAGACCGCGGACCTTAAGTTTTTGCCAAAAAATGAAAAATTTTAAAAACACTCAAAACCTTTAGGAAATTATTCCTTTAGCATCCAGCATAACATCCTAGTTAAAAGGAATGGTATTGGAGGCCTGCTGTGGAAGCTACATGGGACACCAGATATGGCTGAAAATATGAAAAAACTTAGACCGCGGACCTTAAGTTTTTGCCAAAAAATGAAAATTTTTAAAAACACTCAAAACCTTTGGGAAATTATTCCTTTAGCATCCAGCATAACATCCTAGTTAAAAGGAATGGTATTGGAGGCCTGCTGTGGAAGCTACATGGGACACCAGATATGGCTGAAAATATGAAAAAACTTAGACCGCGGACCTTAAGTTTTTGCCAAAAAATGAAAATTTTTAAAAACACTCAAAACCTTTGGGAAATTATTCCTTTAGCATCCAGCATAACATCCTAGTTAAAAGGAATGGTATTGGAGGCCTGCTGTGGAAGCTACATGGGACACAAGATATGGCTGAAAATATGAAAAAACTTATACCGCGGACCTTAAGTTTTTGCCAAAAAATGAAACATTTTAAAAACACTCAAAACCTTTAGGAAATTATTCCTTTAGCATCCAGCATAACATCCTAGTTAAAAGGAATGGTATTGGAGGCCTGCTGGGGAAGCTACATGGGACACCAGATATGGCTGAAAATATGAAAAAACTTAGACCGCGGACCTTAAGTTTTTGCCAAAAAATGAAAAATTTTAAAAACACTCAAAACCTTTAGGAAAGTATTCCTTTAGCATCCAGCATAACATCCTAGTTAAAAGGAATGGTATTGGAGGCCTGCTGCGGAAGCTACATGGGACACCAGATATGGCTGAAAATATGAAAAAACTTAGACCGCGGACCTTAAGTTTTTGCAAAAAATGAAAAATTTAAAAAACACTCAAAACCTTTAGGAAATTATTCCTTTAGCATCCAGCATAACATCCTAGTTAAAAGGAATGGTATTGGAGGCCTGCTGTGGAAGCTACATGGGACACAAGATATGGCTGAAAATATGAAAAAACTTAGACCGCGGACCTTAAGTTTTTGCCAAAAAATGAAAAATTTAAAAAACACTCAAAACCTTTAGGAAATGATTCCTTTAGCATCCAGCATAACATCCTAGTTAAAAGGAATGGTATTGGAGGCCTGCTGCGGAAGCTACATGGGACACCAGATATGGCTGAAAATATGAAAAAACTTAGACCGCGGACCTTAAGTTTTTGCCAAAAAATGAAAAATTTTAAAAACACTCAAAACCTTTAGGAAATTATTCCTTTAGCATCCAGCATAACATCCTAGTTAAAAGGAATGGTATTGGAGGCCTGCTGCGGAAGCTACATGGGACACCAGATATGGCTGAAGATATGAAAAAACTTAGACCGCGGACCTTAAGTTTTTGCCAAAAAATGAAAAATTTTAAAAACACTCAAAACCTTTAGGAAATTATTCCTTTAGCGTCCAGCATAACATCCTAGTTAAAAGAAATGGTATTGGAGGCCTGCTGTGCAAGCTACATGGGACACCAGATATGGCTGAAAATATGAAAAAACTTAGACCGCGGACCTTAAGTTTTTGCCAAAAAATGAAAAATGTAAAAAACACTCAAAACCTTTAGGAAATGATTCCTTTAGCATCCAGCATAACATCCTAGTTAAAAGGAATGGTATTGGAGGCCTGCTGCGGAAGCTACATGGGACACCAGATATGGCTGAAAATATGAAAAAACTTAGACCGCGGACCTTAAGTTTTTGCCAAAAAATGAAAAATTTAAAAAACACTCAAAACCTTTAGGAAATTATTCCTTTAGCATCCAGCATAACATCCTAGTTAAAAGGAATGGTATTGGAGGCCTGCTGCGGAAGCTACATGGGACACCAGATATGGCTGAAAATATGAAAAAACTTAGACCGCGGACCTTAAGTTTTTGCCAAAAAATGAAAAATTTTAAAAACACTCAAAACCTTTAGGAAATTATTCCTTTAGCATCCAGCATAACATCCTAGTTAAAAGGAATGGTATTGGAGGCCTGCTGTGGAAGCTACATGGGACACCAGATATGGCTGAAAATATGAAAAAACTTAGACCGCGGACCTTAAGTTTTTGCCAAAAAATGAAAAATTTTAAAAACACTCAAAACCTTTAGGAAATTATTCCTTTAGCATCCAGCATAACATCCTAGTTAAAAGGAATGGTATTGGAGGCCTGCTGCGGAAGCTACATGGGACACCAGATATGGCTGAAAATAGGAAAAAACTTAGACCGCGGACCTTAAGTTTTTGCCAAAAAATGAAAAAATTGAAAAACACTCAAAACCTTTAGGAAATTATTCCTTTAGCATCCAGCATAACATCTTAGTTAAAAGGAATGGTATTGGAGGCCTGCTGTGGAAGCTACATGGGACACCAGATATGGCTGAAAATATGAAAAAACTTAGACCGCGGACCTTAAGTTTTTGCCAAAAAATGAAAAATTTTAAAAACACTCAAAACGTTTAGGAAATTATTCCTTTAGCATCCAGCATAACATCCTAGTTAAAAGGAATGGTATTGGAGGCCTGCTGTGGAAGCTACATGGGACACCAGATATGGCTGAAAATATGAAAAAACTTAGACCGCGGACCTTAAGTTTTTGCGAAAAAATTAAAATTTTTAAAAACACTCAAAACCTTTAGGAAATTATTCCTTTAGCATCCAGCATAACATCCTAGTTAAAAGGAATGGTATTGGAGGCCTGCTGCGGAAGCTACATGGGACACCAGATATGGCGGAAAATATGAAAAAACTTAGACCGCGGACCTTAAGTTTTTGCCAAAAAATGAAAAATTTTAAAAACACTCAAAACCTTTAGGAAATTATTCCTTTAGCATCCAGCATAACATCCTAGTTAAAAGGAATGGTATTGGAGGACTGCTGCGGAAGCTACATGGAACACCAGATATGGCTGAAAATAGGGAAAAACTTAGACCGCGGACCTTAAGTTTTTGCCAAAAAATGAAAATTTTTAAAAACACTCAAAACCTTTAGGAAATTATTCCTTTAGCATCCAGCATAACATCCTAGTTAAAAGGAATGGTATTGGAGGCCTGCTGTGGAAGCTACATGGGACACCAGATATGGCTGAAAATATGAAAAAACTTAGACCGCAGACCTTAAGTTTTTGCCAAAAAATGAAAAATTTTAAAAACACTCAAAACCTTTAGGAAATTATTCATTTAGCATCCAGCATAACATCCTAGTTAAAAGGAATGGTATTGGAGGCCTGCTGTGGAAGCTACATGGGACACAAGATATGGCTGAAAATATGAAAAAACTTAGACCGCGGACCTTAAGTTTTTGCCAAAAAATGAAAAATTTAAAAAAAACTCAAAACCTTTAGGAAATTATTCCTTTAGCATCCAGCATAACATCCTTGTTAAAAGGAATAGTATTGGGGGCGTGCTGTGGAAGCTACATGGGACACCAGATATGGCTGAAAATGTGAAAAAACTCAGACCGCAGACCTTAAGTTTTTGGCAAAAAATGAGAAATTTAAAAAACACTCAAAACGTTTAGGAAATTATTCCTTTAGCATCCAGCATAACATCCTAGTTAAAAGGAATGGTATTGGAGGCCTGCTGTGGAAGCTACATGGGACACCAGATATGGCTGAAAATATGAAAAAACTTAGACCGCAGACCTTAAGTTTTTGGCAAAAAATGAGAAATTTAAAAAACACTCAAAACCTTTAGGAAATTATTCCTTTAGCATCCAGCATAACATCCTAGTTAAAAGGAATGGTATTGGAGGCCTGCTGTGGAAGCTACATGGGACACCAGATATGGCTGAAAATATGAAAAAACTTAGACCGCGGACCTTAAGTTTTTGCCAAAAAATGAAAATTTTTAAAAACACTCAAAACCTTTGGGAAATTATTCCTTTAGCATCCAGCATAACATCCTAGTTAAAAGGAATGGTATTGGAGGCCTCCTGGGGAAGCTACATGGGACACCAGATATGGCTGAAAATATGAAAAAACCTAGACCGCGGACCATAAGTTTTTGCCAAAAAATGAAAAATTTTAAAAACACTCAAAACCTTTAGGAAATTATTCCTTTAGCATCCAGCATAACATCCTAGTTAAAAGGAATGGTATTGGAGGCCTGCTGTGGAAGCTACATGGGACACCAGATATGGCTGAAAATATGAAAAAACTTAGACCGCGGACCTTAAGTTTTTGCCAAAAAATGAAAATTTTTAAAAACACTCAAAACCTTTGGGAAATTATTCCTTTAGCATCCAGCATAACATCCTAGTTAAAAGGAATGGTATTGGAGGCCTGCTGTGGAAGCTACATGGGACACCAGATATGGCTGAAAATATGAAAAAACTTAGACCGCGGACCTTAAGTTTTTGCCAAAAAATGAAAAATTTTAAAAACACTCAAAACCTTTAGGAAATTATT
This sequence comes from Spea bombifrons, assembly GCF_027358695.1. Taxonomy (NCBI): domain Eukaryota; kingdom Metazoa; phylum Chordata; class Amphibia; order Anura; family Pelobatidae; genus Spea; species Spea bombifrons. The sequence goes on along the minus strand of NC_071096.1, from coordinate 12,396,989 downwards.
CCTTTAGCATCCAGCATAACATCCTAGTTAAAAGGAATGGTATTGGAGGCCTGCTGTGGAAGCTACATGGGACACCAGATATGGCTGAAAATATGAAAAAACTTAGACCGCGGACCTTAAGTTTTTGCCAAAAAATGAAAATTTTTAAAAACACTCAAAACCTTTAGGAAATTATTCCTTTAGCATCCAGCATAACATCCTAGTTAAAAGGAATGGTATTGGAGGCCTGCTGTGGAAGCTACATGGGACACAAGATATGGCTGAAAATATGAAAAAACTTAGACCGCGGACCTTAAGTTTTTGCCAAAAAATGAAAAATTTTAAAAACACTCAAAACCTTTAGGAAATTATTCCTTTAGCATCCAGCATAACATCCTAGTTAAAAGGAATGGTATTGGAGGCCTGCTGTGGAAGCTACATGGGACACCAGATATGGCTGAAAATATGAAAAAACTTAGACCGCGGACCTTAAGTTTTTGCCAAAAAATGAAAAATTTAAAAAACACTCAAAACCTTTAGGAAATGATTCCTTTAGCATCCAGCATAACATCCTATTTAAAAGGAATGGTATTGGAGGCCTGCTGCGGAAGCTACATGGGACACCAGATATGGCTGAAAATATGAAAAAACTTAGACCGCGGACCTTAAGTTTTTACCAAAAAATGAAAAATTTTAAAAACACTCAAAACCTTTAGGAAATTATTCCTTTAGCATCCAGCATAACATCCTAGTTAAAAGGAATGGTATTGGAGGCCTGCTGTGGAAGCTACATGGGACACCAGATATGGCTGAAAATATGAAAAAACTTAGACCGCGGACCTTAAGTTTTTGCCAAAAAATGAAAATTTTTAAAAACACTCAAAACCTTTAGGAAATTATTCCTTTAGCATCCAGCATAACATCCTAGTTAAAAGGAATGGTATTGGAGGCCTGCTGTGGAAGCTACATGGGACACAAGATATGGCTGAAAATATGAAAAAACTTAGACCGCGGACCTTAAGTTTTTGCCAAAAAATGAAAAATTTTAAAAACACTCAAAACGTTTAGGAAATTATTCCTTTAGCATCCAGCATAACATCCTAGTTAAAAGGAATGGTATTGGAGGCCTGCTGTGGAAGCTACATGGGACACCAGATATGGCTGAAAATATGAAAAAACTTAGACCGCGGACCTTAAGTTTTTGCGAAAAAATTAAAATTTTTAAAAACACTCAAAACCTTTAGGAAATTATTCCTTTAGCATCCAGCATAACATCCTAGTTAAAAGGAATGGTATTGGAGGCCTGCTGCGGAAGCTACATGGGACACCAGATATGGCGGAAAATATGAAAAAACTTAGACCGCGGACCTTAAGTTTTTGCCAAAAAATGAAAAATTTTAAAAACACTCAAAACCTTTAGGAAATTATTCATTTAGCATCCAGCATAACATCCTAGTTAAAAGGAATGGTATTGGAGGACTGCTGCGGAAGCTACATGGGACACAAGATATGGCTGAAAATATGAAAAAACTTAGACCGCGGACCTTAAGTTTTTGCCAAAAAATGAAAAATTTAAAAAAAACTCAAAACCTTTAGGAAATTATTCCTTTAGCATCCAGCATAACATCCTTGTTAAAAGGAATAGTATTGGGGGCGTGCTGTGGAAGCTACATGGGACACCAGATATGGCTGAAAATGTGAAAAAACTCAGTCCGCGGACCTTAAGTTTTTGGCAAAAAATGAGAAATTTAAAAAACACTCAAAACCTTTAGGAAATTATTCCTTTAGCATCCAGCATAACATCCTAGTTAAAAGGAATGGTATTGGAGGCCTGCTGTGGAAGCTACATGGGACACCAGATATGGCTGAAAATATGAAAAAACTTAGACCGCGGACCTTAAGTTTTTGCCAAAAAATGAAAATTTTTAAAAACACTCAAAACCTTTGGGAAATTATTCCTTTAGCATCCAGCATAACATCCTAGTTAAAAGGAATGGTATTGGAGGCCTGCTGTGGAAGCTACATGGGACACCAGATATGGCTGAAAATATGAAAAAACTTAGACCGCGGACCTTAAGTTTTTGCCAAAAAATGAAAAATTTAAAAAACACTCAAAACCTTTAGGAAATGATTCCTTTAGCATCCAGCATAACATCCTAGTTAAAAGGAATGGTATTGGAGGCCTGCTGCGGAAGCTACATGGGACACCAGATATGGCTGAAAATATGAAAAAACTTAGACCGCGGACCTTAAGTTTTTGCCAAAAAATTAAAATTTTTAAAAACACTCAAAACCTTTAGGAAATTATTCCTTTAGCATCCAGCATAACATCCTAGTTAAAAGGAATGGTATTGGAGGCCTGCTGTGGAAGCTACATGGGGCACAAGATATGGCTGAAAATATGAAAAAACTTAGACCGCGGACCTTAAGTTTTTGCCAAAAAATGAAAAATTTTAAAAACACTCAAAACCTTTAGGAAATTATTCCTTTAGCATCCAGCATAACATCCTAGTTAAAAGGAATGGTATTGGAGGCCTCCTGGGGAAGCTACATGGGACACCAGATATGGCTGAAAATATGAAAAAACCTAGACCGCGGACCATAAGTTTTTGCCAAAAAATGAAAAATGTAAAAAACACTCAAAACCTTTAGGAAATGATTCCTTTAGCATCCAGCATAACATCCTAGTTAAAAGGAATGGTATTGGAGGCCTGCTGTGGAAGCTACATGGGACACCAGATATGGCTGAAAATATGAAAAAACTTAGACCGCGGACCTTAAGTTTTTGCCAAAAAATGAAAAATTTTAAAAACACTCAAAACCTTTAGGAAATTATTCCTTTAGCATCCAGCATAACATCCTAGTTAAAAGGAATGGTATTGGAGGCCTGCTGTGGAAGCTACATGGGACACCAGATATGGCTGAAAATATGAAAAAACTTAGACCGCGGACCTTAAGTTTTTGCCAAAAAATGAAAATTTTTAAAAACACTCAAAACCTTTAGGAAATTATTCCTTTAGCATCCAGCATAACATCCTAGTTAAAAGGAATGGTATTGGAGGCCTGCTGTGGAAGCTACATGGGACACAAGATATGGCTGAAAATATGAAAAAACTTAGACCGCGGACCTTAAGTTTTTGCCAAAAAATGAAAAATTTTAAAAACACTCAAAACCTTTAGGAAATTATTCCTTTAGCATCCAGCATAACATCCTAGTTAAAAGGAATGGTATTGGAGGCCTCCTGGGGAAGCTACATGGGACACCAGATATGGCTGAAAATATGAAAAAACCTAGACCGCGGACCATAAGTTTTTGCCAAAAAATGAAAAATTTAAAAAACACTCAAAACCTTTAGGAAATGATTCCTTTAGCATCCAGCATAACATCCTAGTTAAAAGGAATGGTATTGGAGGCCTGCTGTGGAAGCTACATGGGACACCAGATATGGCTGAAAATATGAAAAAACTTAGACCGCGGACCTTAAGTTTTTGCCAAAAAATGAAAAATTTTAAAAACACTCAAAACCTTTAGGAAATTATTCCTTTAGCATCCAGCATAACATCCTAGTTAAAAGGAATGGTATTGGAGGCCTGCTGTGGAAGCTACATGGGACACCAGATATGGCTGAAAATATGAAAAAACTTAGACCGCGGACCTTAAGTTTTTGCCAAAAAATGAAAAATTTTAAAAACACTCAAAACCTTTAGGAAATTATTCCTTTAGCATCCAGCATAACATCCTAGTTAAAAGGAATGGTATTGGAGGCCTGCTGCGGAAGCTACATGGGACACCAGATATGGCTGAAAATAGGAAAAAACTTAGACCGCGGACCTTAAGTTTTTGCCAAAAAATGAAAAAATTGAAAAACACTCAAAACCTTTAGGAAATTATTCCTTTAGCATCCAGCATAACATCTTAGTTAAAAGGAATGGTATTGGAGGCCTGCTGTGGAAGCTACATGGGACACCAGATATGGCTGAAAATATGAAAAAACTTAGACCGCGGACCTTAAGTTTTTGCCAAAAAATGAAAAATTTTAAAAACACTCAAAACCTTTAGGAAATTATTCATTTAGCATCCAGCATAACATCCTAGTTAAAAGGAATGGTATTGGAGGACTACTGCGGAAGCTACATGGGACACAAGATATGGCTGAAAATATGAAAAAACTTAGACCGCGGACCTTAAGTTTTTGCCAAAAAATGAAAAATTTAAAAAAAACTCAAAACCTTTAGGAAATTATTCCTTTAGCATCCAGCATAACATCCTTGTTAAAAGGAATAGTATTGGGGGCGTGCTGTGGAAGCTACATGGGACACCAGATATGGCTGAAAATGTGAAAAAACTCAGTCCGCGGACCTTAAGTTTTTGGCAAAAAATGAGAAATTTAAAAAACACTCAAAACCTTTAGGAAATTATTCCTTTAGCATCCAGCATAACATCCTAGTTAAAAGGAATGGTATTGGAGGCCTGCTGTGGAAGCTACATGGGACACCAGATATGGCTGAAAATATGAAAAAACTTAGACCGCGGACCTTAAGTTTTTGCCAAAAAATGAAAAATTTAAAAAACACTCAAAACCTTTAGGAAATGATTCCTTTAGCATCCAGCATAACATCCTAGTTAAAAGGAATGGTATTGGAGGCCTGCTGCGGAAGCTACATGGGACACCAGATATGGCTGAAAATATGAAAAAACTTAGACCGCGGACCTTAAGTTTTTGCCAAAAAATTAAAATTTTTAAAAACACTCAAAACCTTTAGGAAATTATTCCTTTAGCATCCAGCATAACATCCTAGTTAAAAGGAATGGTATTGGAGGCCTGCTGTGGAAGCTACATGGGGCACAAGATATGGCTGAAAATATGAAAAAACTTAGACCGCGGACCTTAAGTTTTTGCCAAAAAATGAAAAATTTTAAAAACACTCAAAACCTTTAGGAAATTATTCCTTTAGCATCCAGCATAACATCCTAGTTAAAAGGAATGGTATTGGAGGCCTCCTGGGGAAGCTACATGGGACACCAGATATGGCTGAAAATATGAAACAACCTAGACCGCGGACCATAAGTTTTTGCCAAAAAATGAAAAATGTAAAAAACACTCAAAACCTTTAGGAAATGATTCCTTTAGCATCCAGCATAACATCCTAGTTAAAAGGAATGGTATTGGAGGCCTGCTGCGGAAGCTACATGGGACACCAGATATGGCTGAAAATATGAAAAAACTTAGACCGCAGACCTTAAGTTTTTGCCAAAAAATGAAAAATTTTAAAAACACTCAAAACCTTTAGGAAATTATTCCTTTAGCATCCAGCATAACATCCTAGTTAAAAGGAATGGTATTGGAGGCCTGCTGTGGAAGCTACATGGGACACCAGATATGGCTGAAAATATGAAAAAACTTAGACCGCGGACCTTAAGTTTTTGCCAAAAAATGAAAATTTTTAAAAACACTCAAAACCTTTGGGAAATTATTCCTTTAGCATCCAGCATAACATCCTAGTTAAAAGGAATGGTATTGGAGGCCTGCTGTGGAAGCTACATGGGACACCAGATATGGCTGAAAATATGAAAAAACTTAGACCGCGGACCTTAAGTTTTTGCCAAAAAATGAAAAATTTTAAAAACACTCAAAACCTTTAGGAAATTATTCCTTTAGCATCCAGCATAACATCCTAGTTAAAAGGAATGGTATTGGAGGCCTGCTGTGGAAGCTACATGGGACACCAGATATGGCTGAAAATATGAAAAAACTTAGACCGCGGACCTTAAGTTTTTGCCAAAAAATGAAAATTTTTAAAAACACTCAAAACCTTTAGGAAATTATTCCTTTAGCATCCAGCATAACATCCTAGTTAAAAGGAATGGTATTGGAGGCCTGCTGTGGAAGCTACATGGGACACAAGATATGGCTGAAAATATGAAAAAACTTAGACCGCGGACCTTAAGTTTTTGCCAAAAAATGAAAAATTTTAAAAACACTCAAAACCTTTAGGAAATTATTCCTTTAGCATCCAGCATAACATCCTAGTTAAAAGGAATGGTATTGGAGGCCTCCTGGGGAAGCTACATGGGACACCAGATATGGCTGAAAATATGAAAAAACCTAGACCGCGGACCATAAGTTTTTGCCAAAAAATGAAAAATTTAAAAAACACTCAAAACCTTTAGGAAATGATTCCTTTAGCATCCAGCATAACATCCTAGTTAAAAGGAATGGTATTGGAGGCCTGCTGTGGAAGCTACATGGGACACCAGATATGGCTGAAAATATGAAAAAACTTAGACCGCGGACCTTAAGTTTTTGCCAAAAAATGAAAAATTTTAAAAACACTCAAAACCTTTAGGAAATTATTCCTTTAGCATCCAGCATAACATCCTAGTTAAAAGGAATGGTATTGGAGGCCTGCTGTGGAAGCTACATGGGACACCAGATATGGCTGAAAATATGAAAAAACTTAGACCGCGGACCTTAAGTTTTTGCCAAAAAATGAAAATTTTTAAAAACACTCAAAACCTTTGGGAAATTATTCCTTTAGCATCCAGCATAACATCCTAGTTAAAAGGAATGGTATTGGAGGCCTGCTGTGGAAGCTACATGGGACACAAGATATGGCTGAAAATATGAAAAAACTTAGACCGCGGACCTTAAGTTTTTGCCAAAAAATGAAAAATTTTAAAAACACTCAAAACCTTTAGGAAATTATTCCTTTAGCATCCAGCATAACATCCTAGTTAAAAGGAATGGTATTGGAGGCCTGCTGTGGAAGCTACATGGGACACAAGATATGGCTGAAAATATGAAAAAACTTAGACCGCGGACCTTAAGTTTTTGCCAAAAAATGAAAAATTTTAAAAACACTCAAAACCTTTAGGAAATTATTCCTTTAGCATCCAGCATAACATCCTAGTTAAAAGGAATGGTATTGGAGGCCTGCTGCGGAAGCTACATGGGACACCAGATATGGCTGAAAATAGGAAAAAACTTAGACCGCGGACCTTAAGTTTTTGCCAAAAAATGAAAAAATTGAAAAACACTCAAAACCTTTAGGAAATTATTCCTTTAGCATCCAGCATAACATCTTAGTTAAAAGGAATGGTATTGGAGGCCTGCTGTGGAAGCTACATGGGACACCAGATATGGCTGAAAATATGAAAAAACTTAGACCGCGGACCTTAAGTTTTTGCCAAAAAATGAAAAATTTTAAAAACACTCAAAACCTTTAGGAAATTATTCATTTAGCATCCAGCATAACATCCTAGTTAAAAGGAATGGTATTGGAGGACTACTGCGGAAGCTACATGGGACACAAGATATGGCTGAAAATATGAAAAAACTTAGACCGCGGACCTTAAGTTTTTGCCAAAAAATGAAAAATTTAAAAAAAACTCAAAACCTTTAGGAAATTATTCCTTTAGCATCCAGCATAACATCCTTGTTAAAAGGAATAGTATTGGGGGCGTGCTGTGGAAGCTACATGGGACACCAGATATGGCTGAAAATGTGAAAAAACTCAGTCCGCGGACCTTAAGTTTTTGGCAAAAAATGAGAAATTTAAAAAACACTCAAAACCTTTAGGAAATTATTCCTTTAGCATCCAGCATAACATCCTAGTTAAAAGGAATGGTATTGGAGGCCTGCTGTGGAAGCTACATGGGACACCAGATATGGCTGAAAATATGAAAAAACTTAGACCGCGGACCTTAAGTTTTTGCCAAAAAATGAAAAATTTAAAAAACACTCAAAACCTTTAGGAAATGATTCCTTTAGCATCCAGCATAACATCCTAGTTAAAAGGAATGGTATTGGAGGCCTGCTGCGGAAGCTACATGGGACACCAGATATGGCTGAAAATATGAAAAAACTTAGACCGCGGACCTTAAGTTTTTGCCAAAAAATTAAAATTTTTAAAAACACTCAAAACCTTTAGGAAATTATTCCTTTAGCATCCAGCATAACATCCTAGTTAAAAGGAATGGTATTGGAGGCCTGCTGTGGAAGCTACATGGGGCACAAGATATGGCTGAAAATATGAAAAAACTTAGACCGCGGACCTTAAGTTTTTGCCAAAAAATGAAAAATTTTAAAAACACTCAAAACCTTTAGGAAATTATTCCTTTAGCATCCAGCATAACATCCTAGTTAAAAGGAATGGTATTGGAGGCCTCCTGGGGAAGCTACATGGGACACCAGATATGGCTGAAAATATGAAAAAACCTAGACCGCGGACCATAAGTTTTTGCCAAAAAATGAAAAATGTAAAAAACACTCAAAACCTTTAGGAAATGATTCCTTTAGCATCCAGCATAACATCCTAGTTAAAAGGAATGGTATTGGAGGCCTGCTGCGGAAGCTACATGGGACACCAGATATGGCTGAAAATATGAAAAAACTTAGACCGCAGACCTTAAGTTTTTGCCAAAAAATGAAAAATTTTAAAAACACTCAAAACCTTTAGGAAATTATTCCTTTAGCATCCAGCATAACATCCTAGTTAAAAGGAATGGTATTGGAGGCCTGCTGTGGAAGCTACATGGGACACCAGATATGGCTGAAAATATGAAAAAACTTAGACCGCGGACCTTAAGTTTTTGCCAAAAAATGAAAATTTTTAAAAACACTCAAAACCTTTGGGAAATTATTCCTTTAGCATCCAGCATAACATCCTAGTTAAAAGGAATGGTATTGGAGGCCTGCTGTGGAAGCTACATGGGACACCAGATATGGCTGAAAATATGAAAAAACTTAGACCGCGGACCTTAAGTTTTTGCCAAAAAATGAAAAATTTTAAAAACACTCAAAACCTTTAGGAAATTATTCCTTTAGCATCCAGCATAACATCCTAGTTAAAAGGAATGGTATTGGAGGCCTGCTGTGGAAGCTACATGGGACACCAGATATGGCTGAAAATATGAAAAAACTTAGACCGCGGACCTTAAGTTTTTGCCAAAAAATGAAAATTTTTAAAAACACTCAAAACCTTTAGGAAATTATTCCTTTAGCATCCAGCATAACATCCTAGTTAAAAGGAATGGTATTGGAGGCCTGCTGTGGAAGCTACATGGGACACAAGATATGGCTGAAAATATGAAAAAACTTAGACCGCGGACCTTAAGTTTTTGCCAAAAAATGAAAAATTTTAAAAACACTCAAAACCTTTAGGAAATTATTCCTTTAGCATCCAGCATAACATCCTAGTTAAAAGGAATGGTATTGGAGGCCTGCTGTGGAAGCTACATGGGACACCAGATATGGCTGAAAATATGAAAAAACTTAGACCGCGGACCTTAAGTTTTTGCCAAAAAATGAAAAATTTAAAAAACACTCAAAACCTTTAGGAAATGATTCCTTTAGCATCCAGCATAACATCCTATTTAAAAGGAATGGTATTGGAGGCCTGCTGCGGAAGCTACATGGGACACCAGATATGGCTGAAAATATGAAAAAACTTAGACCGCGGACCTTAAGTTTTTACCAAAAAATGAAAAATTTTAAAAACACTCAAAACCTTTAGGAAATTATTCCTTTAGCATCCAGCATAACATCCTAGTTAAAAGGAATGGTATTGGAGGCCTGCTGTGGAAGCTACATGGGACACCAGATATGGCTGAAAATATGAAAAAACTTAGACCGCGGACCTTAAGTTTTTGCCAAAAAATGAAAATTTTTAAAAACACTCAAAACCTTTAGGAAATTATTCCTTTAGCATCCAGCATAACATCCTAGTTAAAAGGAATGGTATTGGAGGCCTGCTGTGGAAGCTACATGGGACACAAGATATGGCTGAAAATATGAAAAAACTTAGACCGCGGACCTTAAGTTTTTGCCAAAAAATGAAAAATTTTAAAAACACTCAAAACGTTTAGGAAATTATTCCTTTAGCATCCAGCATAACATCCTAGTTAAATGGAATGGTATTGGAGGCCTGCTGCGGAAGCTACATGGGACACCAGATATGGCTGAAAATAGGAAAAAACTTAGACCGCGGACCTTAAGTTTTTGCCAAAAAAATGAAAAAATTGAAAAACACTCAAAACCTTTAGGAAATTATTCCTTTAGCATCCAGCATAACATCCTAGTTAAAAGGAATGGTATTGGAGGCCTGCTGCGGAAGCTACATGGGACACCAGATATGGCGGAAAATATGAAAAAACTTAGACCGCGGACCTTAAGTTTTTGCCAAAAAATGAAAAATTTAAAAAACACTCAAAACCTTTAGGAAATTATTCCTTTAGCATCCAGCATAACATCCTAGTTAAAATGAATGGTATTGGAGGCCTGCTGCGGAAGCTACATGGGACACCAGATATGGCTGAAGATATGAAAAAACTTAGACCGCGGACCTTAAGTTTTTGCCAAAAAATGAAAAATTTTAAAAACACTCAAAACCTTTAGGAAATTATTCCTTTAGCATCCAGCATAACATCCTAGTTAAAATGAATGGTATTGGAGGCCTGCTGCGGAAGCTACATGGGACACCAGATATGGCTGAAGATATGAAAAAACTTAGACCGCGGACCTTAAGTTTTTCCCAAAAAATGAAAAATTTTAAAAACACTCAAAACCTTTAGGAAATTATTCCTTTAGCATCCAGCATAACATCCTAGTTAAAAGGAATGGTATTGGAGGCCTGCTGTGGAAGCTACATGGGACACCAGATATGGCTGAAAATATGAAAAAACTTAGACCGCGGACCTTAAGTTTTTGCGAAAAAATTAAAATTTTTAAAAACACTCAAAACCTTTAGGAAATTATTCCTTTAGCATCCAGCATAACATCCTAGTTAAAAGGAATGGTATTGGAGGCCTGCTGCGGAAGCTACATGGGACACCAGATATGGCGGAAAATATGAAAAAACTTAGACCGCGGACCTTAAGTTTTTGCCAAAAAATGAAAAATTTTAAAAACACTCAAAACCTTTAGGAAATTATTCCTTTAGCATCCAGCATAACATCCTAGTTAAAAGGAATGGTATTGGAGGCCTGCTGCGGAAGCTACATGGGACACCAGATATGGCTGAAAATATGAAAAAACTTAGACCGCGGACCTTAAGTTTTTGCCAAAAAATGAAAATTTTTAAAAACACTCAAAACCTTTGGGAAATTATTCCTTTAGCATCCAGCATAACATCCTAGTTAAAAGGAATGGTATTGGAGGCCTGCTGTGGAAGCTACATGGGACACCAGATATGGCTGAAAATATGAAAAAACTTAGACCGCGGACCTTAAGTTTTTGCCAAAAAATGAAAAATTTTAAAAACACTCAAAACCTTTAGGAAATTATTCCTTTAGCATCCAGCATAACATCCTAGTTAAAAGGAATGGTATTGGAGGCCTGCTGTGGAAGCTACATGGGACACCAGATATGGCTGAAAATATGAAAAAACTTAGACCGCGGACCTTAAGTTTTTGCCAAAAAATGAAAATTTTTAAAAACACTCAAAACCTTTGGGAAATTATTCCTTTAGCATCCAGCATAACATCCTAGTTAAAAGGAATGGTATTGGAGGCCTGCTGTGGAAGCTACATGGGACACAAGATATGGCTGAAAATATGAAAAAACTTAGACCGCGGACCTTAAGTTTTTGCCAAAAAATGAAAAATTTTAAAAACACTCAAAACCTTTAGGAAATTATTCCTTTAGCATCCAGCATAACATCCTAGTTAAAAGGAATGGTATTGGAGGCCTGCTGGGGAAGCTACATGGGACACCAGATATGGCTGAAAATATGAAAAAACTTAGACCGCGGACCTTAAGTTTTTGCCAAAAAATGAAAAAATTTAAAAACACTCAAAACCTTTAGGAAATTATTCCTTTAGCATCCAGCATAACATCCTAGTTAAAAGGAATGGTATTGGAGGCCTGCTGTGGAAGCTACATGGGACACCAGATATGGCTGAAAATATGAAAAAACTTAGACCGCGGACCTTAAGTTTTTGCCAAAAAATGAAAAATTTAAAAAACACTCAAAACCTTTAGGAAATTATTCCTTTAGCATCCAGCATAACATCCTAGTTAAAAGGAATGGTATTGGAGGCCTGCTGCGGAAGCTACATGGGACACCAGATATGGCTGAAAATATGAAAAAACTTAGACCGCGGACCTTAAGTTTTTGCCAAAAAATGAAACATTTTAAAAACACTCAAAACCTTTAGGAAAGTATTCCTTTAGCATCCAGCATAACATCCTAGTTAAAAGGAATGGTATTGGAGGCCTGCTGTGGAAGCTACATGGGACACCAGATATGGCTGAAAATATGAAAAAACTTAGACCGCGGACCTTAAGTTTTTGCCAAAAAATGAAAAATTTAAAAAACACTCAAAACCTTTAGGAAATTATTCCTTTAGCATCCAGCATAACATCCTAGTTAAAAGGAATGGTATTGGAGGCCTGCTGCGGAAGCTACATGGGACACCAGATATGGCTGAAAATATGAAAAAACTTAGACCGCGGACCTTAAGTTTTTGCCAAAAAATGAAACATTTTAAAAACACTCAAAACCTTTAGGAAATTATTCCTTTAGCATCCAGCATAACATCCTAGTTAAAAGGAATGGTATTGGAGGCCTGCTGTGGAAGCTACATGGGACACCAGATATGGCTGAAAATATGAAAAAACTTAGACCGCGGACCTTAAGTTTTTGCCAAAAAATGAAAATTTTTAAAAACACTCAAAACCTTTAGGAAATTATTCCTTTAGCATCCAGCATAACATCCTAGTTAAAAGGAATGGTATTGGAGGCCTGCTGCGGAAGCTACATGGGACACCAGATATGGCGGAAAATATGAAAAAACTTAGACCGCGGACCTTAAGTTTTTGCCAAAAAATGAAAAATTTTAAAAACACTCAAAACCTTTAGGAAATTATTCCTTTAGCATCCAGCATAACATCCTAGTTAAAAGGAATGGTATTGGAGGCCTGCTGTGGAAGCTACATGGGACACAATATATGGCTGAAAATATGAAAAAAATTAGACCGCGGACCTTAAGTTTTTGCCAAAAAATGAAAAATTTTAAAAACACTCAAAACCTTTAGGAAATTATTCCTTTAGCATCCAGCATAACATCCTAGTTAAAAGGAATGGTATTGGGGGCGTGCTGTGGAAGCTACATGGGACACCAGATATGGCTGAAAATGTGAAAAAACTCAGACCGCGGACCTTAAGTTTTTGCCAAAAAATGAAAATTTTTAAAAACACTCAAAACCTTTAGGAAATTATTCCTTTAGCATCCAGCATAACATCCTAGTTAAAAGGAATGGTATTGGAGGCCTGCTGTGGAAGCTACATGGGACACCAGATATGGCTGAAAATATGAAAAAACTTAGACCGCGGACCTTAAGTTTTTGCCAAAAAATGAAAAATTTTAAAAACACTCAAAACGTTTAGGAAATTATTCCTTTAGCATCCAGCATAACATCCTAGTTAAAAGGAATGGTATTGGAGGACTGCTGCGGAAGCTACATGGAACACCAGATATGGCTGAAAATAGGGAAAAACTTAGACCGCGGACCTTAAGTTTTTGCCAAAAAATGAAAAATTTTAAAAACACTCAAAACCTTTAGGAAATTTTTCCTTTAGCATCCAGCATAACATCCTAGTTAAAAGGAATGGTATTGGAGGCCTGCTGTGGAAGCTACATGGGACACAAGATATGGCTGAAAATATGAAAAAACTTAGACCGCGGACCATAAGTTTTTGCCAAAAAATGAAAAATTTTAAAAACACTCAAAACCTTTAGGAAATTATTCCTTGAGCATCCAGCATAACATCCTAGTTAAAAGGAATGGTATTGGAGGCCTGCTGTGGAAGCTACATGGGACACAAGATATGGCTGAAAATATGAAAAAACTTAGACCGCGGACCTTAAGTTTTTGCCAAAAAATGAAAAATTTTAAAAACACTCAAAACCTTTAGGAAATTATTCCTTTAGCATCCAGCATAACATCCTAGTTAAAAGGAATGGTATTGGAGGCCTGCTGCGGAAGCTACATGGGACACCAGATATGGCTGAAAATATGAAAAAACTTAGACCGCGGACCTTAAGTTTTTGCCAAAAAATGAAAAATTTTAAAAACACTCAAAACCTTTAGGAAATTATTCCTTTAGCATCCAGCATAACATCCTAGTTAAAAGGAATGGTATTGGAGGCCTGCTGTGGAAGCTACATGGGACACCAGATATGGCTGAAAATATGAAAAAACTTAGACCGCGGACCTTAAGTTTTTGCCAAAAAATGAAAATTTTTAAAAACACTCAAAACCTTTAGGAAATTATTCCTTTAGCATCCAGCATAACATCCTAGTTAAAAGGAATGGTATTGGAGGCCTGCTGTGGAAGCTACATGGGACACCAGATATGGCTGAAAATATGAAAAAACTTAGACCGCGGACCTTAAGTTTTTGCCAAAAAATGAAAATTTTTAAAAACACTCAAAACCTTTAGGAAATTATTCCTTTAGCATCCAGCATAACATCCTAGTTAAAAGGAATGGTATTGGAGGCCTGCTGTGGAAGCTACATGGGACACAAGATATGGCTGAAAATATGAAAAAACTTAGACCGCGGACCTTAAGTTTTTGCCAAAAAATGAAAAATTTTAAAAACACTCAAAACGTTTAGGAAATTATTCCTTTAGCATCCAGCATAACATCCTAGTTAAATGGAATGGTATTGGAGGCCTGCTGCGGAAGCTACATGGGACACCAGATATGGCTGAAAATAGGAAAAAACTTAGACCGCGGACCTTAAGTTTTTGCCAAAAAATGAAAATTTTTAAAAACACTCAAAACCTTTAGGAAATTATTCCTTTAGCATCCAGCATAACATCCTAGTTAAAAGGAATGGTATTGGAGGCCTGCTGTGGAAGCTACATGGGACACCAGATATGGCTGAAAATATGAAAAAACTTAGACCGCGGACCTTAAGTTTTTGCCAAAAAATGAAAAATTTTAAAAACACTCAAAACGTTTAGGAAATTATTCCTTTAGCATCCAGCATAACATCCTAGTTAAAAGGAATGGTATTGGAGGACTGCTGCGGAAGCTACATGGAACACCAGATATGGCTGAAAATAGGGAAAAACTTAGACCGCGGACCTTAAGTTTTTGCCAAAAAATGAAAAATTTTAAAAACACTCAAAACCTTTAGGAAATTTTTCCTTTAGCATCCAGCATAACATCCTAGTTAAAAGGAATGGTATTGGAGGCCTGCTGTGGAAGCTACATGGGACACAAGATATGGCTGAAAATATGAAAAAACTTAGACCGCGGACCATAAGTTTTTGCCAAAAAATGAAAAATTTTAAAAACACTCAAAACCTTTAGGAAATTATTCCTTGAGCATCCAGCATAACATCCTAGTTAAAAGGAATGGTATTGGAGGCCTGCTGTGGAAGCTACATGGGACACAAGATATGGCTGAAAATATGAAAAAACTTAGACCGCGGACCTTAAGTTTTTGCCAAAAAATGAAAAATTTTAAAAACACTCAAAACCTTTAGGAAATTATTCCTTTAGCATCCAGCATAACATCCTAGTTAAAAGGAATGGTATTGGAGGCCTGCTGCGGAAGCTACATGGGACACCAGATATGGCTGAAAATATGAAAAAACTTAGACCGCGGACCTTAAGTTTTTGCCAAAAAATGAAAAATTTTAAAAACACTCAAAACCTTTAGGAAATTATTCCTTTAGCATCCAGCATAACATCCTAGTTAAAAGGAATGGTATTGGAGGCCTGCTGTGGAAGCTACATGGGACACCAGATATGGCTGAAAATATGAAAAAACTTAGACCGCGGACCTTAAGTTTTTGCCAAAAAATGAAAATTTTTAAAAACACTCAAAACCTTTAGGAAATTATTCCTTTAGCATCCAGCATAACATCCTAGTTAAAAGGAATGGTATTGGAGGCCTGCTGTGGAAGCTACATGGGACACCAGATATGGCTGAAAATATGAAAAAACTTAGACCGCGGACCTTAAGTTTTTGCCAAAAAATGAAAATTTTTAAAAACACTCAAAACCTTTAGGAAATTATTCCTTTAGCATCCAGCATAACATCCTAGTTAAAAGGAATGGTATTGGAGGCCTGCTGTGGAAGCTACATGGGACACAAGATATGGCTGAAAATATGAAAAAACTTAGACCGCGGACCTTAAGTTTTTGCCAAAAAATGAAAAATTTTAAAAACACTCAAAACGTTTAGGAAATTATTCCTTTAGCATCCAGCATAACATCCTAGTTAAATGGAATGGTATTGGAGGCCTGCTGCGGAAGCTACATGGGACACCAGATATGGCTGAAAATAGGAAAAAACTTAGACCGCGGACCTTAAGTTTTTGCGAAAAAATTAAAATTTTTAAAAACACTCAAAACCTTTAGGAAATTATTCCTTTAGCATCCAGCATAACATCCTAGTTAAAAGGAATGGTATTGGAGGCCTGCTGCGGAAGCTACATGGGACACCAGATATGGCGGAAAATATGAAAAAACTTAGACCGCGGACCTTAAGTTTTTGCCAAAAAATGAAAAATTTTAAAAACACTCAAAACCTTTAGGAAATTATTCCTTTAGCATCCAGCATAACATCCTAGTTAAAAGGAATGGTATTGGAGGCCTGCTGCGGAAGCTACATGGGACACCAGATATGGCTGAAAATATGAAAAAACTTAGACCGCGGACCTTAAGTTTTTGCCAAAAAATGAAAATTTTTAAAAACACTCAAAACCTTTGGGAAATTATTCCTTTAGCATCCAGCATAACATCCTAGTTAAAAGGAATGGTATTGGAGGCCTGCTGTGGAAGCTACATGGGACACCAGATATGGCTGAAAATATGAAAAAACTTAGACCGCGGACCTTAAGTTTTTGCCAAAAAATGAAAATTTTTAAAAACACTCAAAACCTTTGGGAAATTATTCCTTTAGCATCCAGCATAACATCCTAGTTAAAAGGAATGGTATTGGAGGCCTGCTGTGGAAGCTACATGGGACACCAGATATGGCTGAAAATATGAAAAAACTTAGACCGCGGACCTTAAGTTTTTGCCAAAAAATGAAAAATTTTAAAAACACTCAAAACGTTTAGGAAATTATTCCTTTAGCATCCAGCATAACATCCTAGTTAAATGGAATGGTATTGGAGGCCTGCTGCGGAAGCTACATGGGACACCAGATATGGCTGAAAATAGGAAAAAACTTAGACCGCGGACCTTAAGTTTTTGCCAAAAAAATGAAAAAATTGAAAAACACTCAAAACCTTTAGGAAATTATTCCTTTAGCATCCAGCATAACATCCTAGTTAAAAGGAATGGTATTGGAGGCCTGCTGCGGAAGCTACATGGGACACCAGATATGGCGGAAAATATGAAAAAACTTAGACCGCGGACCTTAAGTTTTTGCCAAAAAATGAAAAATTTAAAAAACACTCAAAACCGTTAGGAAATTATTCCTTTAGCATCCAGCATAACATCCTAGTTAAAATGAATGGTATTGGAGGCCTGCTGCGGAAGCTACATGGGACACCAGATATGGCTGAAAATAGGAAAAAACTTAGACCGCGGACCTTAAGTTTTTGCCAAAAAATGAAACATTTTAAAAACACTCAAAACCTTTAGGAAAGTATTCCTTTAGCATCCAGCATAACATCCTAGTTAAAAGGAATGGTATTGGAGGCCTGCTGCGGAAGCTACATGGGACACCAGATATGGCTGAAAATAGGAAAAAACTTAGACCGCGGACCTTAAGTTTTTGCCAAAAAATGAAAAATTTAAAAAACACTCAAAACCTTTAGGAAATTATTCCTTTAGCATCCAGCATAACATCCTAGTTAAAAGGAATGGTATTGGAGGCCTGCTGCGGAAGCTACATGGGACACCAGATATGGCTGAAAATATGAAAAAACTTAGACCGCGGACCTTAAGTTTTTGCCAAAAAATGAAACATTTTAAAAACACTCAAAACCTTTAGGAAAGTATTCCTTTAGCATCCAGCATAACATCCTAGTTAAAAGGAATGGTATTGGAGGCCTGCTGTGGAAGCTACATGGGACACCAGATATGGCTGAAAATATGAAAAAACTTAGACCGCGGACCTTAAGTTTTTGCCAAAAAATGAAAAATTTAAAAAACACTCAAAACCTTTAGGAAATTATTCCTTTAGCATCCAGCATAACATCCTAGTTAAAAGGAATGGTATTGGAGGCCTGCTGCGGAAGCTACATGGGACACCAGATATGGCTGAAAATATGAAAAAACTTAGACCGCGGACCTTAAGTTTTTGCCAAAAAATGAAACATTTTAAAAACACTCAAAACCTTTAGGAAATTATTCCTTTAGCATCCAGCATAACATCCTAGTTAAAAGGAATGGTATTGGAGGCCTGCTGTGGAAGCTACATGGGACACCAGATATGGCTGAAAATATGAAAAAACTTAGACCGCGGACCTTAAGTTTTTGCCAAAAAATGAAAAATTTTAAAAACACTCAAAACGTTTAGGAAATTATTCCTTTAGCATCCAGCATAACATCCTAGTTAAATGGAATGGTATTGGAGGCCTGCTGCGGAAGCTACATGGGACACCAGATATGGCTGAAAATAGGAAAAAACTTAGACCGCGGACCTTAAGTTTTTGCCAAAAAAATGAAAAAATTGAAAAACACTCAAAACCTTTAGGAAATTATTCCTTTAGCATCCAGCATAACATCCTAGTTAAAAGGAATGGTATTGGAGGCCTGCTGCGGAAACTACATGGGACACCAAATATGGCTGAAGATATGAAAAAACTTAGACCGCGGACCTTAAGTTTTTGCCAAAAAATGAAAATTTTTAAAAACACTCAAAACCTTTAGGAAATTATTCCTTTAGCATCCAGCATAACATCCTAGTTAAAAGGAATGGTATTGGAGGCCTGCTGCGGAAGCTACATGGGACACCAGATATGGCGGAAAATATGAAAAAACTTAGACCGCGGACCTTAAGTTTTTGCCAAAAAATGAAAAATTTTAAAAACACTCAAAACCTTTAGGAAATTATTCCTTTAGCATCCAGCATAACATCCTAGTTAAAAGGAATGGTATTGGAGGACTGCTGCGGAAGCTACATGGAACACCAGATATGGCTGAAAATAGGGAAAAACTTAGACCGCGGACCTTAAGTTTTTGCCAAAAAATGAAAAATTTTAAAAACACTCAAAACCTTTAGGAAATTATTCCTTTAGCATCCAGCATAACATCCTAGTTAAAAGGAATGGTATTGGAGGCCTGCTGCGGAAGCTACATGGGACACCAGATATGGCTGAAAATATGAAAAAACTTAGACCGCGGACCTTAAGTTTTTGCCAAAAAATGAAACATTTTAAAAACACTCAAAACCTTTAGGAAATTATTCCTTTAGCATCCAGCATAACATCCTAGTTAAAAGGAATGGTATTGGAGGCCTGCTGCGGAAGCTACATGGGACACCAGATATGGCTGAAAATATGAAAAAACTTAGACCGCGGACCTTAAGTTTTTGCCAAAAAATGAAAAATTTAAAAAACACTCAAAACCTTTAGGAAATTATTCCTTTAGCATCCAGCATAACATCCTAGTTAAAAGGAATGGTATTGGAGGCCTGCTGCGGAAGCTACATGGGACACAAGATATGGCTGAAAATATGAAAAAACTTAGACCGCGGACCTTAAGTTTTTGCCAAAAAATGAAAATTTTTAAAAACACTCAAAACCTTTAGGAAATTATTCCTTTAGCATCCAGCATAACATCCTAGTTAAAAGGAATGGTATTGGAGGCCTGCTGCGGAAGCTACATGGGACACAAGATATGGCTGAAAATATGAAAAAACTTAGACCGCGGACCTTAAGTTTTTGCCAAAAAATGAAAAATTTTAAAAACACTCAAAACCTTTAGGAAATTATTCCTTTAGCATCCAGCATAACATCCTAGTTAAAAGGAATGGTATTGGAGGACTGCTGCGGAAGCTACATGGAACACCAGATATGGCTGAAAATAGGGAAAAACTTAGACCGCGGACCTTAAGTTTTTGCCAAAAAATGAAAAATTTTAAAAACACTCAAAACCTTTAGGAAATTATTCCTTTAGCATCCAGCCTAACATCCTAGTTAAAAGGAATGGTATTGGAGGCCTGCTGTGGAAGCTACATGGGACACAAGATATGGCTGAAAATATGAAAAAACTTAGACCGCGGACCATAAGTTTTTGCCAAAAAATGAAAAATTTTAAAAACACTCAAAACCTTTAGGAAATTATTCCTTTAGCATCCAGCATAACATCCTAGTTAAAAGGAATGGTATTGGAGGCCTGCTGTGGAAGCTACATGGGACACCAGATATGGCTGAAAATATGAAAAAACTTAGACCGCAGACCTTAAGTTTTTGCCAAAAAATGAAAAATTTTAAAAACACTCAAAACCTTTAGGAAATTATTCATTTAGCATCCAGCATAACATCCTAGTTAAAAGGAATGGTATTGGAGGCCTGCTGTGGAAGCTACATGGGACACAAGATATGGCTGAAAATATGAAAAAACTTAGACCGCGGACCTTAAGTTTTTGCCAAAAAATGAAAAATTTAAAAAAAACTCAAAACCTTTAGGAAATTATTCCTTTAGCATCCAGCATAACATCCTAGTTAAAAGGAATGGTATTGGGGGCGTGCTGTGGAAGCTACATGGGACACCAGATATGGCTGAAAATGTGAAAAAACTCAGACCGCGGACCTTAAGTTTTTGCCAAAAAATGAAAAATTTTAAAAACACTCAAAACCTTTAGGAAATTATTCCTTGAGCATCCAGCATAACATCCTAGTTAAAAGGAATGGTATTGGAGGCCTGCTGTGGAAGCTACATGGGACACAAGATATGGCTGAAAATATGAAAAAACTTAGACCGCGGACCTTAAGTTTTTGCCAAAAAATGAAAAATTTTAAAAACACTCAAAACCTTTAGGAAATTATTCCTTTAGCATCCAGCATAACATCCTAGTTAAAAGGAATGGTATTGGAGGCCTGCTGTGGAAGCTACATGGGACACCAGATATGGCTGAAAATATGAAAAAACTTAGACCGCGGACCTTACGTTTTTGCCAAAAAATGAAAATTTTTAAAAACACTCAAAACCTTTAGGAAATTATTCCTTTAGCATCCAGCATAACATCCTAGTTAAAAGGAATGGTATTGGAGGCCTGCTGTGGAAGCTACATGGGACACAAGATATGGCTGAAAATATGAAAAAACTTAGACCGCGGACCTTAAGTTTTTGCCAAAAAATGAAACATTTTAAAAACACTCAAAACCTTTAGGAAATTATTCCTTTAGCATCCAGCATAACATCCTAGTTAAAAGGAATGGTATTGGAGGCCTGCTGCGGAAGCTACATGGGACACCAGATATGGCTGAAAATATGAAAAAACTTAGACCGCGGACCTTAAGTTTTTGCCAAAAAATGAAACATTTTAAAAACACTCAAAACCTTTAGGAAATTATTCCTTTAGCATCCAGCATAACATCCTAGTTAAAAGGAATGGTATTGGAGGCCTGCTGTGGAAGCTACATGGGACACCAGATATGGCTGAAAATATGAAAAAACTTAGACCGCGGACCTTAAGTTTTTGCCAAAAAATGAAAATTTTTAAAAACACTCAAAACCTTTAGGAAATTATTCCTTTAGCATCCAGCATAACATCCTAGTTAAAAGGAATGGTATTGGAGGCCTGCTGCGGAAGCTACATGGGACACCAGATATGGCGGAAAATATGAAAAAACTTAGACCGCGGACCTTAAGTTTTTGCCAAAAAATGAAAAATTTTAAAAACACTCAAAACCTTTAGGAAATTATTCCTTTAGCATCCAGCATAACATCCTAGTTAAAAGGAATGGTATTGGAGGCCTGCTGTGGAAGCTACATGGGACACAATATATGGCTGAAAATATGAAAAAACTTAGACCGCGGACCTTAAGTTTTTGCCAAAAAATGAAAAATTTTAAAAACACTCAAAACCTTTAGGAAATTATTCCTTTAGC
The DNA here is from genome assembly GCF_027358695.1 of Spea bombifrons. Taxonomy (NCBI): domain Eukaryota; kingdom Metazoa; phylum Chordata; class Amphibia; order Anura; family Pelobatidae; genus Spea; species Spea bombifrons. Next base: position 12,374,978 of record NC_071096.1, on the reverse strand, counting down.
ATCCAGCATAACATCCTAGTTAAAAGGAATGGTATTGGAGGCCTGCTGTGGAAGCTACATGGGACACCAGATATGGCTGAAAATATGAAAAAACTTAGACCGCGGACCTTAAGTTTTTGCCAAAAAATGAAAAATTTTAAAAACACTCAAAACGTTTAGGAAATTATTCCTTTAGCATCCAGCATAACATCCTAGTTAAATGGAATGGTATTGGAGGCCTGCTGCGGAAGCTACATGGGACACCAGATATGGCTGAAAATAGGAAAAAACTTAGACCGCGGACCTTAAGTTTTTGCCGAAAAAATGAAAAAATTGAAAAACACTCAAAACCTTTAGGAAATTATTCCTTTAGCATCCAGCATAACATCCTAGTTAAAAGGAATGGTATTGGAGGCCTGCTGCGGAAACTACATGGGACACCAAACATGGCTGAAGATATGAAAAAACTTAGACCGCGGACCTTAAGTTTTTGCCAAAAAATGAAAAATTTTAAAAACACTCAAAACCTTTAGGAAATTATTCCTTTAGCATCCAACATAACATCCTAGTTAAAAGGAATGGTATTGGAGGCCTGCTGCGGAAGCTACATGGGACACCAGATATGGCTGAAAATATGAAAAAACTTAGACCGCGGACCTTAAGTTTTTGCCAAAAAATGAAAAATTTAAAAAACACTCAAAACCTTTAGGAAATTATTCCTTTAGCATCCAGCATAACATCCTAGTTAAAAGGAATGGTATTGGAGGCCTGCTGCGGAAGCTACATGGGACACCAGATATGGCTGAAAATATGAAAAAACTTAGACCGCGGACCTTAAGTTTTTGCCAAAAAATGAAACATTTTAAAAACACTCAAAACCTTTAGGAAAGTATTCCTTTAGCATCCAGCATAACATCCTAGTTAAAAGGAATGGTATTGGAGGCCTGCTGCGGAAGCTACATGGGACACAAGATATGGCTGAAAATATGAAAAAACTTAGACCGCGGACCTTAAGTTTTTGCCAAAAAATGAAAATTTTTAAAAACACTCAAAACCTTTAGGAAATTATTCCTTTAGCATCCAGCATAACATCCTAGTTAAAAGGAATGGTATTGGAGGCCTGCTGCGGAAGCTACATGGGACACCAGATATGGCGGAAAATATGAAAAAACTTAGACCGCGGACCTTAAGTTTTTGCCAAAAAATGAAAAATTTTAAAAACACTCAAAACCTTTAGGAAATTATTCCTTTAGCATCCAGCATAACATCCTAGTTAAAAGGAATGGTATTGGAGGACTGCTGCGGAAGCTACATGGAACACCAGATATGGCTGAAAATAGGGAAAAACTTAGACCGCGGACCTTAAGTTTTTGCCAAAAAATGAAAAATTTTAAAAACACTCAAAACCTTTAGGAAATTATTCCTTTAGCATCCAGCATAACATCCTAGTTAAAAGGAATGGTATTGGAGGCCTGCTGTGGAAGCTACATGGGACACAAGATATGGCTGAAAATATGAAAAAACTTAGACCGCGGACCATAAGTTTTTGCCAAAAAATGAAAAATTTTAAAAACACTCAAAACCTTTAGGAAATTATTCCTTTAGCATCCAGCATAACATCCTAGTTAAAAGGAATGGTATTGGAGGCCTGCTGTGGAAGCTACATGGGACACCAGATATGGCTGAAAATATGAAAAAACTTAGACCGCAGACCTTAAGTTTTTGCCAAAAAATGAAAAATTTTAAAAACACTCAAAACCTTTAGGAAATTATTCATTTAGCATCCAGCATAACATCCTAGTTAAAAGGAATGGTATTGGAGGCCTGCTGTGGAAGCTACATGGGACACAAGATATGGCTGAAAATATGAAAAAACTTAGACCGCGGACCTTAAGTTTTTGCCAAAAAATGAAAAATTTTAAAAACACTCAAAACCTTTAGGAAATTATTCCTTTAGCATCCAGCATAACATCCTAGTTAAAAGGAATGGTATTGGAGGCCTGCTGCGGAAGCTACATGGGACACCAGATATGGCTGAAAATATGAAAAAACTTAGACCGCGGACCTTAAGTTTTTGCCAAAAAATGAAAAATTTTAAAAACACTCAAAAACTTTAGGAAATTATTCCTTTAGCATCCAGCATAACATCCTAGTTAAAAGGAATGGTATTGGAGGCCTGCTGTGGAAGCTACATGGGACACCAGATATGGCTGAAAATATGAAAAAACTTAGACCGCGGACCTTACGTTTTTGCCAAAAAATGAAAATTTTTAAAAACACTCAAAACCTTTAGGAAATTATTCCTTTAGCATCCAGCATAACATCCTAGTTAAAAGGAATGGTATTGGAGGCCTGCTGTGGAAGCTACATGGGACACAAGATATGGCTGAAAATATGAAAAAACTTAGACCGCGGACCTTAAGTTTTTGCCAAAAAATGAAACATTTTAAAAACACTCAAAACCTTTAGGAAATTATTCCTTTAGCATCCAGCATAACATCCTAGTTAAAAGGAATGGTATTGGAGGCCTGCTGGGGAAGCTACATGGGACACCAGATATGGCTGAAAATATGAAAAAACTTAGACCGCGGACCTTAAGTTTTTGCCAAAAAATGAAACATTTTAAAAACACTCAAAACCTTTAGGAAATTATTCCTTTAGCATCCAGCATAACATCCTAGTTAAAAGGAATGGTATTGGAGGCCTGCTGCGGAAGCTACATGGGACACCAGATATGGCTGAAGATATGAAAAAACTTAGACCGCGGACCTTAAGTTTTTGCCAAAAATGAAAAATTTTAAAAACACTCAAAACCTTTAGGAAATTATTCCTTTAGCATCCAGCATAACATCCTAGTTAAAAGGAATGGTATTGGAGGCCTGCTGTGGAAGCTACATGGGACACCAGATATGGCTGAAAATATGAAAAAACTTAGACCGCGGACCTTAAGTTTTTGGCAAAAAATGAAAAATTTAAAAAACACTCAAAACCTTTAGGAAATTATTCCTTTAGCATCCAGCATAACATCCTAGTTAAAAGGAATGGTATTGGAGGCCTGCTGTGGAAGCTACATGGGACACCAGATATGGCTGAAAATATGAAAAAACTTAGACCGCGGACCTTAAGTTTTTGCCAAAAAATGAAAATTTTTAAAAACACTCAAAACCTTTGGGAAATTATTCCTTTAGCATCCAGCATAACATCCTAGTTAAAAGGAATGGTATTGGAGGCCTGCTGTGGAAGCTACATGGGACACCAGATATGGCTGAAAATATGAAAAAACTTAGACCACGGACCTTAAGTTTTTGCCAAAAAATGAAAAATTTAAAAAACACTCAAAACCTTTAGGAAATGATTCCTTTAGCATCCAGCATAACATCCTAGTTAAAAGGAATGGTATTGGAGGCCTGCTGCGGAAGCTACATGGGACACCAGATATGGCTGAAAATATGAAAAAACTTAGACCGCGGACCTTAAGTTTTTACCAAAAAATGAAAAATTTTAAAAACACTCAAAACCTTTAGGAAATTATTCCTTTAGCATCCAGCATAACATCCTAGTTAAAAGGAATGGTATTGGAGGCCTGCTGTGGAAGCTACATGGGACACCAGATATGGCTGAAAATATGAAAAAACTTAGACCGCGGACCTTAAGTTTTTGCCAAAAAATGAAAATTTTTAAAAACACTCAAAACCTTTAGGAAATTCTTCCTTTAGCATCCAGCATAACATCCTAGTTAAAAGGAATGGTATTGGAGGCCTGCTGTGGAAGCTACATGGGACACAAGATATGGCTGAAAATATGAAAAAACTTAGACCGCGGACCTTAAGTTTTTGCCAAAAAATGAAAAATTTTAAAAACACTCAAAACGTTTAGGAAATTATTCCTTTAGCATCCAGCATAACATCCTAGTTAAATGGAATGGTATTGGAGGCCTGCTGCGGAAGCTACATGGGACACCAGATATGGCTGAAAATAGGAAAAAACTTAGACCGCGGACCTTAAGTTTTTGCCAAAAAAATGAAAAAATTGAAAAACACTCAAAACCTTTAGGAAATTATTCCTTTAGCATCCAGCATAACATCCTAGTTAAAAGGAATGGTATTGGAGGCCTGCTGCGGAAGCTACATGGGACACCAGATATGGCGGAAAATATGAAAAAACTTAGACCGCAGACCTTAAGTTTTTGCCAAAAAATGAAAAATTTTAAAAACACTCAAAACCTTTAGGAAATTATTCATTTAGCATCCAGCATAACATCCTAGTTAAAAGGAATGGTATTGGAGGCCTGCTGTGGAAGCTACATGGGACACAAGATATGGCTGAAAATATGAAAAAACTTAGACCGCGGACCTTAAGTTTTTGCCAAAAAATGAAAAATTTAAAAAAAACTCAAAACCTTAAGGAAATTATTCCTTTAGCATCCAGCATAACATCCTAGTTAAAAGGAATGGTATTGGGGGCGTGCTGTGGAAGCTACATGGGACACCAGATATGGCTGAAAATGTGAAAAAACTCAGACCGCAGACCTTAAGTTTTTGCCAAAAAATGAAAATTTTTAAAAACACTCAAAACCTTTAGGAAAGTATTCCTATAGCATCCAGCATAACATCCTAGTTAAAAGGAATGGTATTGGAGGCCTGCTGCGGAAGCTACATGGGACACCAGATATGGCTGAAAATATGAAAAAACTTAGACCGCGGACCTTAAGTTTTTGCCAAAAAATGAAAAATTTAAAAAACACTCAAAACCTTTAGGAAATTATTCCTTTAGCATCCAGCATAACATCCTAGTTAAAAGGAATGGTATTGGAGGCCTGCTGTGGAAGCTACATGGGACACCAGATATGGCTGAAAATATGAAAAAACTTAGACCGCGGACCTTAAGTTTTTGCCAAAAAATGAAAAATTTTAAAAACACTCAAAACCTTTAGGAAATTATTCCTTTAGCATCCAGCATAACATCCTAGTTAAAAGGAATGGTATTGGAGGCCTGCTGCGGAAGCTACATGGGACACCAGATATGGCTGAAAATATGAAAAAACTTAGACAGCGGACCTTAAGTTTTTGCCAAAAAATGAAAAATTTAAAAAAAACTCAAAACCTTAAGGAAATTATTCCTTTAGCATCCAGCATAACATCCTAGTTAAAAGGAATGGTATTGGGGGCGTGCTGTGGAAGCTACATGGGACACCAGATATGGCTGAAAATGTGAAAAAACTCAGACCGCAGACCTTAAGTTTTTGCCAAAAAATGAAAATTTTTAAAAACACTCAAAACCTTTAGGAAAGTATTCCTATAGCATCCAGCATAACATCCTAGTTAAAAGGAATGGTATTGGAGGCCTGCTGTGGAAGCTACATGGGACACCAGATATGGCTGAAAATATGAAAAAACTTAGACCGCAGACCTTATGTTTTTGCCAAAAAATGAAAAATTTAAAAAACACTCAAAACCTTTAGGAAATTATTCCTTTAGCATCCAGCATAACATCCTAGTTAAAAGGAATGGTATTGGAGGCCTGCTGTGGAAGCTACATGGGACACCAGATATGGCTGAAAATATGAAAAAACTTAGACCGCGGACCTTAAGTTTTTGCCAAAAAATGAAAAATTTTAAAAACACTCAAAACCTTTAGGAAATTATTCCTTTAGCATCCAGCATAACATCCTAGTTAAAAGGAATGGTATTGGAGGCCTGCTGCGGAAGCTACATGGGACACCAGATATGGCTGAAAATATGAAAAAACTTAGACCGCGGACCTTAAGTTTTTGCCAAAAAATGAAAAATTTAAAAAACACTCAAAACCTTTAGGAAATTATTCCTTTAGCATCCAGCATAACATCCTAGTTAAAAGGAATGGTATTGGAGGCCTGCTGCGGAAGCTACATGGGACACCAGATATGGCTGAAAATATGAAAAAACTTAGACCGCGGACCTTAAGTTTTTGCCAAAAAATGAAAAATTTAAAAAACACTCAAAACCTTTACGAAATGATTCCTTTAGCATCCAGCATAACATCCTAGTTAAAAGGAATGGTATTGGAGGCCTGCTGCGGAAGCTACATGGGACACCAGATATGGCTGAAAATATGAAAAAACTTAGACCGCGGACCTTAAGTTTTTGCCAAAAAATGAAAAATTTTAAAAACACTCAAAACCTTTAGGAAATTATTCCTTTAGCATCCAGCATAACATCCTAGTTAAAAGGAATGGTATTGGAGGCCTGCTGCGGAAGCTACATGGGACACCAGATATGGCGGAAAATATGAAAAAACTTAGACCGCGGACCTTAAGTTTTTGCCAAAAAATGAAAAATTTAAAAAACACTCAAAACCTTTAGGAAATTATTCCTTTAGCATCCAGCATAACATCCTAGTTAAAAGGAATGGTATTGGAGGCCTGCTGCGGAAGCTACATGGGACACCAGATATGGCTGAAGATATGAAAAAACTTAGACCGCGGACCTTAAGTTTTTGCCAAAAAATGAAAAATTTTAAAAACACTCAAAACCTTTAGGAAATTATTCCTTTAGCATCCAGCATAACATCCTAGTTAAAAGGAATGGTATTGGAGGCCTGCTGTGGAAGCTACATGGGACACCAGATATGGCTGAAAATATGAAAAAACTTAGACCGCGGACCTTAAGTTTTTGCCAAAAAATGAAAATTTTTAAAAACACTCAAAACCTTTGGGAAATTATTCCTTTAGCATCCAGCATAACATCCTAGTTAAAAGGAATGGTATTGGAGGCCTGCTGTGGAAGCTACATGGGACACCAGATATGGCTGAAAATATGAAAAAACTTAGACCGCGGACCTTAAGTTTTTGCCAAAAAATGAAAAATTTTAAAAACACTCAAAACCTTTAGGAAATTATTCCTTTAGCATCCAGCATAACATCCTAGTTAAAAGGAATGGTATTGGAGGCCTGCTGTGGAAGCTACATGGGACACCAGATATGGCTGAAAATATGAAAAAACTTAGACCGCGGACCTTAAGTTTTTGCCAAAAAATGAAAATTTTTAAAAACACTCAAAACCTTTAGGAAATTATTCCTTTAGCATCCAGCATAACATCCTAGTTAAAAGGAATGGTATTGGAGGCCTGCTGTGGAAGCTACATGGGACACAAGATATGGCTGAAAATATGAAAAAACTTAGACCGCGGACCTTAAGTTTTTGCCAAAAAATGAAAATTTTTAAAAACACTCAAAACCTTTAGGAAATGATTCCTTTAGCATCCAGCATAACATCCTAGTTAAATGGAATGGTATTGGAGGCCTGCTGCGGAAGCTACATGGGACACCAGATATGGCTGAAAATAGGAAAAAACTTAGACCGCGGACCATAAGTTTTTGCCAAAAAAATGAAAAAATTGAAAAACACTCAAAACCTTTAGGAAATCCTTACGAAAAAATTACTGCAGTTTTTCTGAAGTAATACTGCAGTTTTTTGGACATGAAAAAACTGTAATACTGCACTTTTACTGCAGTATTACTGCACATTTACTGCAGTTTTACTGCATTTGTACTTCACTGTACTGCAGTTTTACTGCAGTTATTTTTGTACGGAAGTACAATTGCAATAAAGCTGCAGTACATTGAAGTACAATGCAGTATAATTGCAGTAAAAAAAAAAGCGCATTAAATACGCAGTAATAATGCAGTACAGTGAAGTACAAATGCAGTAAAACTGCAGTAAACATGCAGTAATACTGCAGTAAAAGTACAGTATTGCAGTTTTTTCATGTCCAAAAAACTGCAGAAAAACTGCAGTAATTTTTTTGTAAGGGAATTATTCCTTTAGCATCCAGCATAACATCCTAGTTAAAAGGAATGGTATTGGAGGCCTGCTGCGGAAGCTACATGGGACACCAGATATGGCGGAAAATATGAAAAAACTTAGACCGCGGACCTTAAGTTTTTGCCAAAAAATGAAAAATCTTAAAAACACTCAAAACCTTTAGGAAATTATTCCTTTAGCATCCAGCATAACATCCTAGTTAAAAGGAATGGTATTGGAGGACTGCTGCGGAAGCTACATGGAACACCAGATATGGCTGAAAATAGGGAAAAACTTAGACCGCGGACCTTAAGTTTTTGCCAAAAAATGAAAATTTTTAAAAACACTCAAAACCTTTAGGAAATTATTCCTTTAGCATCCAGCATAACATCCTAGTTAAAAGGAATGGTATTGGAGGCCTGCTGCGGAAGCTACATGGGACACCAGATATGGCTGAAAATATGAAAAAACTTAGACCGCGGACCTTAAGTTTTTGCCAAAAAATGAAAAATTTAAAAAACACTCAAAACCTTTAGGAAATTATTCCTTTAGCATCCAGCATAACATCCTAGTTAAAATGAATGGTATTGGAGGCCTGCTGCGGAAGCTACATGGGACACCAGATATGGCTGAAGATATGAAAAAACTTAGACCGCGGACCTTAAGTTTTTGCCAAAAAATGAAAAATTTTAAAAACACTCAAAACCTTTAGGAAATTATTCCTTTAGCATCCAGCATAACATCCTAGTTAAATGGAATGGTATTGGAGGCCTGCTGTGGAAGCTACATGGGACACCAGATATGGCTGAAAATAGGAAAAAACTTAGACCGCGGACCTTAAGTTTTTGCCAAAAAAATGAAAAAATTGAAAAACACTCAAAACCTTTAGGAAATTATTCCTTTAGCATCCAGCATAACATCCTAGTTAAAAGGAATGGTATTGGAGGCCTGCTGCGGAAGCTACATGGGACACCAGATATGGCGGAAAATATGAAAAAACTTAGACCGCGGACCTTAAGTTTCTGCCAAAAAATGAAAAATTTAAAAAACACTCAAAACCTTTAGGAAATTATTCCTTTAGCATCCAGCATAACATCCTAGTTAAAAGGAATGGTATTGGAGGCCTGCTGCGGAAGCTACATGGGACACCAGATATGGCGGAAAATATGAAAAAACTTAGACCGCGGACCTTAAGTTTTTGCCAAAAAATGAAAAATTTTAAAAACACTCAAAACCTTTAGGAAATTATTCCTTTAGCATCCAGCATAACATCCTAGTTAAAAGGAATGGTATTGGAGGCCTGCTGTGGAAGCTACATGGGACACAATATATGGCTGAAAATATGAAAAAACTTAGACCGCGGACCTTAAGTTTTTGCCAAAAAATGAAAAATTTTAAAAACACTCAAAACCTTTAGGAAATTATTCCTTTAGCATCCAGCATAACATCCTAGTTAAAAGGAATGGTATTGGAGGCCTGCTGTGGAAGCTACATGGGACACCAGATATGGCTGAAAATATGAAAAAACTTAGACCGCGGACCTTAAGTTTTTGCCAAAAAATGAAAAATTTTAAAAACACTCAAAACGTTTAGGAAATTATTCCTTTAGCATCCAGCATAACATCCTAGTTAAATGGAATGGTATTGGAGGCCTGCTGCGGAAGCTACATGGGACACCAGATATGGCTGAAAATAGGAAAAAACTTAGACCGCGGACCTTAAGTTTTTGCCAAAAAAATGAAAAAATTGAAAAACACTCAAAACCTTTAGGAAATTATTCCTTTAGCATCCAGCATAACATCCTAGTTAAAAGGAATGGTATTGGAGGCCTGCTGCGGAAGCTACATGGGACACCAGATATGGCTGAAAATATGAAAAAACTTAGACCGCGGACCTTAAGTTTTTGCCAAAAAATGAAAATTTTTAAAAACACTCAAAACCTTTAGGAAATTATTCCTTTAGCATCCAGCATAACATCCTAGTTAAAAGGAATGGTATTGGAGGCCTGCTGTGGAAGCTACATGGGACACAAGATATGGCTGAAAATATGAAAAAACTTAGACCGCGGACCTTAAGTTTTTGCCAAAAAATGAAACATTTTTAAAACACTCAAAACCTTTAGGAAAGTATTCCTTTAGCATCCAGCATAACATCCTAGTTAAAAGGAATGGTATTGGAGGCCTGCTGCGGAAGCTACATGGGACACCAGATATGGCTGAAAATATGAAAAAACTTAGACCGCGGACCTTAAGTTTTTGCCAAAAAATGAAAAATTTAAAAAACACTCAAAACCTTTAGGAAATTATTCCTTTAGCATCCAGCATAACATCCTAGTTAAAAGGAATGGTATTGGAGGCCTGCTGCGGAAGCTACATGGGACACCAGATATGGCTGAAAATATGAAAAAACTTAGACCGCGGACCTTAAGTTTTTGCCAAAAAATGAAAAATTTTAAAAACACTCAAAACCTTTAGGAAATTATTCCTTTAGCATCCAGCATAACATCCTAGTTAAAAGGAATGGTATTGGAGGCCTGCTGGAGAAGCTACATGGGACACCAGATATGGCTGAAAATATGAAAAAACTTAGACCGCGGACCTTAAGTTTTTGCCAAAAAATGAAAAATTTAAAAAACACTCAAAACCTTTAGGAAATGATTCCTTTAGCATCCAGCATAACATCCTAGTTAAAAGGAATGGTATTGGAGGCCTGCTGCGGAAGCTACATGGGACACCAGATATGGCTGAAAATATGAAAAAACTTAGACCGCGGACCTTAAGTTTTTGCCAAAAAATGAAAAATTTAAAAAACACTCAAAACCTTTAGGAAATTATTCCTTTAGCATCCAGCATAACATCCTAGTTAAAAGGAATGGTATTGGAGGCCTGCTGTGGAAGCTACATGGGACACCAGATATGGCTGAAAATATGAAAAAACTTAGACCGCGGACCTTAAGTTTTTGCCAAAAAATGAAAAATTTTAAAAACACTCAAAACCTTTAGGAAATTATTCCTTTAGCATCCAGCATAACATCCTAGTTAAAAGGAATGGTATTGGAGGCCTGCTGCGGAAGCTACAGGTGACACCAGATATGGCTGAAAATATGAAAAAACTTAGACCGCGGACCTTAAGTTTTTGCCAAAAAATGAAAAATTTTAAAAACACTCAAAACCTTTAGGAAATTATTCCTTTAGCATCCAGCATAACATCCTAGTTAAAAGGAATGGTATTGGAGGCCTGCTGTGGAAGCTACATGGGACACCAGATATGGCTGAAAATATGAAAAAACTTAGACCGCGGACCTTAAGTTTTTGCCAAAAAATGAACATTTTTAAAAACACTCAAAACCTTTAGGAAATTATTCCTTTAGCATCCAGCATAACATCCTAGTTAAAAGGAATGGTATTGGTGGCCTGCTGTGGAAGCTACATGGGACACAAGATATGGCTGAAAATATGAAAAAACTTAGACCGCGGACCTTAAGTTTTTGCCAAAAAATGAAACATTTTAAAAACACTCAAAACCTTTAGGAAAGTATTCCTTTAGCATCCAGCATAACATCCTAGTTAAAAGGAATGGTATTGGAGGCCTGCTGCGGAAGCTACATGGGACACCAGATATGGCTGAAAATATGAAAAAACTTAGACCGCGGACCTTAAGTTTTTGCCAAAAAATGAAAAATTTTAAAAACACTCAAAACCTTTAGGAAATTATTACAATTAAATGAATAAATACATAAATCTCTTAGCTGCATTTGGGAATCTTAGGGACAGGAAGAACCCCGGATCATCATAAACCAATAGTATATTCCAGTTATCATAGGTGGAATTACAGTCAACAAACCCAAACATTATTGCGTATATTCTTCCAGCCTCTTTAGCCAAACATCCCATTTCTTAGCTTTTATTTCAGACATAAAATAGGATCTATATAGCTGCCTTTCCATTTTAATCTGGTAGTTCAATTGAGAAATAATCATATTCCAAGGGGCTACATTAATTTGTTTCCATGAGCGGGCAATCATAATTTTCACAGATATAAAACAGTGAATAAAAAATTGTTTTTCATTATTACTACAATTAGGCCATTCTAAGTGTAATAAAGCCGTTACAGGAGATCGGACAATCACTTTTGCTGTTAAAGCAAAAATTAAATCGTATATATTGGACCATAGGTTTTTTACACCCGCGCAGTCCCACCAAATATGAAGAAAAGTCCCTCTTTCTGTTCCGCATCTCCAGCACATATCTGAACAATTGCTATACATTTTGTGCATTCTTGATGGTGTCAAATACCATCGGTTTAATATTTTAAATTGGGTTTCAGCCAGTGATAGCGAATGAATAGATTTCGTAACATCATATAAAGATCTATACCAATTGTCCTGATCTATTTTTATATCTAACTCCTGTTCCCATACATCAGTAGCATATGGAATATGATCAAGCATAACATAGTTAATTAAATCCAAACCCTTAGATAACACTTTATTGACATCCTTTCCTGTAAATATTTTCTTTAAACGAATTGACAGCTCTTGATTGGGTTTCCATAGATCTTTCAGCAAGAAATTTTTCATTCTCAGATATTTAAATATATCCGTACCGGATACGCCAAATTCTTGTGTTAGTTGAAAAAAAGGTTTAGGTCCCCCGGGGGTCAGCAATTGATCTAAAGTAAGTATACCCTTAGTTATCCATTCATCAAGATTTATATTTGGAATAAAAAGTTCCACAAATTTAAGTTTAGAAAAGGACGGTATCCCTTTAGTAGGATTTAATTTTTTCTTGATCGACTCCCAAATTGGAAGAATCTGTCCCAAAATTAAATTAGAGCTTTCTATTTTTAAGAGAGATTTTGAAGTTAGGGGATACCATACTATGTTATGTAAGTTATTAATACCATCTGTTCCCGTCTCAATTGCGAACCACCCTTCATTAATGGAATGCTCTAATTGTAATCTGTAAATATGAACCATTATGTTTGCTAGATATATATTTTTTACAATAGGAAAACCCAAACCTCCATACTTCGATTTACGTGCCATAACAGCCAATTTTATTCTTGGTTTCTTAGCTTTCCAGACAAAGCATTCAAAACTCGCTTGTAACATTCTTAACCACGAGTCCGGAACCCTTAATGGAATCATTGAGAACAGATAGGACCATTTTGGAACTATATAAGAATTTAGTATATTGATTCTACCCCACCAGGAGAATTCTTTATTTCTCCATTCTTTTAGCCAGATATTTGTTAATTTCAATAGTCGAATAAAATTGGTCTCAACTAATAATGGCATAGATTTTGTTATGTATATACCAAGATAAATAAAATCAGATTTAGCCCAAACGAAATCGAATTCTTTTTTAATCTGTTCAATTAAAGAGTTTTCTAAGTTAATATCTAATACTGTTGTTTTATTTGTATTTATTTTATAGTTCGAGACCTTACTGTATTCTTTAAATTCCACCACAAGATGTTTTAAGGAGACTCGGGGATTAGTGATGGAAATTAGTATGTCATCTGCATACAGGTTGATTTTTAACTCCGAGTGTCTAGTGGAAAAGCCTTGAATATCATAATTGTCTCTAATGCTAGTAGCCAAAGGTTCTACCGAAAATATATATAGCAATGGAGACAAGGGGCAACCTTGTCTTGTTCCATTTTTTAAAGCAAACCATTGGGAACAAATATTTGGTCCTACTGTCCTAGCAGAGGGATTGGAATAAAGAGCCATAATCGCCTTATGTATCCAGCCAAGAAGTCCATACTTAGATAAAACTTTACTCATAAATTCCCAGTTCACCCGGTCAAAGGCCTTCTCTGCGTCCACTGACATTATAATAATTGGAATTTTTTTCTTCTCTGTTTGATCTAAGATATTTATAATTCTTCTGATATAGTTACAGGATGATCGGCCCGGGATAAAGCCAACTTGGTCCGGATCAATAATAGATTTAAGGATAGATTTTAATCTATTAGCAAGAATAGAGGAATACAATTTCACATCAACATTGATAAGGGAAATTGGCCTGTAGCTGGCGGGATCTGTCGGGTTTTTCCCTTGCTTCAAAATAGGAAGAATATTAGCTCTTGACATTTCAATGGGGAGTTTACCATGATTAGCAATAGAGTTAAAAGTAAGAGTTAAAGGATCTAAAATTTGTAGACTGAATATTTTAAAGAATAGATTTGTAAAGCCGTCTGGCCCAGGGGTTTTATATTTGACTAATTTAGATATTACTTCTCTTAATTCCACTGGGGTTATATCTTCATTTAGAATAGCTCTCTGCTCTACAGATATCTGAGGGAGGTTTATTTTATCCAAGTAGTTATCAATTTCTTCTGGAGAAACTTTATTATTCAAGTTATAGAGTTTCTCATAATATTGGTTAAACTTTTCACCAATTGCTTCTGGTGTTGAGTAGATTTTATTGTCCAGTATTATCTTATGGACTCGATTGCTAGTTTTTAATTTCTTCAGTCTATTAGTCATCATTTTATCTACTCTATTACTACAGCAATAATATGTAGTTTTTAGTTTCTCCATATTAATAACCGTTCTTTCCATCAATTTATCATTGATACGAACTTGGATTTGTTTAATTTTTTCCGATTTATCTATAGTTGGGTTTTTTTTGTTTTCTAAAAGTTCCTGGTTATACAACAGATAAAGCTCCGCCAATGTTCTTCCTTGTTTTCTTATAATTGTATTTTTCAGCTTAATTAAATATCCTCTCATTACTGTTTTAAAGGCACACCAATTGTTTACAATTGAGGTATCATTGGGATTATTTTCCTTAAAAAATAAGTTAATTAGATCAGATAGATATTTCACATTGTCTTTATTAAGGAGAATTGAGTCGTCTAGTTTCCAGGTAGTCCGTACGTTCTTATTAATATTATTTTTAATAACCATAATAATAATGTTATGGTCTGACCAGGTGTTATTTCTAATCTCGATTTTTTGGATCCTATTTATAAGAGATGGAGAACATAATATATAATCAATACGAGAATAGGACAAATGAACATGAGAAAAATGCGTAAAGTCTCTTTCAAGTGGGTGGAAAACTCTCCAGGTGTCCATAAGTTCATGGTTATTTAAAGAATTATTAAAAGCTCTTGCTTGAGACTTTATCTTTTTTTCATTAGCTCTTTTTTTAGAAGTTTTTGTATCTAAATCACTATCTAGGACACAATTGAAATCTCCTGCTATAATACAACAACCGGTCTTAATATTATCTACCTGATCCAATATCTTATTCAAAAGGTGTACTGGGGAGATATTTGGTAAATATACGTTCACCAATGTAAACCACTCTTCATTTAGTTTGCAGACTACAATTAAGAATCTGCCTTCCGGATCATGAAATTCAAACTTAACTTCAATTTGGAGTGCTGCAGAAAACACTATTGCGACTCCTTTTTTTTTTTTTACTTCGTTTGAGGCATGAATCATAATCGGAAATTTCTTTCCTCCCCATTTAATTTTATCTATTCGTCTCCAATGAGTCTCCTGTAGAAAGCCTACATCTATATGCTCTTTACATAAAAAGTTATATACTATAGAGCGTTTATATGGCGAATTTAAACCTTGGGTGTTGACTGAACACACCTTGATCATTCAAAGATTCTTGGGGTCTCCTGTCTCAAATTCCCTATGCAGCCAAACATAGACCAATTAGCAAAAAAACAAAATAATGATATAAAGAACATAACACACACATAAATCCCCTTCATTCTCCATAATATCACAAAGTCTAAAAGCTGGGATATATAAACATACATATATTTTCTTAGCCTTCTGATAAGTAAGGCCAAAGAAAAACATAAAACAATACACATATCTCCAGAGACAATAGGCACACGGCCTATGTCCCCTCGAGTGAGAAATCTCCTAAAGGACATATCTCCTATGTCTAATTTAAGACATACGGTAGAGTAAGCGATACTCGCAGACTATTTAGTCTATTATCTGAGAACAGGAAGGCTTCCTTAATATTAAGTTATTTCAAATGACAAATTTTCTTCTTACTTTCCTCTTCCCTCTCTTCCTTCCTCCTGCCTCTCCCGTTCCTTTAAGTTTTTACATTATCATTATACATGCTATCATTTTGGCAAATAACAAAGAGAGAGAGAAAAAGAGAAGAAAAAAAAAAAAAAAAAAAAAAAAAAACCACATCAAAAACATAAATTAACTTAAGAATTAGGTATTCATTTCATTGTCAATCCAAGTCGGTACTAATAAATTACCTAAAGCTATTTCATTTCCAGTTTTACCATAAGGATTTAATTTCAAGTTCTACTATGAAGCAAGGTATAGTTACTCTCAACTAAAAAATAAAGTGCAAAATAATATAAGCATACTTTAGTTACTATCCTCTTAAGTGGATAAAGTGCAATAAGATTCTTTGTGCATAGTGATAAGGAGTTTAGTCCATAGTTATAATTTAGTAGTTACTCCCAAATTTATAATATCAAAGTAAAGTGTCAAAGTGCAAACCTATATACGATTTAATTCAGATTCCACTATGAGAGAGTAATTTAATTACCATCATCTTAATATGATGGATATAAAGCTCTTTATACAAAAAATTAAAATATATATTAAAATAGTATTATGTATTAGTAAATACTCCAAATTGTATCTTATAAACTAATTTAAAGTGCATGTGATATGAGCAAGCCTATAACTATTTCCGATTTTGCTATGGCGCATTAATTATTTGTTAACCTCTTAATAGAATACAATTATTTCTTTATGCCTACCGGTATAATCTCGTTATTTCCATTTTTTCTTTTTCTTTCTCCTCCCCCCCTTACTGTGGATATGGGCTGATTATAACTACAATCTCCGGAAGCATCTCATTATGAGTCAGTTATCTTTCTAAGAGTAGCTATAATTTCAATATTAATTATCTCTTACTACCCAAAATAATACTGAGTGGTTTACTCCGATTGAACACTGATTTCTATAATTTAAAGATCCACTTAGAAATACACACACACAACAAAAAAAAAAAACAAAAAAAACCAAAGACAAAAAAAAAAAAAAAAAAAACATAGATTAACTTTTGAGATTGAGTGTTCATTTCGTTATCAAGCCAAGTCAGTATTGTTAAATTACCTAAAGCTATTTCATTTTCAGTTTTACCCTAAAGGTTTATTTTCAAATTCTGCTATGAAGCAAGATATAGTTGCTCTCATCTAAAAAGTAAAGTGCAAAATGATATAAGCATACTTTAATTACTATCCTCTCAAGTAGATAAAATGCAATAAAATTATTTGTGCATAAGAATAAGGAGTTTAGTCCATAATTAAATTTTAATAATTTCTCCCAATTTTATAGTATAAGGGTAAAGTGTCAAAGTGCAAACCTATATACAATTTAATTCAGATTCCACTGTGAAAAAATATTTTAATTACCATCAACTTAATATGATGGGTGTAGAATTCATTATACAAAAGATTGAAATATATATTAAGATAGTATTGTGTATTAATAATTGCTCCAAATTTTATCTTATAAACTGATCTAAAGTGCGAGTGATATGAGCAAATCTATAACTATTACCGGTTTTGCTATAGCGCATTAATTATTTGTTGACCTCTTAATAGACTACAATTATTTTCTTTATGCATACAGATATAATCTCATTATTTCCATTTTTTCTTTTTCCTTCTCCTCCCCCCCTTACTATGGATATAGGCTGATTATAACTACAGTTTCCATAAGCATCTCATTATGAGTCAGTTATCTTTCTAAGAGTAGCTATAATTTCAATATTAATTATCTCTTACTGCCCAGAATAGTACTGAGTGGTTTACTCAGATTGAACACGGTTACTATAATTTAAAGATCCACTTAAAAATACACACACAAAAAAAAAAAAAAAAAAAAAAAAAAAAAATTAAGTAATGATTATTAAGCTTTAAAGTTTAGAGATTTGCACCATTCTTCCAATTTAAGCGGCAAGTCAAAAATTCTCATCTGGCCCTCCCACCAAACTCTCACACTAGAGTTATTAGTCCAGTTGTATTTGATGTTATTTTGCCGTAGGTCCTGCAGTGATGCTGCAAATCCTCTTCTCCAGCTTCTCGTTTGGTAAGACAAATCTTGAAAGATTAGAATATTATGATATGGGTCTTCTTTCAAATTGCTGAGTTTCTTAGCTCTCAATACTTGCTCTTTAAATACTACAGAATAGAAGACAACTATAACGTCTCGTGGAACCTTATCTGATAAACCATTCGGTCGTCTCAATCTATGGAATCTTTCCATTATCAGGTCAGGATTTTCTATAACCACTCTCAATATTTTATAAAAACCCAGCAAAAAAGATTTGAGTTGTTCTTGAGATACCGTCTCTGAAATATTGCGAAAACGCAGATTTGTTCTTCTTGCTCTATCCTCCATCTCTCTAATTTTTTGATCGATTATATCCACTCTTTGGGTGACACTTGTGATGGATTCCTTCAGGGCTGAATAATTTATGTCCAGGTTGGATAGTTTACATTCCATGGTTGCAATCTTATTGGTAAGCTCACTTAACTCATGTTTAATTTCTATTGAGCCTTTAGATATTTCTTTTTTTATTTCATCGAAGTGGGTGACCATAAAGTCTTGAGACACAGACGAAGACGGACTTAAACTGTTACGCTGTTGAAGATCTTGGAATTCATCCCACTGAGCTGTTACTGATAAATTTGGGTTTTTTTCCTTGGTTCTTTCTTGTGAGGGAGAAAAAAATTCTGCTACAGATCCAGGTTGTTTGTCTTTTCTTTCTTTTCTGTCTCTTTTAGGTTGTTCCTTAAGAGTGGTTTTTTTAGTTGCCATATTTATATTTTTAGTACACACACAAAAAAAAAAAAAAAAAAAAAGTCTCTTTTCGTTACTTGTAATGTAATTCTAATTTTTTCCTTTTCTTCTCCTTCCCTTTCCCCTTTCTTTTTTTTTTTTATTATTTGTTTGGCAGTGCTCCAATAAGCGATTAGGCGGTTTATGCCTCAGAAGGTACGTTTGCCACTTGTTTTTTTTTTTTCTTTTCTGTTTCTTTTTCTTTCTTCCTTTTCCTTCCTTTTCTTTTCCCTTTTCTCTCCTTTTCTTCCCTTTACTTTCTCTTTTCCCCCCTCACTTTATCCTCCAGTGCTGCAGCCACCTGTCGCCAAAATAGTGCAGCTGCCTGCCGCTATCTCCAAGGTTGGTGCCTGCTACTGGAGTCAATAGTGCGGCCGCCTGCCGCCAACGAATAATGCGGCCTCCTGTCGGCGATGGTACAGCAGCAATGCGGCCGTCTGCCGCCACTATGAATTAAAATATAGACTGTGTGGTCGCCTACCTCCTGGGACACCAGCACCACTACAGTCCTCGTATTACGGCCGCCTGCCGCCGGTAATAAAAACTGCCGCCTGTCACCAGAAATATCGCGGCCGCCTGCCGCTGGTAGTAACGCGGCCGTCTGCCGCCGGTAGTAACGCGGCAAGTTGCCGCTGATGGTAATGCGGCCGTCTGCCGTCTGCCTCCCGCCGCAAGTGATTTTGAGAATGCGGTCTCCTACCGCAGATAGTAGAGCCGCCTGCCTGCCGCCGGTGTTCGTGCGGCTATCTGCCGCTGATGACTACGTCTGCTTCTGCTGCCAGCCGCCGGAGTGTAGCTGCCGCCGGTTTGCTACTGCTGCCACCTTCCCAATCTCGTCTCTTGCGAGCTAACGCTCGCGTTCACCTGCCATGCTGCGAGTACGCTACTCCACCTCCTCCGACGTGCGTAATCACGTCATCACGTGACCCCCAAAATGAAACATTTTAAAAACACTCAAAACCTTTAGGAAATTAATCCTTTAGCATCCAGCATAACATCCTAGTTAAAAGGAATGGTATTGGAGGCCTGCTGCGGAAGCTACATGGGACACCAGATATGGCGGAAAATATGAAAAAACTTAGACCGCGGACCTTAAGTTTTTGCCAAAAAATGAAAAATTTTAAAAACACTCAAAACCTTTAGGAAATTATTCCTTTAGCATCCAGCATAACATCCTAGTTAAAAGGAATGGTATTGGAGGACTGCTGCGGAAGCTACATGGAACACCAGATATGGCTGAAAATAGGGAAAAACTTAGACCGCGGACCTTAAGTTTTTGCCAAAAAACGAAAAATTTAAAAAACACTCAAAACCTTTAGTAAATGATTCCTTTAGCATCCAGCATAACATCCTAGTTAAAAGGAATGGTATTGGAGGCCTGCTGCGGAAGCTACATGGGACACCAGATATGGCTGAAGATATGAAAAAACTTAGACCGCGGACCTTAAGTTTTTGCCAAAAATGAAAAATTTTAAAAACACTCAAAACCTTTAGGAAATTATTCCTTTAGCATCCAGCATAACATCCTAGTTAAAAGGAATGGTATTGGAGGCCTGCTGTGGAAGCTACATGGGACACCAGATATGGCTGAAAATATGAAAAAACTTAGACCGCGGACCTTAAGTTTTTGCCAAAAAATGAAAAATTTTAAAAACACTCAAAACCTTTAGGAAATTATTCCTTTAGCATCCAGCATAACATCCTACTTAAAAGGAATGGTATTGGAGGCCTGCTGCGGAAGCTACATGGGACACCAGATATGGCTGAAAATATGAAAAAACTTAGACCGCGGACCTTAAGTTTTTGCCAAAAAATGAAAAATTTTAAAACACTCAAAACCTTTAGGAAATTATTCCTTTAGCATCCAGCATAACATCCTAGTTAAAAGGAATGGTATTGGAGGCCTGCTGTGGAAGCTACATGGGACACAAGATATGGCTGAAAATATGAAAAAACTTAGACCGCGGACCTTAAGTTTTTGCCAAAAAATGAAAAATTTAAAAAAAACTCAAAACCTTTAGGAAATTATTCCTTTAGCATCCAGCATAACATCCTAGTTAAAAGGAATGGTATTGGGGGCGTGCTGTGGAAGCTACATGGGACACCAGATATGGCTGAAAATATGAAAAAACTTAGACCGCGGACCTTAAGTTTTTGCCAAAAAATGAAAAATTTAAAAAACACTCAAAACCTTTAGTAAATGATTCCTTTAGCATCCAGCATAACATCCTAGTTACAAGGAATGGTATTGGAGGCCTGCTGGGGAAGCTACATGGGACACCAGATATGGCTGAAAATATGAAAAAACTTAGACCGCGGATCTTAAGTTTTTGCCAAAAAATGAAAAATTTAAAAAACACTCAAAACCTTTAGGAAATTATTCCTTTAGCATCCAGCATAACATCCTAGTTAAAAGGAATGGTATTGGAGGCCTGCTGGGGAAGCTACATGGGACACCAGATATGGCTGAAAATATGAAAAAACTTAGACCGCGGATCTTAAGTTTTTGCCAAAAAATGAAAAATTTAAAAAACACTCAAAACCTTTAGGAAAGTATTCCTTTAGCATCCAGCATAACATCCTAGTTAAAAGGAATGGTATTGGAGGCCTGCTGCGGAAGCTACAAGGGACACCAGATATGGCTGAAAATATGAAAAAACTGAGACCGCGGACCTTAAGTTTTTGCCAAAAAATGAAAATTTTTAAAAACACTCAAAACCTTTAGGAAATTATTCCTTTAGCATCCAGCATAACATCCTAGTTAAAAGGAATGGTATCGGAGGCCTGCTGCGGAAGCTACATGGGACACCAGATATGGCTGAAAATATGAAAAAACTTAGACCGCGGACCTTAAGTTTTTGCCAAAAAATGAAAAATTTTAAAAACACTCAAAACCTTTAGGAAATTATTCCTTTAGCATCCAGCATAACATCCTAGTTAAAAGGAATGGTATTGGAGGCCTGCTGTGGAAGCTACATGGGACACCAGATATGGCTGAAAATATGAAAAAACTTAGACCGCGGACCTTAAGTTTTTGCCAAAAAATGAAAATTTTTAAAAACACTCAAAACCTTTAGGAAATTATTCCTTTAGCATCCAGCATAACATCCTAGTTAAAAGGAATGGTATTGGAGGCCTGCTGTGGAAGCTACATGGGACACAAGATATGGCTGAAAATATGAAAAAACTTAGACCGCGGACCTTAAGTTTTTGCCAAAAAATGAAACATTTTAAAAACACTCAAAACCTTTAGGAAATTATTCCTTTAGCATCCAGCATAACATCCTAGTTAAAAGGAATGGTATTGGAGGCCTGCTGGGGAAGCTACATGGGACACCAGATATGGCTGAAAATATGAAAAAACTTAGACTGCGGACCTTAAGTTTTTGCCAAAAAATGAAAAATGTAAAAAACACTCAAAACCTTTAGGAAATGATTCCTTTAGCATCCAGCATAACATCCTAGTTAAAAGGAATGGTATTGGAGGCCTGCTGCGGAAGCTACATGGGACACCAGATATGGCTGAAAATATGAAAAAACTGAGACCGCGGACCTTAAGTTTTTGCCAAAAAATGAAAATTTTTAAAAACACTCAAAACCTTTAGGAAATTATTCCTTTAGCATCCAGCATAACATCCTAGTTAAAAGGAATGGTATTGGAGGCCTGCTGGGGAAGCTACATGGGACACCAGATATGGCTGAAAATATGAAAAAACTTAGACTGCGGACCTTAAGTTTTTGCCAAAAAATGAAAAATTTTAAAAACACTCAAAACCTTTAGGAAATTATTCCTTTAGCATCCAGCATAACATCCTAGTTAAAAGGAATGGTATTGGAGGCCTGCTGTGGAAGCTACATGGGACACCAGATATGGCTGAAAATATGAAAAAACTTAGACCGCGGACCTTAAGTTTTTGCCAAAAAATGAAAATTTTTAAAAACACTCATAAGCTTTAGGAAATTATTCCTTTAGCATCCAGCATAACATCCTAGTTAAAAGGAATGGTATCGGAGGCCTGCTGCGGAAGCTACATGGGACACCAGATATGGCTGAAAATATGAAAAAACTTAGACCGCGGACCTTAAGTTTTTGCCAAAAAATGAAAAATTTTAAAAACACTCAAAACCTTTAGGAAATTATTCCTTTAGCATCCAGCATAACATCCTAGTTAAAAGGAATGGTATTGGAGGCCTGCTGTGGAAGCTACATGGGACACCAGATATGGCTGAAAATATGAAAAAACTTAGACCGCGGACCTTAAGTTTTTGCCAAAAAATGAAAATTTTTAAAAACACTCAAAACCTTTAGGAAATTATTCCTTTAGCATCCAGCATAACATCCTAGTTAAAAGGAATGGTATTGGAGGCCTGCTGTGGAAGCTACATGGGACACAAGATATGGCTGAAAATATGAAAAAACTTAGACCGCGGACCTTAAGTTTTTGCCAAAAAATGAAACATTTTAAAAACACTCAAAACCTTTAGGAAATTATTCCTTTAGCATCCAGCATAACATCCTAGTTAAAAGGAATGGTATTGGAGGCCTGCTGGGGAAGCTACATGGGACACCAGATATGGCTGAAAATATGAAAAAACTTAGACTGCGGACCTTAAGTTTTTGCCAAAAAATGAAAAATGTAAAAAACACTCAAAACCTTTAGGAAATGATTCCTTTAGCATCCAGCATAACATCCTAGTTAAAAGGAATGGTATTGGAGGCCTGCTGCGGAAGCTACATGGGACACCAGATATGGCTGAAAATATGAAAAAACTTAGACCGCGGACCTTAAGTTTTTGCCAAAAAATGAAAATTTTTAAAAACACTCAAAACCTTTAGGAAATTATTCCTTTAGCATCCAGCATAACATCCTAGTTAAAAGGAATGGTATTGGAGGCCTGCTGGGGAAGCTACATGGGACACCAGATATGGCTGAAAATATGAAAAAACTTAGACTGCGGACCTTAAGTTTTTGCCAAAAAATGAAAAATTTTAAAAACACTCAAAACCTTTAGGAAATTATTCCTTTAGCATCCAGCATAACATCCTAGTTAAAAGGAATGGTATTGGAGGCCTGCTGTGGAAGCTACATGGGACACCAGATATGGCTGAAAATATGAAAAAACTTAGACCGCGGACCTTAAGTTTTTGCCAAAAAATGAAAATTTTTAAAAACACTCAAAACCTTTAGGAAATTATTCCTTTAGCATCCAGCATAACATCCTAGTTAAAAGGAATGGTATCGGAGGCCTGCTGCGGAAGCTACATGGGACACCAGATATGGCTGAAAATATGAAAAAACTTAGACCGCGGACCTTAAGTTTTTGCCAAAAAATGAAAAATTTTAAAAACACTCAAAACCTTTAGGAAATTATTCCTTTAGCATCCAGCATAACATCCTAGTTAAAAGGAATGGTATTGGAGGCCTGCTGTGGAAGCTACATGGGACACCAGATATGGCTGAAAATATGAAAAAACTTAGACCGCGGACCTTAAGTTTTTGCCAAAAAATGAAAATTTTTAAAAACACTCAAAACCTTTAGGAAATTATTCCTTTAGCATCCAGCATAACATCCTAGTTAAAAGGAATGGTATTGGAGGCCTGCTGTGGAAGCTACATGGGACACAAGATATGGCTGAAAATATGAAAAAACTTAGACCGCGGACCTTAAGTTTTTGCCAAAAAATGAAACATTTTAAAAACACTCAAAACCTTTAGGAAATTATTCCTTTAGCATCCAGCATAACATCCTAGTTAAAAGGAATGGTATTGGAGGCCTGCTGGGGAAGCTACATGGGACACCAGATATGGCTGAAAATATGAAAAAACTTAGACTGCGGACCTTAAGTTTTTGCCAAAAAATGAAAAATGTAAAAAACACTCAAAACCTTTAGGAAATGATTCCTTTAGCATCCAGCATAACATCCTAGTTAAAAGGAATGGTATTGGAGGCCTGCTGCGGAAGCTACATGGGACACCAGATATGGCTGAAAATATGAAAAAACTTAGACCGCGGACCTTAAGTTTTTGCCAAAAAATGAAAATTTTTAAAAACACTCAAAACCTTTAGGAAATTATTCCTTTAGCATCCAGCATAACATCCTAGTTAAAAGGAATGGTATTGGAGGCCTGCTGGGGAAGCTACATGGGACACCAGATATGGCTGAAAATATGAAAAAACTTAGACTGCGGACCTTAAGTTTTTGCCAAAAAATGAAAAATTTTAAAAACACTCAAAACCTTTAGGAAATTATTCCTTTAGCATCCAGCATAACATCCTAGTTAAAAGGAATGGTATTGGAGGCCTGCTGTGGAAGCTACATGGGACACCAGATATGGCTGAAAATATGAAAAAACTTAGACCGCGGACCTTAAGTTTTTGCCAAAAAATGAAAATTTTTAAAAACACTCAAAACCTTTAGGAAATTATTCCTTTAGCATCCAGCATAACATCCTAGTTAAAAGGAATGGTATCGGAGGCCTGCTGCGGAAGCTACATGGGACACCAGATATGGCTGAAAATATGAAAAAACTTAGACCGCGGACCTTAAGTTTTTGCCAAAAAATGAAAAATTTTAAAAACACTCAAAACCTTTAGGAAATTATTCCTTTAGCATCCAGCATAACATCCTAGTTAAAAGGAATGGTATTGGAGGCCTGCTGTGGAAGCTACATGGGACACCAGATATGGCTGAAAATATGAAAAAACTTAGACCGCGGACCTTAAGTTTTTGCCAAAAAATGAAAATTTTTAAAAACACTCAAAACCTTTAGGAAATTATTCCTTTAGCATCCAGCATAACATCCTAGTTAAAAGGAATGGTATTGGAGGCCTGCTGTGGAAGCTACATGGGACACAAGATATGGCTGAAAATATGAAAAAACTTAGACCGCGGACCTTAAGTTTTTGACAAAAAATGAAACATTTTAAAAACACTCAAAACCTTTAGGAAATTATTCCTTTAGCATCCAGCATAACATCCTAGTTAAAAGGAATGGTATTGGAGGCCTGCTGGGGAAGCTACATGGGACACCAGATATGGCTGAAAATATGATAAAACTTAGACTGCGGACCTTAAGTTTTTGCCAAAAAATGAAAAATGTAAAAAACACTCAAAACCTTTAGGAAATGATTCCTTTAGCATCCAGCATAACATCCTAGTTAAAAGGAATGGTATTGGAGGCCTGCTGCGGAAGCTACATGGGACACCAGATATGGCTGAAAATATGAAAAAACTTAGACCGCAGACCTTAAGTTTTTGCCAAAAAATGAAAAATTTTAAAAACACTCAAAACCTTTAGGAAATGATTCCTTTAGCATCCAGCATAACATCCTAGTTAAAAGGAATGGTATTGGAGGCCTGCTGTGGAAGCTACATGGGACACCAGATATGGCTGAAAATATGAAAAAACTTAGACCGCGGACCTTAAGTTTTTGCCAAAAAATGAAAAAATTGAAAAACACTCAAAAACTTTAGGAAATTATTCCTTTAGCATCCAGCATAACATCCTAGTTAAAAGGAATGGTATTGGAGGCCTGCTGTGGAAGCTACATGGGACACCAGATATGGCTGAAAATAGGAAAAAACTTAGACCGCGGACCTTAAGTTTTTGCCAAAAAATGAAAAATTTTAAAAACACTCAAAACCTTTAGGAAATTATTCCTTTAGCATCCAGCATCACATCCTAGTTAAAAGGAATGGTATTGGAGGCCTGCTGCGGAAGCTACATGCGACACCAGATATGGCTGAAAATATGAAAAAACTTAGACCGCTGACCTTAAGTTTTTGCCAAAAAATGAAAAATTTTAAAAACACTCAAAAACTTTAGGAAATTATTCCTTTAGCATCCAGCATAACATCCTAGTTAAAAGGAATGGTATTGGAGGCCTGCTGTGGAAGCTACATGGGACACCAGATATGGCTGAAAATAGGAAAAAACTTAGACCGCGGACCTTAAGTTTTTGCCAAAAAATGAAAAAATTGAAAAACACTCAAAAACTTTAGGAAATTATTCCTTTAGCATCCAGCATAACATCCTAGTTAAAAGGAATGGTATTGGAGGCCTGCTGTGGAAGCTACATGGGACACCAGATATGGCTGAAAATATGAGAAAACTTAGATCGCGGACCTTAAGTTTTTGCCAAAAAATGAAAAATTTTAAAAACACTCAAAACCTTTAGGAAATTATTCCTTTAGCATCCAGCATAACATCCTAGTTAAAAGGAATGGTATTGGAGGCCTGCTGCGGAAGCTACATGGGACACCAGATATGGCTGAAAATATGAGAAAACTTAGATCGCGGACCTTAAGTTTTTGCCAAAAAATGAAAAATTTTAAAAACACTCAAAACCTTTAGGAAATTATTCCTTTAGCATCCAGCATAACATCCTAGTTAAAAGGAATGGTATTGGAGGCCTGCTCCGGAAGCTACATGGGACACCAGATATGGCTGAAAATATGAAAACACTTAGACCGCGGACCTTAAGTTTTTGCCAAAAAATTAAAAAATTTTAAAACACTCAAAACCTTTAGGAAATTATTCCTTTAGCATCCAGCATAACATCCTAGTTAAATGGAATGGTATTGGAGGCCTGCTGCAGAAGCTACATTGGACACCAGATATGGCTGACAATATGAAAAAACTTAGACCGCAGACCTTAAGTTTTTGCCAAAAAATGAAAAATTTTAAAAACACTCAAAACCTTTAGGAAATTATTCCTTTAGCATCCAGCATAACATCCTAGTTAAAAGGAATGGTATTGGAGGCCTGCTGCGGAAGCTACATGGGACACCTGATATGGCTGAAAATATGAAAAAACTTAGACCGCGGACCTTAAGTTTTTGCCAAAAAATGAAAAATTTTAAAAACAGTCAAAACCTTTAGGAAATTATTCCTTTAGCATCCAGCATAACATCCTACTTAAAAGGAATGGTATTGGAGGAATGCTGCGGAAGCTACATGGGACACCAGATATGGCTGAAAATATGAAAAAACTTAGACCGCAGACCTTAAGTTTTTGCCAAAAAATGAAAAATTTTAAAAACACTCAAAACCTTTAGGAAATTATTCCTTTAGCATCCAGCATAACATCCTAGTTAAAAGGAATGGTATTGGAGGCCTGCTGTGGAAGCTACATGGGACACCAGATATGGCTGAAAATATGAAAAAACTTAGACCGCGGACCTTAAGTTTTTGCCAAAAAATGAAAAATTTTAAAAACAGTCAAAACCTTTAGGAAATTATTCCTTTAGCATCCAGCATAACATCCTAGTTAAAAGGAATGGTATTGGAGGCCTGCTGTGGAAGCTACATGGGACACCAGATATGGCTGAAAATATGAAAAAACTTAGACCGCGGACCTTAAGTTTTTGCCAAAAAATGAAAAATTTTAAAAACACTCAAAACCTTTAGGAAATTATTCCTTTAGCATCCAGCATAACATCCTAGTTAAAAGGAATGGTATTGGAGGCCTGCTGTGGAAGCTACATGGGACACCAGATATGGCTGAAAATATGAAAAAACTTAGACCGCGGACCTTAAGTTTTTGCCAAAAAATGAAAAATTTTAAAAACACTCAAAACCTTTAGGAAATTATTCCTTTAGCATCCAGCATAACATCCTAGTTAAAAGGAATGGTATTGGAGGCCTGCTGCGGAAGCTACATGGGACACCAGATATGGCTGAAAATATGAAAAAACTTAGACCGCGGACCTTAAGTTTTTGCCAAAAAATGAAAAATTTTAAAAACAGTCAAAACCTTTAGGAAATTATTCCTTTAGCATCCAGCATAACATCCTACTTAAAAGGAATGGTATCGGAGGCCTGCTGCGGAAGCTACATGGGACACCAGATATGGCTGAAAATATGAAAAAACTTAGACCGCAGACCTTAAGTTTTTGCCAAAAAATGAAAAATTTTAAAAACACTCAAAACCTTTAGGAAATTATTCCTTTAGCATCCAGCATAACATCCTAGTTAAAAGGAATGGTATTGGAGGCCTGCTGTGGAAGCTACATGGGACACCAGATATGGCTGAAAATATGAAAAAACTGAGACCGCGGACCTTAAGTTTTTGCCAAAAATGAAAAATTTTAAAAACACTCAAAACCTTTAGGAAATTATTCCTTTAGCATCCAGCATAACATCCTAGTTAAAAGGAATGGTATTGGAGGCCTGCTGCGGAAGCTACATGGGACACCAGATATGGCTGAAAATATGAAAAAACTTAGACCGCGGACCTTAAGTTTTTGCCAAAAAATGAAAATATTAAAAACACTCAAAACCTTTAGGAAATTATTCCTTTAGCATCCAGCATAACATCCTAGTTAATAAGAATGGTATTGGAGGCGTGCTGTGGAAGCTACATGGGACACCAGATATGGGTGAAAATATGAAAAAACTTAGACCGCAGACCTTAAGTTTTTGCCAAAAAATTAAAAATTTTAAAAACAGTCAAAACCTTTAGGAAATTATTCCTTTAGCATCCAGCATAACATCCTACTTAAAAGGAATGGTATCGGAGGCCTGCTGCGGAAGCTACATGGGACACCAGATATGGCTGAAAATATGAAAAAACTTAGACCGCAGACCTTAAGTTTTTGCCAAAAAATAAAAAATTTTAAAAACAATCAAAACCTTTAGGAAATTATTCCTTTAGCATCCAGCATAACATCCTAGTTAAAAGGAATGGTATTGGAGGCCTGCTGCGGAAGCTACATGGGACACCAGATATGGCTGAAAATATGAAAAAACTTAGACCGCGGACCTTAAGTTTTTGCCAAAAAATGAAAAATTTTAAAAACACTCAAAACCTTTAGGAAATTATTCCTTTAGCATCCAGCATAACATCCTAGTTAATAAGAATGGTATTGGAGGCGTGCTGTGGAAGCTACATGGGACACCAGATATGGCTGAAAATATGAAAAAACTTAGACCGCGGACCTTAAGTTTTTGCCAAAAAATGAAAAATTTTTAAAACACTCAAAACCTTTAGGAAATTATTCCTTTAGCATCCAGCATAACATCCTAGTTAAAAGGAATGGTATTGGAGGCCTGCTGTGGAAGCTACATGGGACACCAGATATGGCTAAAAATATGAAAAAACTTAGACCGCGGACCTTAAGTTTTTGCCAAAAAATGAAAAATTTTAAAAACAGTCAAAACCTTTAGGAAATTATTCCTTTAGCATCCAGCATAACATCCTACTTAAAAGGAATGGTATCGGAGGCCTGCTGCGGAAGCTACATGGGACACCAGATATGGCTGAAAATATGAAAAAACTTAGACCGCAGACCTTAAGTTTTTGCCAAAAAATGAAAAAATTGAAAAACACTCAAAAACTTTAGGAAATTATTCCTTTAGCATCCAGCATAACATCCTAGTTAAAAGGAATGGTATTGGAGGCCTGCTGTGGAAGCTACATGGGACACCAGATATGGCTGAAAATAGGAAAAAACTTAGACCGCGGACCTTAAGTTTTTGCCAAAAAATGAAAAATTTTAAAAACACTCAAAACCTTTAGGAAATTATTCCTTTAGCATCCAGCATCACATCCTAGTTAAAAGGAATGGTATTGGAGGCCTGCTGCGGAAGCTACATGCGACACCAGA
Source organism: Spea bombifrons (assembly GCF_027358695.1). Lineage (NCBI taxonomy): Eukaryota > Metazoa > Chordata > Amphibia > Anura > Pelobatidae > Spea > Spea bombifrons. The sequence continues at coordinate 12,344,746 of NC_071096.1, read as the reverse complement.
TATGGCTGAAAATATGAAAAAACTTAGACCGCTGACCTTAAGTTTTTGCCAAAAAATGAAAAATTTTAAAAACACTCAAAAACTTTAGGAAATTATTCCTTTAGCATCCAGCATAACATCCTAGTTAAAAGGAATGGTATTGGAGGCCTGCTGTGGAAGCTACATGGGACACCAGATATGGCTGAAAATAGGAAAAAACTTAGACCGCGGACCTTAAGTTTTTGCCAAAAAATGAAAAAATTGAAAAACACTCAAAAACTTTAGGAAATTATTCCTTTAGCATCCAGCATAACATCCTAGTTAAAAGGAATGGTATTGGAGGCCTGCTGTGGAAGCTACATGGGACACCAGATATGGCTGAAAATATGAGAAAACTTAGATCGCGGACCTTAAGTTTTTGCCAAAAAATGAAAAATTTTAAAAACACTCAAAACCTTTAGGAAATTATTCCTTTAGCATCCAGCATAACATCCTAGTTAAAAGGAATGGTATTGGAGGCCTGCTGCGGAAGCTACATGGGACACCAGATATGGCTGAAAATATGAGAAAACTTAGATCGCGGACCTTAAGTTTTTGCCAAAAAATGAAAAATTTTAAAAACACTCAAAACCTTTAGGAAATTATTCCTTTAGCATCCAGCATAACATCCTAGTTAAAAGGAATGGTATTGGAGGCCTGCTCCGGAAGCTACATGGGACACCAGATATGGCTGAAAATATGAAAACACTTAGACCGCGGACCTTAAGTTTTTGCCAAAAAATTAAAAAATTTTAAAACACTCAAAACCTTTAGGAAATTATTCCTTTAGCATCCAGCATAACATCCTAGTTAAATGGAATGGTATTGGAGGCCTGCTGCAGAAGCTACATTGGACACCAGATATGGCTGACAATATGAAAAAACTTAGACCGCAGACCTTAAGTTTTTGCCAAAAAATGAAAAATTTTAAAAACACTCAAAACCTTTAGGAAATTATTCCTTTAGCATCCAGCATAACATCCTAGTTAAAAGGAATGGTATTGGAGGCCTGCTGCGGAAGCTACATGGGACACCTGATATGGCTGAAAATATGAAAAAACTTAGACCGCGGACCTTAAGTTTTTGCCAAAAAATGAAAAATTTTAAAAACAGTCAAAACCTTTAGGAAATTATTCCTTTAGCATCCAGCATAACATCCTACTTAAAAGGAATGGTATTGGAGGAATGCTGCGGAAGCTACATGGGACACCAGATATGGCTGAAAATATGAAAAAACTTAGACCGCAGACCTTAAGTTTTTGCCAAAAAATGAAAAATTTTAAAAACACTCAAAACCTTTAGGAAATTATTCCTTTAGCATCCAGCATAACATCCTAGTTAAAAGGAATGGTATTGGAGGCCTGCTGTGGAAGCTACATGGGACACCAGATATGGCTGAAAATATGAAAAAACTTAGACCGCGGACCTTAAGTTTTTGCCAAAAAATGAAAAATTTTAAAAACAGTCAAAACCTTTAGGAAATTATTCCTTTAGCATCCAGCATAACATCCTAGTTAAAAGGAATGGTATTGGAGGCCTGCTGTGGAAGCTACATGGGACACCAGATATGGCTGAAAATATGAAAAAACTTAGACCGCGGACCTTAAGTTTTTGCCAAAAAATGAAAAATTTTAAAAACACTCAAAACCTTTAGGAAATTATTCCTTTAGCATCCAGCATAACATCCTAGTTAAAAGGAATGGTATTGGAGGCCTGCTGTGGAAGCTACATGGGACACCAGATATGGCTGAAAATATGAAAAAACTTAGACCGCGGACCTTAAGTTTTTGCCAAAAAATGAAAAATTTTAAAAACACTCAAAACCTTTAGGAAATTATTCCTTTAGCATCCAGCATAACATCCTAGTTAAAAGGAATGGTATTGGAGGCCTGCTGCGGAAGCTACATGGGACACCAGATATGGCTGAAAATATGAAAAAACTTAGACCGCGGACCTTAAGTTTTTGCCAAAAAATGAAAAATTTTAAAAACAGTCAAAACCTTTAGGAAATTATTCCTTTAGCATCCAGCATAACATCCTACTTAAAAGGAATGGTATCGGAGGCCTGCTGCGGAAGCTACATGGGACACCAGATATGGCTGAAAATATGAAAAAACTTAGACCGCAGACCTTAAGTTTTTGCCAAAAAATGAAAAATTTTAAAAACACTCAAAACCTTTAGGAAATTATTCCTTTAGCATCCAGCATAACATCCTAGTTAAAAGGAATGGTATTGGAGGCCTGCTGTGGAAGCTACATGGGACACCAGATATGGCTGAAAATATGAAAAAACTGAGACCGCGGACCTTAAGTTTTTGCCAAAAATGAAAAATTTTAAAAACACTCAAAACCTTTAGGAAATTATTCCTTTAGCATCCAGCATAACATCCTAGTTAAAAGGAATGGTATTGGAGGCCTGCTGCGGAAGCTACATGGGACACCAGATATGGCTGAAAATATGAAAAAACTTAGACCGCGGACCTTAAGTTTTTGCCAAAAAATGAAAATATTAAAAACACTCAAAACCTTTAGGAAATTATTCCTTTAGCATCCAGCATAACATCCTAGTTAATAAGAATGGTATTGGAGGCGTGCTGTGGAAGCTACATGGGACACCAGATATGGGTGAAAATATGAAAAAACTTAGACCGCAGACCTTAAGTTTTTGCCAAAAAATTAAAAATTTTAAAAACAGTCAAAACCTTTAGGAAATTATTCCTTTAGCATCCAGCATAACATCCTACTTAAAAGGAATGGTATCGGAGGCCTGCTGCGGAAGCTACATGGGACACCAGATATGGCTGAAAATATGAAAAAACTTAGACCGCAGACCTTAAGTTTTTGCCAAAAAATAAAAAATTTTAAAAACAATCAAAACCTTTAGGAAATTATTCCTTTAGCATCCAGCATAACATCCTAGTTAAAAGGAATGGTATTGGAGGCCTGCTGCGGAAGCTACATGGGACACCAGATATGGCTGAAAATATGAAAAAACTTAGACCGCGGACCTTAAGTTTTTGCCAAAAAATGAAAAATTTTAAAAACACTCAAAACCTTTAGGAAATTATTCCTTTAGCATCCAGCATAACATCCTAGTTAATAAGAATGGTATTGGAGGCGTGCTGTGGAAGCTACATGGGACACCAGATATGGCTGAAAATATGAAAAAACTTAGACCGCGGACCTTAAGTTTTTGCCAAAAAATGAAAAATTTTTAAAACACTCAAAACCTTTAGGAAATTATTCCTTTAGCATCCAGCATAACATCCTAGTTAAAAGGAATGGTATTGGAGGCCTGCTGTGGAAGCTACATGGGACACCAGATATGGCTAAAAATATGAAAAAACTTAGACCGCGGACCTTAAGTTTTTGCCAAAAAATGAAAAATTTTAAAAACAGTCAAAACCTTTAGGAAATTATTCCTTTAGCATCCAGCATAACATCCTACTTAAAAGGAATGGTATCGGAGGCCTGCTGCGGAAGCTACATGGGACACCAGATATGGCTGAAAATATGAAAAAACTTAGACCGCAGACCTTAAGTTTTTGCCAAAAAATGAAAAAATTGAAAAACACTCAAAAACTTTAGGAAATTATTCCTTTAGCATCCAGCATAACATCCTAGTTAAAAGGAATGGTATTGGAGGCCTGCTGTGGAAGCTACATGGGACACCAGATATGGCTGAAAATAGGAAAAAACTTAGACCGCGGACCTTAAGTTTTTGCCAAAAAATGAAAAATTTTAAAAACACTCAAAACCTTTAGGAAATTATTCCTTTAGCATCCAGCATCACATCCTAGTTAAAAGGAATGGTATTGGAGGCCTGCTGCGGAAGCTACATGCGACACCAGATATGGCTGAAAATATGAAAAAACTTAGACCGCTGACCTTAAGTTTTTGCCAAAAAATGAAAAATTTTAAAAACACTCAAAAACTTTAGGAAATTATTCCTTTAGCATCCAGCATAACATCCTAGTTAAAAGGAATGGTATTGGAGGCCTGCTGTGGAAGCTACATGGGACACCAGATATGGCTGAAAATAGGAAAAAACTTAGACCGCGGACCTTAAGTTTTTGCCAAAAAATGAAAAAATTGAAAAACACTCAAAAACTTTAGGAAATTATTCCTTTAGCATCCAGCATAACATCCTAGTTAAAAGGAATGGTATTGGAGGCCTGCTGTGGAAGCTACATGGGACACCAGATATGGCTGAAAATATGAGAAAACTTAGATCGCGGACCTTAAGTTTTTGCCAAAAAATGAAAAATTTTAAAAACACTCAAAACCTTTAGGAAATTATTCCTTTAGCATCCAGCATAACATCCTAGTTAAAAGGAATGGTATTGGAGGCCTGCTGCGGAAGCTACATGGGACACCAGATATGGCTGAAAATATGAGAAAACTTAGATCGCGGACCTTAAGTTTTTGCCAAAAAATGAAAAATTTTAAAAACACTCAAAACCTTTAGGAAATTATTCCTTTAGCATCCAGCATAACATCCTAGTTAAAAGGAATGGTATTGGAGGCCTGCTCCGGAAGCTACATGGGACACCAGATATGGCTGAAAATATGAAAACACTTAGACCGCGGACCTTAAGTTTTTGCCAAAAAATTAAAAAATTTTAAAACACTCAAAACCTTTAGGAAATTATTCCTTTAGCATCCAGCATAACATCCTAGTTAAATGGAATGGTATTGGAGGCCTGCTGCAGAAGCTACATTGGACACCAGATATGGCTGACAATATGAAAAAACTTAGACCGCAGACCTTAAGTTTTTGCCAAAAAATGAAAAATTTTAAAAACACTCAAAACCTTTAGGAAATTATTCCTTTAGCATCCAGCATAACATCCTAGTTAAAAGGAATGGTATTGGAGGCCTGCTGCGGAAGCTACATGGGACACCTGATATGGCTGAAAATATGAAAAAACTTAGACCGCGGACCTTAAGTTTTTGCCAAAAAATGAAAAATTTTAAAAACAGTCAAAACCTTTAGGAAATTATTCCTTTAGCATCCAGCATAACATCCTAGTTAAAAGGAATGGTATTGGAGGCCTGCTGTGGAAGCTACATGGGACACCAGATATGGCTGAAAATATGAAAAAACTTAGACCGCGGACCTTAAGTTTTTGCCAAAAAATGAAAAATTTTAAAAACACTCAAAACCTTTAGGAAATTATTCCTTTAGCATCCAGCATAACATCCTAGTTAAAAGGAATGGTATTGGAGGCCTGCTGTGGAAGCTACATGGGACACCAGATATGGCTGAAAATATGAAAAAACTTAGACCGCGGACCTTAAGTTTTTGCCAAAAAATGAAAAATTTTAAAAACACTCAAAACCTTTAGGAAATTATTCCTTTAGCATCCAGCATAACATCCTAGTTAAAAGGAATGGTATTGGAGGCCTGCTGCGGAAGCTACATGGGACACCAGATATGGCTGAAAATATGAAAAAACTTAGACCGCGGACCTTAAGTTTTTGCCAAAAAATGAAAAATTTTAAAAACAGTCAAAACCTTTAGGAAATTATTCCTTTAGCATCCAGCATAACATCCTACTTAAAAGGAATGGTATCGGAGGCCTGCTGCGGAAGCTACATGGGACACCAGATATGGCTGAAAATATGAAAAAACTTAGACCGCAGACCTTAAGTTTTTGCCAAAAAATGAAAAATTTTAAAAACACTCAAAACCTTTAGGAAATTATTCCTTTAGCATCCAGCATAACATCCTAGTTAAAAGGAATGGTATTGGAGGCCTGCTGTGGAAGCTACATGGGACACCAGATATGGCTGAAAATATGAAAAAACTGAGACCGCGGACCTTAAGTTTTTGCCAAAAATGAAAAATTTTAAAAACACTCAAAACCTTTAGGAAATTATTCCTTTAGCATCCAGCATAACATCCTAGTTAAAAGGAATGGTATTGGAGGCCTGCTGCGGAAGCTACATGGGACACCAGATATGGCTGAAAATATGAAAAAACTTAGACCGCGGACCTTAAGTTTTTGCCAAAAAATGAAAATATTAAAAACACTCAAAACCTTTAGGAAATTATTCCTTTAGCATCCAGCATAACATCCTAGTTAATAAGAATGGTATTGGAGGCGTGCTGTGGAAGCTACATGGGACACCAGATATGGCTGAAAATATGAAAAAACTTAGACCGCGGACCTTAAGTTTTTGCCAAAAAATTAAAAATTTTAAAAACAGTCAAAACCTTTAGGAAATTATTCCTTTAGCATCCAGCATAACATCCTACTTAAAAGGAATGGTATCGGAGGCCTGCTGCGGAAGCTACATGGGACACCAGATATGGCTGAAAATATGAAAAAACTTAGACCGCAGACCTTAAGTTTTTGCCAAAAAATAAAAAATTTTAAAAACACTCAAAACCTTTAGGAAATTATTCCTTTAGCATCCAGCATAACATCCTAGTTAAAAGGAATGGTATTGGAGGCCTGCTGCGGAAGCTACATGGGACACCAGATATGGCTGAAAATATGAAAAAACTTAGACCGCGGACCTTAAGTTTTTGCCAAAAAATGAAAAATTTTAAAAACACTCAAAACCTTTAGGAAATTATTCCTTTAGCATCCAGCATAACATCCTAGTTAATAAGAATGGTATTGGAGGCGTGCTGTGGAAGCTACATGGGACACCAGATATGGCTGAAAATATGAAAAAACTTAGACCGCGGACCTTAAGTTTTTGCCAAAAAATGAAAAATTTTTAAAACACTCAAAACCTTTAGGAAATTATTCCTTTAGCATCCAGCATAACATCCTAGTTAAAAGGAATGGTATTGGAGGCCTGCTGCGGAAGCTACATGGGACACCAGATATGGCTAAAAATATGAAAAAACTTAGACCGCGGACCTTAAGTTTTTGCCAAAAAATGAAAAATTTTAAAAACAGTCAAAACCTTTAGGAAATTATTCCTTTAGCATCCAGCATAACATCCTACTTAAAAGGAATGGTATCGGAGGCCTGCTGCGGAAGCTACATGGGACACCAGATATGGCTGAAAATATGAAAAAACTTAGACCGCAGACCTTAAGTTTTTGCCAAAAAATGAAAAATTTTAAAAACACTCAAAACCTTTAGGAAATTATTCCTTTAGCATCCAGCATAACATCCTACTTAAAAGGAATGGTATCGGAGGCCTGCTGCGGAAGCTACATGGGACACCAGATATGGCTGAAAATATGAAAAAAGTTAGACCGCGGACCTTAAGTTTTTGCCAAAAAATGAAAAATTTTAAAAACAGTCAAAACCTTTAGGAAATTATTCCTTTAGCATCCAGCATAACATCCTAGTTAAAAGGAATGGTATTGGAGGCCTGCTGTGGAAGCTACATGGGACACCAGATATGGCTGAAAATATGAAAAAACTTAGACCGCGGACCTTAAGTTTTTGTCAAAAAATGAAAAAATTGAAAAACACTCAAAACCTTTAGGAAATTATTCCTTTAGCATCCAGCATAACATCCTAGTTAAAAGGAATGGTATTGGAGGCCTGCTGTGGAAGCTACATGGGACACCAGATATGGCTGAAAATATGAAAAAACTTAGACCGCAGACCTTAAGTTTTTGCGAAAAAATGAAAAATTTTAAAAACACTCAAAACCTTTAGGAAATTATTCCTTTAGCATCCAGCATAACATCCTAGTTAAAAGGAATGGTATTGGAGGCCTGCTGTGGAAGCTACATGGGACACCAGATATGGCTGAAAATATGAAAAAACTTAGACCGCAGACCTTAAGTTTTTGCCAAAAAATGAAAAATTTTAAAAACAGTCAAAAACTTTAGGAAATTATTCCTTTAGCATCCAGCATAACATCCTAGTTAAAAGGAATGGTATTGGAGGCCTGCTGTGGAAGCTACATGGGACACCAGATATGGCTGAAAATAGGAAAAAACTTAGACCGCGGACCTTAAGTTTTTGCCAAAAAATTAAAAAATTGAAAAACACTCAAAACCTTTAGGAAATTATTCCTTTAGCATCCAGCATAACATCCTAGTTAAAAGGAATGGTATTGGAGGCCTGCTGTGGAAGCTACATGGGACACCAGATATGGCTGAAAATATGAAAAAACTTAGACCGCGGACCTTAAGTTTTTGCCAAAAAATGAAAAAATTGAAAAACACTCAAAAACTTTAGGAAATTATTCCTTTAGCATCCAGCATAACATCCTAGTTAAAAGGAATGGTATTGGAGGCCTGCTGTGGAAGCTACATGGGACACCAGATATGGCTGAAAATATGAGAAAACTTAGACCGCGGACCTTAAGTTTTTGCCAAAAAATGAAAAATTTTAAAAACACTCAAAACCTTTAGGAAATTATTCCTTTAGCATCCAGCATAACATCCTAGTTAAAAGGAATGGTATTGGAGGCCTGCTGCGGAAGCTACATGGGACACCAGATATGGCTGAAAATATGAAAAAACTTAGACCGCGGACCTTATGTTTTTGCCAAAAAATGAAAATATTTAAAAACAGTCAAAACCTTTAGGAAATTATTCCTTTAGCATCCAGCATAACATCCTAGTTAAAAGGAATGGTATTGGAGGCCTGCTGTGGAAGCTACATGGGACACCAGATATGGCTGAAAATATGAAAAAACTTAGACCGCGGACCTTAAGTTTTTGCCAAAAAATGAAAAAATTGAAAAACACTCAAAACCTTTAGGAAATTATTCCTTTAGCATCCAGCATAACATCCTAGTTAAAAGGAATGGTATTGGAGGCCTGCTGTGGAAGCTAAATGGGACACCAGATATGGCTGAAAATATGAAAAAACTTAGACCGCAGACCTTAAGTTTTTGCCAAAAAATGAAAAATTTTAAAAACACTCAAAACCTTTAGGAAATTATTCCTTTAGCATCCAGCATAACATCCTAGTTAAAAGGAATGGTATTGGAGGCCTGCTGTGGAAGCTACATGGGACACCAGATATGGCTGAATATATGAAAAAACTTAGACCGCGGACCTTAAGTTTTTGCCAAAAAATGAAAAAATTTAAAAACACTCAAAACCTTTAGGAAATTATTCCTTTAGCATCCAGCATAACATCCTAGTTAAAAGGAATGGTATTGGAGGCCTGCTGTGGAAGCTACATGGGACACCAGATATGGCTGAAAATATGAGAAAACTTAGACCGCGGACCTTAAGTTTTTGCCAAAAAATGAAAAATTTTAAAAACACTCAAAACCTTTAGGAAATTATTCCTTTAGCATCCAGCATCACATCCTAGTTAAAAGGAATGGTATTGGAGGCCTGCTGCGGAAGCTACATGGGACACCAGATATGGCTGAAAATATGAAAAAACTTAGACCGCTGACCTTAAGTTTTTGCCAAAAAATGAAAAATTTTAAAAACACTCAAAAACTTTAGGAAATTATTCCTTTAGCATCCAGCATAACATCCTAGTTAAAAGGAATGGTATTGGAGGCCTGCTGTGGAAGCTACATGGGACACCAGATATGGCTGAAAATAGGAAAAAACTTAGACCGCGGACCTTAAGTTTTTGCCAAAAAATTAAAAAATTGAAAAACACTCAAAACCTTTAGGAAATTATTCCTTTAGCATCCAGCATAACATCCTAGTTAAAAGGAATGGTATTGGAGGCCTGCTGTGGAAGCTACATGGGACACCAGATATGGCTGAAAATATGAAAAAACTTAGACCGCGGACCTTAAGTTTTTGCCAAAAAATGAAAAAATTGAAAAACACTCAAAAACTTTAGGAAATTATTCCTTTAGCATCCAGCATAACATCCTAGTTAAAAGGAATGGTATTGGAGGCCTGCTGTGGAAGCTACATGGGACACCAGATATGGCTGAAAATATGAGAAAACTTAGACCGCGGACCTTAAGTTTTTGCCAAAAAATGAAAAATTTTAAAAACACTCAAAACCTTTAGGAAATTATTCCTTTAGCATCCAGCATAACATCCTAGTTAAAAGGAATGGTATTGGAGGCCTGCTGCGGAAGCTACATGGGACACCAGATATGGCTGAAAATAGGAAAAAACTTAGACCGCGGACCTTATGTTTTTGCCAAAAAATGAAAATATTTAAAAACAGTCAAAACCTTTAGGAAATTATTCCTTTAGCATCCAGCATAACATCCTAGTTAAAAGGAATGGTATTGGAGGCCTGCTGTGGAAGCTAAATGGGACACCAGATATGGCTGAAAATATGAAAAAACTTAGACCGCAGACCTTAAGTTTTTGCGAAAAAATGAAAAATTTTAAAAACACTCAAAACCTTTAGGAAATTATTCCTTTAGCATCCAGCATAACATCCTAGTTAAAAGGAATGGTATTGGAGGCCTGCTGTGGAAGCTACATGGGACACCAGATATGGCTGAATATATGAAAAAACTTAGACCGCGGACCTTAAGTTTTTGCCAAAAAATGAAAAAATTTAAAAACACTCAAAACCTTTAGGAAATTATTCCTTTAGCATCCAGCATAACATCCTAGTTAAAAGGAATGGTATTGGAGGCCTGCTGTGGAAGCTACATGGGACACCAGATATGGCTGAAAATATGAGAAAACTTAGACCGCGGACCTTATGTTTTTGCCAAAAAATGAAAATATTTAAAAACACTCAAAACCTTTAGGAAATTATTCCTTTAGCATCCAGCATAACATCCTAGTTAAAAGGAATGGTATTGGAGGCCTGCTGTGGAAGCTACATGGGACACCAGATATGGCTGAAAATAGGAAAAAACTTAGACCGCGGACCTTAAGTTTTTGCCAAAAAATGAAAAATTTTAAAAACACTCAAAACCTTTAGGAAATTATTCCTTTAGCATCCAGCATCACATCCTAGTTAAAAGGAATGGTATTGGAGGCCTGCTGCGGAAGCTACATGGGACACCAGATATGGCTGAAAATATGAAAAAACTTAGACTGCTGACCTTAAGTTTTTGCCAAAAAATGAAAAATTTTAAAAACACTCAAAAACTTTAGGAAATTATTCCTTTAGCATCCAGCATAACATCCTAGTTAAAAGGAATGGTATTGGAGGCCTGCTGTGGAAGCTACATGGGACACCAGATATGGCTGAAAATAGGAAAAAACTTAGACCGCGGACCTTAAGTTTTTGCCAAAAAATGAAAAAATTTAAAAACACTCAAAACCTTTAGGAAATTATTCCTTTAGCATCCAGCATAACATCCTAGTTAAAAGGAATGGTATTGGAGGCCTGCTGTGGAAGCTACATGGGACACCAGATATGGCTGAAAATATGAGAAAACTTAGACCGCGGACCTTATGTTTTTGCCAAAAAATGAAAATATTAAAAACACTCAAAACCTTTAGGAAATTATTCCTTTAGCATCCAGCATAACATCCTAGTTAAAAAGAATGGTATTGGAGGCGTGCTGTGGAAGCTACATGGGACACCAGATATGGCTGAAAATATGAAAAAACTTAGACCGCGGACCTTAAGTTTTTGCCAAAAAATGAAAAATGTTAAAAACACTCAAAACCTTTAGGAAATTATTCCTTTAGCATCCAGCATAACATCCTAGTTAAAAGGAATGGTATTGGAGGCCTGCTGCGGAAGCTACATGGGACACCTGATATGGCTGAAAATATGAAAAAACTTAGACCGCGGACCTTACGTTTTTGCCAAAAAATGAAAAATTTTAAAAACACTCAAAACCTTTAGGAAATTATTCCTTTAGCATCCAGCATAACATCCTACTTAAAAGGAATGGTATCGGAGGCCTGCTGCGGAAGCTACATGGGACACCAGATATGGCTGAAAATATGAAAAAACTTAGACCGCAGACCTTAAGTTTTTGCCAAAAAATAAAAATTTTTAAAAACACTCAAAACCTTTAGGAAATTATTCCTTTAGCATCCAGCATAACATCCTAGTTAAAAGGAATGGTATTGGAGGCCTGCTGTGAAAGCTACATGGGACACCAGATATGGCTGAAAATATGAAAAAACTGAGACCGCGGACCTTAAGTTTTTGCCAAAAAATGAAAAATTTTAAAAACACTCAAAACCTTTAGGAAATTATTCCTTTAGCATCCAGCATAACATCCTAGTTAAAAGGAATGGTATTGGAGGCCTGCTGCGGAAGCTACATGGGACACCAGATATGGCTGAAAATATGAAAAAACTTAGACCGCGGACCTTAAGTTTTTGCCAAAAAATGAAAAATTTTAAAAACACTCAAAACCTTTAGGAAATTATTCCTTTAGCATCCAGCATAACATCCTACTTAAAAGGAATGGTATCGGAGGCCTGCTGCGGAAGCTACATGGGACACCAGATATGGCTGAAAATATGAAAAAACTTAGACCGCGGACCTTAAGTTTTTGCCAAAAAATGAAACATTTTAAAAACACTCAAAACCTTTAGGAAATTATTCCTTTAGCATCCAGCATAACATCCTAGTTAAAAGGAATGGTATTGGAGGCCTGCTGTGGAAGCTACATGGGACACCAGATATGGCTGAAAATATGAGAAAACTTAGACCGCGGACCTTATGTTTTTGCCAAAAAATGAAAATATTTAAAAACACTCAAAACCTTTAGGAAATTATTCCTTTAGCATCCAGCATAACATCCTAGTTAAAAGGAATGGTATTGGAGGCCTGCTGTGGAAGCTACATGGGACACCAGATATGGCTGAAAATATGAAAAAACTTAGACCGCGGACCTTATGTTTTTGCCAAAAAATGAAAAATTTTAAAAACACTCAAAACCTTTAGGAAATTATTCCTTTAGCATCCAGCATAACATCCTAGTTAAAAGGAATGGTATTGGAGGCCTGCTGTGGAAGCTACATGGGACACCAGATATGGCTGAAAATATGAAAAAACTTATACCGCGGACCTTAAGTTTTTGCCACAAAATGAAAAATTTTACAAACACTCAAAACCTTTAGGAAATTATTCCTTTAGCATCCAGCATAACATCCTAGTTAAAAGGAATGGTATTGGAGGCCTGCTCCGGAAGCTACATGGGACACCAGATATGGCTGAAAATATGAAAACACTTAGACCGCGGACCTTAAGTTTTTGCCAAAAAATTAAAAAATTTTAAAACACTCAAAACCTTTAGGAAATTATTCCTTTAGCATCCAGCATAACATCCTAGTTAAATGGAATGGTATTGGAGGCCTGCTGCAGAAGCTACATTGGACACCAGATATGGCTGACAATATGAAAAAACTTAGACCGCAGACCTTAAGTTTTTGCCAAAAAATGAAAAATTTTAAAAACACTCAAAACCTTTAGGAAATTATTCCTTTAGCATCCAGCATAACATCCTAGTTAAAAGGAATGGTATTGGAGGCCTGCTGTGGAAGCTACATGGGACACCAGATATGGCTGAAAATATGAAAAAACTGAGACCGCGGACCTTAAGTTTTTGCCAAAAAATGAAAAATTTTAAAAACACTCAAAACCTTTAGGAAATTATTCCTTTAGCATCCAGCATAACACCCTAGTTAAAAGGAATGGTATTGGAGGCCTGCTGCGGAAGCTACATGGGACACCAGATATGGCTGAAAATATGAAAAAACTTAGACCGCGGACCTTAAGTTTTTGCCAAAAAATGAAAATATTAAAAACACTCAAAACCTTTAGGAAATTATTCCTTTAGCATCCAGCATAACATCCTAGTTAATAAGAATGGTATTGGAGGCGTGCTGTGGAAGCTACATGGGACACCAGATATGGCTGAAAATATGAAAAAACTTAGACCGCGGACCTTAAGTTTTTGCCAAAAAATGAAAAATTTTAAAAACAGTCAAAACCTTTAGGAAATTATTCCTTTAGCATCCAGCATAACATCCTAGTTAAAAGGAATGGTATTGGAGGCCTGCTGTGGAAGCTACATGGGACACCAGATATGGCTGAAAATATGAAAAAACTTTGACCGCGGACCTTACGTTTTTGCCAAAAAATGAAAAATTTTAAAAACACTCAAAACCTTTAGGAAATTATTCCTTTAGCATCCAGCATAACATCCTAGTTAAAAGGAATGGTATTGGAGGCCTGCTGTGGAAGCTACATGGGACACCAGATATGGCTGAAAATATGAAAAAACTTAGACCGCGGACCTTAAGTTTTTGCCAAAAAATGAAAAATTTTAAAAACACTCAAAACCTTTAGGAAATTATTCCTTTAGCATCCAGCATAACATCCTAGTTAAAAGGAATGGTATTGGAGGCCTGCTGCGGAAGCTACATGGGACACCAGATATGGCTGAAAATATGAAAAAACTTAGACCGCGGACCTTAAGTTTTTGCCAAAAAATGAAAAATTTTAAAAACAGTCAAAACCTTTAGGAAATTATTCCTTTAGCATCCAGCATAACATCCTACTTAAAAGGAATGGTATCGGAGGCCTGCTGCGGAAGCTACATGGGACACCAGATATGGCTGAAAATATGAAAAAACTTAGACCGCAGACCTTAAGTTTTTGCCAAAAAATGAAAAATTTTAAAAACACTCAAAACCTTTAGGAAATTATTCCTTTAGCATCCAGCATAACATCCTAGTTAAAAGGAATGGTATTGGAGGCCTGCTGTGGAAGCTACATGGGACACCAGATATGGCTGAAAATATGAAAAAACTGAGACCGCGGACCTTAAGTTTTTGCCAAAAATGAAAAATTTAAAAAACACTCAAAACCTTTAGGAAATTATTCCTTTAGCATCCAGCATAACATCCTAGTTAAAAGGAATGGTATTGGAGGCCTGCTGCGGAAGCTACATGGGACACCAGATATGGCTGAAAATATGAAAAAACTTAGACCGCGGACCTTAAGTTTTTGCCAAAAAATGAAAATATTAAAAACACTCAAAACCTTTAGGAAATTATTCCTTTAGCATCCAGCATAACATCCTAGTTAATAAGAATGGTATTGGAGGCGTGCTGTGGAAGCTACATGGGACACCAGATATGGCTGAAAATATGAAAAAACTTAGACCGCGGACCTTAAGTTTTTGCCAAAAAATGAAAAATGTTAAAAACACTCAAAACCTTTAGGAAATTATTCCTTTAGCATCCAGCATAACATCCTAGTTAAAAGGAATGGTATTGGAGGCCTGCTGCGGAAGCTACATGGGACACCTGATATGGCTGAAAATATGAAAAAACTTAGACCGCGGACCTTAAGTTTTTGCCAAAAAATGAAAATTTTTAAAAACACTCAAAACCTTTAGGAAATTATTCCTTTAGCATCCAGCATAACATCCTAATTAAAAGGAATGGTATTGGAGGCCTGCTGTGGAAGCTACATGGGACACAAGATATGGCTGAAAATATGAAAAAACTTAGACCGCGGACCTTAAGTTTTTGCCAAAAAATGAAACATTTTAAAAACACTCAAAACCTTTAGGAAATTATTCCTTTAGCATCCAGCATAACATCCTAGTTAAAAGGAATGGTATTGGAGGCCTGCTGGGGAAGCTACATGGGACACCAGATATGGCTGAAAATATGATAAAACTTAGACTGCGGACCTTAAGTTTTTGCCAAAAAATGAAAAATTTTAAAAACACTCAAAACCTTTAGGAAATTATTCCTTTAGCATCCAGCATAACATCCTAGTTAAAAGGAATGGTATTGGAGGCCTGCTGTGGAAGCTACATGGGACACCAGATATGGCTGAAAATATGAAAAAACTTAGACCGCGGACCTTAAGTTTTTGCCAAAAAATGAAAAAATTGAAAAACACTCAAAACCTTTAGGAAATTATTCCTTTAGCATCCAGCATAACATCCTAGTTAAAAGGAATGGTATTGGAGGCCTGCTGTGGAAGCTACATGGGACACCAGATATGGCTGAAAATATGAAAAAACTTAGACCGCGGACCTTATGTTTTTGCCAAAAAATGAAAAATTTTAAAAACACTCAAAACCTTTAGGAAATTATTCCTTTAGCATCCAGCATAACATCCTAGTTAAAAGGAATGGTATTGGAGGCCTGCTCCGGAAGCTACATGGGACACCAGATATGGCTGAAAATATGAAAACACTTAGACCGCGGACCTTAAGTTTTTGCCAAAAAATTAAAAAATTTTAAAACACTCAAAACCTTTAGGAAATTATTCCTTTAGCATCCAGCATAACATCCTAGTTAAATGGAATGGTATTGGAGGCCTGCTGCAGAAGCTACATTGGACACCAGATATGGCTGACAATATGAAAAAACTTAGACCGCAGACCTTAAGTTTTTGCCAAAAAATGAAAAATTTTAAAAACACTCAAAACCTTTAGGAAATTATTCCTTTAGCATCCAGCATAACATCCTAGTTAAAAGGAATGGTATTGGAGGCCTGCTGCGGAAGCAACATGGGACACCTGATATGGCTGAAAATATGAAAAAACTTAGACCGCAGACCTTAAGTTTTTGCCAAAAAATGAAAAATTTTAAAAACACTCAAAACCTTTAGGAAATTATTCCTTTAGCATCCAGCATAACATCCTAGTTAAAAGGAATGGTATTGGAGGCCTGCTGTGGAAGCTACATGGGACACCAGATATGGCTGAAAATATGAAAAAACTGAGACCGCGGACCTTAAGTTTTTGCCAAAAAATGAAAAATTTTAAAAACACTCAAAACCTTTAGGAAATTATTCCTTTAGCATCCAGCATAACACCCTAGTTAAAAGGAATGGTATTGGAGGCCTGCTGCGGAAGCTACATGGGACACCAGATATGGCTGAAAATATGAAAAAACTTAGACCGCGGACCTTAAGTTTTTGCCAAAAAATGAAAATATTAAAAACACTCAAAACCTTTAGGAAATTATTCCTTTAGCATCCAGCATAACATCCTAGTTAATAAGAATGGTATTGGAGGCGTGCTGTGGAAGCTACATGGGACACCAGATATGGCTGAAAATATGAAAAAACTTAGACCGCGGACCTTAAGTTTTTGCCAAAAAATGAAAAATTTTAAAAACAGTCAAAACCTTTAGGAAATTATTCCTTTAGCATCCAGCATAACATCCTAGTTAAAAGGAATGGTATTGGAGGCCTGCTGTGGAAGCTACATGGGACACCAGATATGGCTGAAAATATGAAAAAACTTTGACCGCGGACCTTACGTTTTTGCCAAAAAATGAAAAATTTTAAAAACACTCAAAACCTTTAGGAAATTATTCCTTTAGCATCCAGCATAACATCCTAGTTAAAAGGAATGGTATTGGAGGCCTGCTGTGGAAGCTACATGGGACACCAGATATGGCTGAAAATATGAAAAAACTTAGACCGCGGACCTTAAGTTTTTGCCAAAAAATGAAAAATTTTAAAAACACTCAAAACCTTTAGGAAATTATTCCTTTAGCATCCAGCATAACATCCTAGTTAAAAGGAATGGTTTTGGAGGCCTGCTGCGGAAGCTACATGGGACACCAGATATGGCTGAAAATATGAAAAAACTTAGACCGCGGACCTTAAGTTTTTGCCAAAAAATGAAAAATTTTAAAAACAGTCAAAACCTTTAGGAAATTATTCCTTTAGCATCCAGCATAACATCCTACTTAAAAGGAATGGTATCGGAGGCCTGCTGCGGAAGCTACATGGGACACCAGATATGGCTGAAAATATGAAAAAACTTAGACCGCAGACCTTAAGTTTTTGCCAAAAAATGAAAAATTTTAAAAACACTCAAAACCTTTAGGAAATTATTCCTTTAGCATCCAGCATAACATCCTAGTTAAAAGGAATGGTATTGGAGGCCTGCTGTGGAAGCTACATGGGACACCAGATATGGCTGAAAATATGAAAAAACTGAGACCGCGGACCTTAAGTTTTTGCCAAAAATGAAAAATTTTAAAAACACTCAAAACCTTTAGGAAATTATTCCTTTAGCATCCAGCATAACATCCTAGTTAAAAGGAATGGTATTGGAGGCCTGCTGCGGAAGCTACATGGGACACCAGATATGGCTGAAAATATGAAAAAACTTAGACCGCGGACCTTAAGTTTTTGCCAAAAAATGAAAATATTAAAAACACTCAAAACCTTTAGGAAATTATTCCTTTAGCATCCAGCATAACATCCTAGTTAATAAGAATGGTATTGGAGGCGTGCTGTGGAAGCTACATGGGACACCAGATATGGCTGAAAATATGAAAAAACTTAGACCGCGGACCTTAAGTTTTTGCCAAAAAATGAAAAATGTTAAAAACACTCAAAACCTTTAGGAAATTATTCCTTTAGCATCCAGCATAACATCCTAGTTAAAAGGAATGGTATTGGAGGCCTGCTGCGGAAGCTACATGGGACACCTGATATGGCTGAAAATATGAAAAAACTTAGACCGCGGACCTTAAGTTTTTGCCAAAAAATGAAAAATTTTAAAAACAGTCAAAACCTTTAGGAAATTATTCCTTTAGCATCCAGCATAACATCCTACTTAAAAGGAATGGTATTGGAGGCCTGCTGCGGAAGCTACATGGGACACCAGATATGGCTGAAAATATGAAAAAACTTAGACCGCGGACCTTATGTTTTTGCCAAAAAATGAAAATATTTAAAAACAGTCAAAACCTTTAGGAAATTATTCCTTTAGCATCCAGCATAACATCCTAGTTAAAAGGAATGGTATTGGAGGCCTGCTGTGGAAGCTACATGGGACACCAGATATGGCTGAAAATATGAAAAAACTTAGACCGCGGACCTTAAGTTTTTGCCAAAAAATGAAAAAATTGAAAAACACTCAAAACCTTTAGGAAATTATTCCTTTAGCATCCAGCATAACATCCTAGTTAAAAGGAATGGTATTGGAGGCCTGCTGTGGAAGCTAAATGGGACACCAGATATGGCTGAAAATATGAAAAAACTTAGACCGCGGACCTTAAGTTTTTGCCAAAAAATGAAAAATTTTAAAAACACTCAAAACCTTTAGGAAATTATTCCTTTAGCATCCAGCATCACATCCTAGTTAAAAGGAATGGTATTGGAGGCCTGCTGCGGAAGCTACATGGGACACCAGATATGGCTGAAAATATGAAAAAACTTAGACCGCTGACCTTAAGTTTTTGCCAAAAAATGAAAAATTTTAAAAACACTCAAAAACTTTAGGAAATTATTCCTTTAGCATCCAGCATAACATCCTAGTTAAAAGGAATGGTATTGGAGGCCTGCTGTGGAAGCTACATGGGACACCAGATATGGCTGAAAATAGGAAAAAACTTAGACCGCAGACCTTAAGTTTTTGCCAAAAAATGAAAAAATTGAAAAACACTCAAAAACTTTAGGAAATTATTCCTTTAGCATCCAGCATAACATCCTAGTTAAAAGGAATGGTATTGGAGGCCTGCTGTGGAAGCTACATGGGACACCAGATATGGCTGAAAATATGAGAAAACTTAGACCGCGGACCTTAAGTTTTTGCCAAAAAATGAAAAATTTTAAAAACACTCAAAACCTTTAGGAAATTATTCCTTTAGCATCCAGCATAACATCCTAGTTAAAAGGAATGGTATTGGAGGCCTGCTGCGGAAGCTACATGGGACACCAGATATGGCTGAAAATATGAAAAAACTTATACCGCGGACCTTAAGTTTTTGCCAAAAAATGAAAAAATTTAAAAACACTCAAAACCTTTAGGAAATTATTCCTTTAGCATCCAGCATAACATCCTAGTTAAAAGGAATGGTATTGGAGGCCTGCTGTGGAAGCTACATGGGACACCAGATATGGCTGAAAATATGAAAAAACTTATACCGCGGACCTTAAGTTTTTGCCACAAAATGAAAAATTTTACAAACACTCAAAACCTTTAGGAAATTATTCCTTTAGCATCCAGCATAACATCCTAGTTAAAAGGAATGGTATTGGAGGCCTGCTCCGGAAGCTACATGGGACACCAGATATGGCTGAAAATATGAAAACACTTAGACCGCGGACCTTAAGTTTTTGCCAAAAAATTAAAAAAATTTAAAACACTCAAAACCTTTAGGAAATTATTCCTTTAGCATCCAGCATAACATCCTAGTTAAAAGGAATGGTATTGGAGGCCTGCTGCGGAAGCTACATGGGACACCTGATATGGCTGAAAATATGAAAAAACTTAGACCGCGGACCTTAAGTTTTTGCCAAAAAATGAAAAATTTTAAAAACAGTCAAAACCTTTAGGAAATTATTCCTTTAGCATCCAGCATAACATCCTACTTAAAAGGAATGGTATTGGAGGAATGCTGCGGAAGCTACATGGGACACCAGATATGGCTGAAAATATGAAAAAACTTAGACCGCAGACCTTAAGTTTTTGCCAAAAAATGAAAAATTTTAAAAACACTCAAAACCTTTAGGAAATTATTCCTTTAGCATCCAGCATAACATCCTAGTTAAAAGGAATGGTATTGGAGGCCTGCTGTGGAAGCTACATGGGACACCAGATATGGCTGAAAATATGAAAAAACTGAGACCGCGGACCTTAAGTTTTTGCCAAAAAATGAAAAATTTTAAAAACACTCAAAACCTTTAGGAAATTATTCCTTTAGCATCCAGCATAACATCCTAGTTAAAAGGAATGGTATTGGAGGCCTGCTGCGGAAGCTACATGGGACACCAGATATGGCTGAAAATATGAAAAAACTTAGACCGCGGACCTTAAGTTTTTGCCAAAAAATGAAAATATTAAAAACACTCAAAACCTTTAGGAAATTATTCCTTTAGCATCCAGCATAACATCCTAGTTAATAAGAATGGTATTGGAGGCGTGCTGTGGAAGCTACATGGGACACCAGATATGGCTGAAAATATGAAAAAACTTAGACCGCGGACCTTAAGTTTTTGCCAAAAAATGAAAAATTTTAAAAACAGTCAAAACCTTTAGGAAATTATTCCTTTAGCATCCAGCATAACATCCTAGTTAAAAGGAATGGTATTGGAGGCCTGCTGTGGAAGCTACATGGGACACCAGATATGGCTGAAAATATGAAAAAACTGAGACCGCGGACCTTAAGTTTTTGCCAAAAAATGAAAAATTTTAAAAACACTCAAAACCTTTAGGAAATTATTCCTTTAGCATCCAGCATAACATCCTAGTTAAAAGGAATGGTATTGGAGGCCTGCTGTGGAAGCTACATGGGACACCAGATATGGCTGAAAATATGAAAAAACTTAGACCGCGGACCTTAAGTTTTTGCCAAAAAATGAAAAATTTTAAAAACACTCAAAACCTTTAGGAAATTATTCCTTTAGCATCCAGCATAACATCCTAGTTAAAAGGAATGGTATTGGAGGCGTGCTGCGGAAGCTACATGGGACACCAGATATGGCTGAAAATATGAAAAAACTTAGACCGCGGACCTTAAGTTTTTGCCAAAAAATGAAAAATTTTAAAAACAGTCAAAACCTTTAGGAAATTATTCCTTTAGCATCCAGCATAACATCCTACTTAAAAGGAATGGTATCGGAGGCCTGCTGCGGAAGCTACATGGGACACCAGATATGGCTGAAAATATGAAAAAACTTAGACCGCAGACCTTAAGTTTTTGCCAAAAAATGAAAAATTTTAAAAACACTCAAAACCTTTAGGAAATTATTCCTTTAGCATCCAGCATAACATCCTAGTTAAAAGGAATGGTATTGGAGGCCTGCTGCGGAAGCTACATGGGACACCAGATATGGCTGAAAATATGAAAAAACTTAGACCGCGGACCTTAAGTTTTTGCCAAAAAATGAAAATATTAAAAACACTCAAAACCTTTAGGAAATTATTCCTTTAGCATCCAGCATAACATCCTAGTTAAAAAGAATGGTATTGGAGGCGTGCTGTGGAAGCTACATGGGACACCAGATATGGCTGAAAATATGAAAAAACTTAGACCGCGGACCTTAAGTTTTTGCCAAAAAATGAAAAATGTTAAAAACACTCAAAACCTTTAGGAAATTATTCCTTTAGCATCCAGCATAACATCCTAGTTAAAAGGAATGGTATTGGAGGCCTGCTGCGGAAGCTACATGGGACACCAGATATGGCTGAAAATATGATAAAACTTAGACTGCGGACCTTAAGTTTTTGCCAAAAAATGAAAAATGTAAAAAACACTCAAAACCTTTAGGAAATGATTCCTTTAGCATCCAGCATAACATCCTAGTTAAAAGGAATGGTATTGGAGGCCTGCTGCGGAAGCTACATGGGACACCAGATATGGCTGAAAATATGAAAAAACTTAGACCGCGGACCTTAAGTTTTTGCCAAAAAATGAAAAATTTTAAAAACACTCAAAACCTTTAGGAAATTATTCCTTTAGCATCCAGCATAACATCCTAGTTAAAAGGAATGGTATTGGAGGCCTGCTGTGGAAGCTACATGGGACACCAGATATGGCTGAAAATATGAAAAAACTTAGACCGCGGACCTTAAGTTTTTGCCAAAAAATGAAAATTTTTAAAAACACTCAAAACCTTTAGGAAATTATTCCTTTAGCATCCAGCATAACATCCTAGTTAAAAGGAATGGTATTGGAGGCCTGCTGTGGAAGCTACATGGGACACCAGATATAGCTGAAAATATGAAAAAACTTAGACCGCGGACCTTAAGTTTTTGCCAAAAAATGAAAAATTTTAAAAACACTCAAAACCTTTAGGAAATTATTCCTTTAGCATCCAGCATAACATCCTAGTTAAAAGGAATGGTATTGGAGGCCTGCTGTGGAAGCTACATGGGACACCAGATATGGCTGAAAATATGAAAAAACTTAGACCGCGGACCTTAAGATTTTGCCAAAAAATGAAAAATTTTAAAAACACTCAAAACCTTTAGGAAATTATTCCTTTAGCATCCAGCATAACATCCTAGTTAAAAGGAATGGTATTGGAGGCCTGCTGCGGAAGCTACATGGGACACCAGATATGGCTGAAAATATGAAAAAACTTAGACCGCTGACCTTAAGTTTTTGCCAAAAAATGAAAAATTTTAAAAACACTCAAAAACTTTAGGAAATTATTCCTTTAGCATCCAGCATAACATCCTAGTTAAAAGGAATGGTATTGGAGGCCTGCTGTGGAAGCTACATGGGACACCAGATATGGCTGAAAATAGGAAAAAACTTAGACCGCGGACCTTAAGTTTTTGCCAAAAAATTAAAAAATTGAAAAACACTCAAAACCTTTAGGAAATTATTCCTTTAGCATCCAGCATAACATCCTAGTTAAAAGGAATGGTATTGGAGGCCTGCTGTGGAAGCTACATGGGACACCAGATATGGCTGAAAATATGAAAAAACTTAGACCGCGGACCTTAAGTTTTTGCCAAAAAATGAAAAAATTGAAAAACACTCAAAAACTTTAGGAAATTATTCCTTTAGCATCCAGCATAACATCCTAGTTAAAAGGAATGGTATTGGAGGCCTGCTGTGGAAGCTACATGGGACACCAGATATGGCTGAAAATATGAGAAAACTTAGACCGCGGACCTTAAGTTTTTGCCAAAAAATGAAATATTTTAAAAACACTCAAAACCTTTAGGAAATTATTCCTTTAGCATCCAGCATAACATCCTAGTTAAAAGGAATGGTATTGGAGGCCTGCTGCGGAAGCTACATGGGACACCAGATATGGCTGAAAATATGAAAAAACTTAGACCGCGGACCTTATGTTTTTGCCAAAAAATGAAAATATTTAAAAACACTCAAAACCTTTAGGAAATTATTCCTTTAGCATCCAGCATAACATCCTAGTTAAAAGGAATGGTATTGGAGGCCTGCTGTGGAAGCTACATGGGACACCAGATATGGCTGAAAATATGAAAAAACTTAGACCGCGGACCTTATGTTTTTGCCAAAAAATGAAAAATTTTAAAAACACTCAAAACCTTTAGGAAATTATTCCTTTAGCATCCAGCATAACATCCTAGTTAAAAGGAATGGTATTGGAGGCCTGCTGTGGAAGCTACATGGGACACCAGATATGGCTGAAAATATGAAAAAACTTATACCGCGGACCTTAAGTTTTTGCCACAAAATGAAAAATTTTACAAACACTCAAAACCTTTAGGAAATTATTCCTTTAGCATCCAGCATAACATCCTAGTTAAAAGGAATGGTATTGGAGGCCTGCTCCGGAAGCTACATGGGACACCAGATATGGCTGAAAATATGAAAACACTTAGACCGCGGACCTTAAGTTTTTGCCAAAAAATTAAAAAATTTTAAAACACTCAAAACCTTTAGGAAATTATTCCTTTAGCATCCAGCATAACATCCTAGTTAAATGGAATGGTATTGGAGGCCTGCTGCAGAAGCTACATTGGACACCAGATATGGCTGACAATATGAAAAAACTTAGACCGCAGACCTTAAGTTTTTGCCAAAAAATGAAAAATTTTAAAAACACTCAAAACCTTTAGGAAATTATTCCTTTAGCATCCAGCATAACATCCTAGTTAAAAGGAATGGTATTGGAGGCCTGCTGTGGAAGCTACATGGGACACCAGATATGGCTGAAAATATGAAAAAACTTAGACCGCGGACCTTAAGTTTTTGCCAAAAAATGAAAAATTTTAAAAACAGTCAAAACCTTTAGGAAATTATTCCTTTAGCATCCAGCATAACATCCTAGTTAAAAGGAATGGTATTGGAGGCCTGCTGTGGAAGCTACATGGGACACCAGATATGGCTGAAAATATGAAAAAACTTTGACCGCGGACCTTACGTTTTTGCCAAAAAATGAAAAATTTTAAAAACACTCAAAACCTTTAGGAAATTATTCCTTTAGCATCCAGCATAACATCCTAGTTAAAAGGAATGGTATTGGAGGCCTGCTGTGGAAGCTACATGGGACACCAGATATGGCTGAAAATATGAAAAAACTTAGACCGCGGACCTTAAGTTTTTGCCAAAAAATGAAAAATTTTAAAAACACTCAAAACCTTTAGGAAATTATTCCTTTAGCATCCAGCATAACATCCTAGTTAAAAGGAATGGTATTGGAGGCCTGCTGCGGAAGCTACATGGGACACCAGATATGGCTGAAAATATGAAAAAACTTAGACCGCGGACCTTAAGTTTTTGCCAAAAAATGAAAAATTTTAAAAACAGTCAAAACCTTTAGGAAATTATTCCTTTAGCATCCAGCATAACATCCTACTTAAAAGGAATGGTATCGGAGGCCTGCTGCGGAAGCTACATGGGACACCAGATATGGCTGAAAATATGAAAAAACTTAGACCGCAGACCTTAAGTTTTTGCCAAAAAATGAAAAATTTTAAAAACACTCAAAACCTTTAGGAAATTATTCCTTTAGCATCCAGCATAACATCCTAGTTAAAAGGAATGGTATTGGAGGCCTGCTGTGGAAGCTACATGGGACACCAGATATGGCTGAAAATATGAAAAAACTGAGACCGCGGACCTTAAGTTTTTGCCAAAAATGAAAAATTTTAAAAACACTCAAAACCTTTAGGAAATTATTCCTTTAGCATCCAGCATAACATCCTAGTTAAAAGGAATGGTATTGGAGGCCTGCTGCGGAAGCTACATGGGACACCAGATATGGCTGAAAATATGAAAAAACTTAGACCGCGGACCTTAAGTTTTTGCCAAAAAATGAAAATATTAAAAACACTCAAAACCTTTAGGAAATTATTCCTTTAGCATCCAGCATAACATCCTAGTTAATAAGAATGGTATTGGAGGCGTGCTGTGGAAGCTACATGGGACACCAGATATGGCTGAAAATATGAAAAAACTTAGACCGCGGACCTTAAGTTTTTGCCAAAAAATGAAAAATTTTAAAAACACTCAAAACCTTTAGGAAATTATTCCTTTAGCATCCAGCATAACATCCTAGTTAAAAGGAATGGTATTGGAGGCCTGCTGTGGAAGCTACATGGGACACCAGATATGGCTGAAAATATGAAAAAACTTATACCGCGGACCTTAAGTTTTTGCCAAAAAATGAAAATTTTTAAAAACACTCAAAACCTTTAGGAAAGTATTCCTTTAGCATCCAGCATAACATCCTAGTTAAAAGGAATGGTATTGGAGGCCTGCTGGGGAAGCTACATGGGACACCAGATATGGCTGAAAATATGATAAAACTTAGATTGCGGACCTTAAGTTTTTGCCAAAAAATGAAAAATTTTAAAAACACTCAAAACCTTTAGGAAATTATTCCTTTAGCATCCAGCATAACATCCTAGTTAAAAGGAATGGTATTGGAGGCCTGCTGTGGAAGCTACATGGGACACCAGATATGGCTGAAAATATGAAAAAACTTAGACCGCGGACCTTAAGTTTTTGCCAAAAAATGAAAATTTTTAAAAACACTCAAAACCTTTAGGAAATTATTCCTTTAGCATCCAGCATAACATCCTAGTTAAAAGGAATGGTATTGGAGGCCTGCTGTGGAAGCTACATGGGACACAAGATATGGCTGAAAATACGAAAAAACTTAGACCGCGGACCTTAAGATTTTGCCAAAAAATGAAAAATTTTAAAAACACTCAAAACCTTTAGGAAATTATTCCTTTAGCATCCAGCATAACATCCTAGTTAAAAGGAATGGTATTGGAGGCCTGCTGCGGAAGCTACATGGGACACCAGATATGGCTGAAAATATGAAAAAACTTAGACCGCTGACCTTAAGTTTTTGCCAAAAAATGAAAAATTTTAAAAACACTCAAAAACTTTAGGAAATTATTCCTTTAGCATCCAGCATAACATCCTAGTTAAAAGGAATGGTATTGGAGGCCTGCTGTGGAAACTACATGGGACACCAGATATGGCTGAAAATATGAGAAAACTTAGACCGCGGACCTTAAGTTTTTGCCAAAAAATGAAAAATTTTAAAAACACTCAAAACCTTTAGGAAATTATTCCTTTAGCATCCAGCATAACATCCTAGTTAAAAGGAATGGTATTGGAGGCCTGCTGTGGAAGCTACATGGGACACCAGATATGGCTGAAAATATGAAAAAACTTAGACCGCGGACCTTAAGTTTTTGCCAAAAAATGAAAAATTTTAAAAACACTCAAAACCTTTAGGAAATTATTCCTTTAGCATCCAGCATAACATCCTAGTTAAAAGGAATGGTATTGGAGGCCTGCTGTGGAAGCTACATGGGACACCAGATATGGCTGAAAATATGAAAAAACTTATACCGCGGACCTTAAGTTTTTGCCACAAAATGAAAAATTTTACAAACACTCAAAACCTTTAGGAAATTATTCCTTTAGCATCCAGCATAACATCCTAGTTAAAAGGAATGGTATTGGAGGCCTGCTGTGGAAGCTACATGGGACACCAGATATGGCTGAAAATATGAAAAAACTTAGACCGCAGACCTTAAGTTTTTGCGAAAAAATGAAAAATTTTAAAAACACTCAAAACCTTTAGGAAATTATTCCTTTAGCATCCAGCATAACATCCTAGTTAAAAGTAATGGTATTGGAGGCCTGCTGTGGAAGCTACATGGGACACCAGATATGGCTGAAAATATGAAAACACTTAGACCGCGGACCTTAAGTTTTTGCCAAAAAATTAAAAAATTTTAAAACACTCAAAACCTTTAGGAAATTATTCCTTTAGCATCCAGCATAACATCCTAGTTAAATGGAATGGTATTGGAGGCCTGCTGCAGAAGCTACATTGGACACCAGATATGGCTGACAATATGAAAAAACTTAGACCGCGGACCTTAAGTTTTTGCCAAAAAATGAAAAATTTTAAAAACACTCAAAACCTTTAGGAAATTATTCCTTTAGCATCCAGCATAACATCCTAGTTAAAAGGAATGGTATTGGAGGCCTGCTGCGGAAGCTACATGGGACACCTGATATGGCTGAAAATATGAAAAAACTTAGACCGCAGACCTTAAGTTTTTGCCAAAAAATGAAAAATTTTAAAAACACTCAAAACCTTTAGGAAATTATTCCTTTAGCATCCAGCATAACATCCTAGTTAAAAGGAATGGTATTGGAGGCCTGCTGTGGAAGCTACATGGGACACCAGATATGGCTGAAAATATGAAAAAACTGAGACCGCGGACCTTAAGTTTTTGCCAAAAAATGAAAAATTTTAAAAACACTCAAAACCTTTAGGAAATTATTCCTTTAGCATCCAGCATAACATCCTAGTTAAAAGGAATGGTATTGGAGGCCTGCTGCGGAAGCTACATGGGACACCAGATATGGCTGAAAATATGAAAAAACTTAGACCGCGGACCTTAAGTTTTTGCCAAAAAATGAAAAATTTTAAAAACAGTCAAAACCTTTAGGAAATTATTCCTTTAGCATCCAGCATAACATCCTACTTAAAAGGAATGGTATCGGAGGCCTGCTGCGGAAGCTACATGGGACACCAGATATGGCTGAAAATATGAAAAAACTTAGACCGCAGACCTTAAGTTTTTGCCAAAAAATGAAAAATTTTAAAAACACTCAAAACCTTTAGGAAATTATTCCTTTAGCATCCAGCATAACATCCTAGTTAAAAGGAATGGTATTGGAGGCCTGCTGTGGAAGCTACATGGGACACCAGATATGGCTGAAAATATGAAAAAACTGAGACCGCGGACCTTAAGTTTTTGCCAAAAATGAAAAATTTTAAAAACACTCAAAACCTTTAGGAAATTATTCCTTTAGCATCCAGCATAACATCCTAGTTAAAAGGAATGGTATTGGAGGCCTGCTGCGGAAGCTACATGGGACACCAGATATGGCTGAAAATATGAAAAAACTTAGACCGCGGACCTTAAGTTTTTGCCAAAAAATGAAAATATTAAAAACACTCAAAACCTTTAGGAAATTATTCCTTTAGCATCCAGCATAACATCCTAGTTAATAAGAATGGTATTGGAGGCGTGCTGTGGAAGCTACATGGGACACCAGATATGGCTGAAAATATGAAAAAACTTAGACCGCGGACCTTAAGTTTTTGCCAAAAAATGAAAAATGTTAAAAACACTCAAAACCTTTAGGAAATTATTCCTTTAGCATCCAGCATAACATCCTAGTTAAAAGGAATGGTATTGGAGGCCTGCTGCGGAAGCTACATGGGACACCTGATATGGCTGAAAATATGAAAAAACTTAGACCGCGGACCTTAAGTTTTTGCCAAAAAATGAAAAATTTTAAAAACAGTCAAAACCTTTAGGAAATTATTCCTTTAGCATCCAGCATAACATCCTACTTAAAAGGAATGGTATCGGAGGCCTGCTGCGGAAGCTACATGGGACACCAGATATGGCTGAAAATATGAAAAAACTTAGACCGCGGACCTTAAGTTTTTGCCAAAAAATGAAAAATTTTAAAAACACTCAAAACCTTTAGGAAATTATTCCTTTAGCATCCAGCATAACATCCTAGTTAAAAGGAATGGTATTGGAGGCCTGCTGTGGAAGCTACATGGGACACCAGATATGGCTGAAAATATGAAAAAACTTATACCGCGGACCTTAAGTTTTTGCCAAAAAATGAAAATTTTTAAAAACACTCAAAACCTTTAGGAAAGTATTCCTTTAGCATCCAGCATAACATCCTAGTTAAAAGGAATGGTATTGGAGGCCTGCTGGGGAAGCTACATGGGACACCAGATATGGCTGAAAATATGATAAAACTTAGATTGCGGACCTTAAGTTTTTGCCAAAAAATGAAAAATTTTAAAAACACTCAAAACCTTTAGGAAATTATTCCTTTAGCATCCAGCATAACATCCTAGTTAAAAGGAATGGTATTGGAGGCCTGCTGTGGAAGCTACATGGGACACCAGATATGGCTGAAAATATGAAAAAACTTAGACCGCGGACCTTAAGTTTTTGCCAAAAAATGAAAATTTTTAAAAACACTCAAAACCTTTAGGAAATTATTCCTTTAGCATCCAGCATAACATCCTAGTTAAAAGGAATGGTATTGGAGGCCTGCTGTGGAAGCTACATGGGACACAAGATATGGCTGAAAATACGAAAAAACTTAGACCGCGGACCTTAAGATTTTGCCAAAAAATGAAAAATTTTAAAAACACTCAAAACCTTTAGGAAATTATTCCTTTAGCATCCAGCATAACATCCTAGTTAAAAGGAATGGTATTGGAGGCCTGCTGCGGAAGCTACATGGGACACCAGATATGGCTGAAAATATGAAAAAACTTAGACCGCTGACCTTAAGTTTTTGCCAAAAAATGAAAAATTTTAAAAACACTCAAAAACTTTAGGAAATTATTCCTTTAGCATCCAGCATAACATCCTAGTTAAAAGGAATGGTATTGGAGGCCTGCTGTGGAAGCTACATGGGACACCAGATATGGCTGAAAATAGGAAAAAACTTAGACCGCGGACCTTAAGTTTTTGCCAAAAAATTAAAAAATTGAAAAACACTCAAAAACTTTAGGAAATTATTCCTTTAGCATCCAGCATAACATCCTAGTTAAAAGGAATGGTATTGGAGGCCTGCTGTGGAAGCTACATGGGACACCAGATATGGCTGAAAATATGAAAAAACTTAGACTGCGGACCTTAAGTTTTTGCCAAAAAATGAAAAATGTAAAAAACACTCAAAACCTTTAGGAAATGATTCCTTTAGCATCCAGCATAACATCCTAGTTAAAAGGAATGGTATTGGAGGCCTGCTGCGGAAGCTACATGGGACACCAGATATGGCTGAAAATATGAAAAAACTTAGACCGCGGACCTTAAGTTTTTGCCAAAAAATGAAAATTTTTAAAAACACTCAAAACCTTTAGGAAATTATTCCTTTAGCATCCAGCATAACATCCTAGTTAAAAGGAATGGTATTGGAGGCCTGCTGTGGAAGCTACATGGGACACAAGATATGGCTGAAAATACGAAAAAACTTAGACCGCGGACCTTAAGATTTTGCCAAAAAATGAAAAATTTTAAAAACACTCAAAACCTTTAGGAAATTATTCCTTTAGCATCCAGCATAACATCCTAGTTAAAAGGAATGGTATTGGAGGCCTGCTGTGGAAGCTACATGGGACACCAGATATGGCTGAAAATATGAAAAAACTTAGACCGCGGACCTTAAGTTTTTGCCAAAAAATGAAAAATTTAAAAAACACTCAAAACCTTTAGGAAATTATTCCTTTAGCATCCAGCATAACATCCTAGTTAAAAGGAATGGTATTGGAGGCCTGCTGGGGAAGCTACATGGGACACCAGATATGGCTGAAAATATGAAAAAACTTAGACCGCGGACCTTAAGTTTTTGCCAAAAAATGAAAAATTTTAGAAACACTCAAAACCTTTAGGAAATTATTCCTTTAGCATCCAGCATAACATCCTAGTTAAAAGGAATGGTATTGGAGGCCTGCTGTGGAAGCTACATGGGACACCAGATATGGCTGAAAATATGAGAAAACTTAGACCGCGGACCTTAAGTTTTTGCCAAAAAATGAAAAAATTTAAAAACACTCAAAACCTTTAGGAAATTATTCCTTTAGCATCCAGCATAACATCCTAGTTAAAAGGAATGGTATTGGAGGCCTGCTGTGGAAGCTACATGGGACACCAGATATGGCTGAAAATATGAAAAAACTTAGACCGCAGACCTTAAGTTTTTGCGAAAAAATGAAAAATTTTAAAAACACTCAAAACCTTTAGGAAATTATTCCTTTAGCATCCAGCATAACATCCTAGTTAAAAGGAATGGTATTGGAGGCCTGCTGTGGAAGCTACATGGGACACCAGATATGGCTGAAAATATGAAAACACTTAGACCGCGGACCTTAAGTTTTTGCCAAAAAATTAAAAATTTTTAAAACACTCAAAACCTTTAGGAAATTATTCCTTTAGCATCCAGCATAACATCCTAGTTAAATGGAATGGTATTGGAGGCCTGCTGCAGAAGCTACATTGGACACCAGATATGGCTGACAATATGAAAAAACTTAGACCGCGGACCTTAAGTTTTTGCCAAAAAATGAAAAATTTTAAAAACACTCAAAACCTTTAGGAAATTATTCCTTTAGCATCCAGCATAACATCCTAGTTAAAAGGAATGGTATTGGAGGCCTGCTGTGGAAGCTACATGGGACACCAGATATGGCTGAAAATATGAAAAAACTGAGACCGCGGACCTTAAGTTTTTGCCAAAAAATGAAAAATTTTAAAAACACTCAAAACCTTTAGGAAATTATTCCTTTAGCATCCAGCATAACATCCTAGTTAAAAGGAATGGTATTGGAGGCCTGCTGCGGAAGCTACATGGGACACCAGATATGGCTGAAAATATGAAAAAACTTAGACCGCGGACCTTAAGTTTTTGCCAAAAAATGAAAATATTAAAAACACTCAAAACCTTTAGGAAATTATTCCTTTAGCATCCAGCATAACATCCTAGTTAAAAGGAATGGTATTGGAGGCCTGCTGTGGAAGCTACATGGGACACCAGATATGGCTGAAAATATGTAAAAACTTAGACCGCGGACCTTAAGTTTTTGCCAAAAAATGAAAAATTTTAAAAACACTCAAAACCTTTAGGAAATTATTCCTTTAGCATCCAGCATAACATCCTAGTTAAAAGGAATGGTATTGGAGGCCTGCTGTGGAAGCTACATGGGACACCAGATATGGCTGAAAATATGAAAAAACTTAGACCGCGGACCTTAAGTTTTTGCCAAAAAATGAAAAATTTTAAAAACACTCAAAACCTTTAGGAAATTATTCCTTTAGCATCCAGCATAACATCCTAGTTAAAAGGAATGGTATTGGAGGCCTGCTGCGGAAGCTACATGGGACACCAGATATGGCTGAAAATATGAAAAAACTTAGACCGCGGACCTTAAGTTTTTGCCAAAAAATGAAAAATTTTAAAAACAGTCAAAACCTTTAGGAAATTATTCCTTTAGCATCCAGCATAACATCCTACTTAAAAGGAATGGTATCGGAGGCCTGCTGCGGAAGCTACATGGGACACCAGATATGGCTGAAAATATGAAAAAACTTAGACCGCAGACCTTAAGTTTTTGCCAAAAAATGAAAAATTTTAAAAACACTCAAAACCTTTAGGAAATTATTCCTTTAGCATCCAGCATAACATCCTAGTTAAAAGGAATGGTATTGGAGGCCTGCTGTGGAAGCTACATGGGACACCAGATATGGCTGAAAATATGAAAAAACTTAGACCGCGGACCTTAAGTTTTTGCCAAAAAATGAAAATATTAAAAACACTCAAAACCTTTAGGAAATTATTCCTTTAGCATCCAGCATAACATCCTAGTTAATAAGAATGGTATTGGAGGCGTGCTGTGGAAGCTACATGGGACACCAGATATGGCTGAAAATATGAAAAAACTTAGACCGCGGACCTTAAGTTTTTGCCAAAAAATGAAAAATGTTAAAAACACTCAAAACCTTTAGGAAATTATTCCTTTAGCATCCAGCATAACATCCTAGTTAAAAGGAATGGTATTGGAGGCCTGCTGCGGAAGCTACATGGGACACCTGATATGGCTGAAAATATGAAAAAACTTAGACCGCGGACCTTAAGTTTTTGCCAAAAAATGAAAAATTTTAAAAACAGTCAAAACCTTTAGGAAATTATTCCTTTAGCATCCAGCATAACATCCTACTTAAAAGGAATGGTATCGGAGGCCTGCTGCGGAAGCTACATGGGACACCAGATATGGCTGAAAATATGAAAAAACTTAGACCGCAGACCTTAAGTTTTTGCCAAAAAATAAAAAATTTTAAAAACACTCAAAACCTTTAGGAAATTATTCCTTTAGCATCCAGCATAACATCCTAGTTAAAAGGAATGGTATTGGAGGCCTGCTGTGGAAGCTACATGGGACACCAGATATGGCTGAAAATATGAAAAAACTGAGACCGCGGACCTTAAGTTTTTGCCAAAAAATGAAAAATTTTAAAAACACTCAAAACCTTTAGGAAATTATTCCTTTAGCATCCAGCATAACATCCTAGTTAAAAGGAATGGTATTGGAGGCCTGCTGCGGAAGCTACATGGGACACCAGATATGGCTGAAAATATGAAAAAACTTAGACCGCGGACCTTAAGTTTTTGCCAAAAAATGAAAAATTTTAAAAACACTCAAAACCTTTAGGAAATTATTCCTTTAGCATCCAGCATAACATCCTAGTTAATAAGAATGGTATTGGAGGCGTGCTGTGGAAGCTACATGGGACACCAGATATGGCTGAAAATATGAAAAAACTTAGACCGTGGACCTTAAGTTTTTGCCAAAAAATGAAAATATTAAAAACACTCAAAACCTTTAGGAAATTATTCCTTTAGCATCCAGCATAACATCCTAGTTAAAAGGAATGGTATTGGAGGCCTGCTGCGGAAGCTACATGGGACACCAGATATGGCTGAAAATATGAAAAAACTTAGACCGCGGACCTTAAGTTTTTGCCAAAAAATGAAAATATTAAAAACACTCAAAACCTTTAGGAAATTATTCCTTTAGCATCCAGCATAACATCCTAGTTAATAAGAATGGTATTGGAGGCGTGCTGTGGAAGCTACATGGGACACCAGATATGGCTGAAAATATGAAAAAACTTAGACCGCGGACCTTAAGTTTTTGCCAAAAAATGAAAAATTTTAAAAACAGTCAAAACCTTTAGGAAATTATTCCTTTAGCATCCAGCATAACATCCTAGTTAAAAGGAATGGTATTGGAGGCCTGCTGTGGAAGCTACATGGGACACCAGATATGGCTGAAAATATGAAAAAACTTAGACCGCGGACCTTATGTTTTTGCCAAAAAATGAAAAATTTTAAAAACACTCAAAACCTTTAGGAAATTATTCCTTTAGCATCCAGCATAACATCCTAGTTAAAAGGAATGGTATTGGAGGCCTTCTGTGGAAGCTACATGGGACACCAGATATGGCTGAAAATATGAAAAAACTTAGACCGCGGACCTTAAGTTTTTGCCAAAAAATGAAAAATTTTAAAAACACTCAAAACCTTTAGGAAATTATTCCTTTAGCATCCAGCATAACATCCTACTTAAAAGGAATGGTATTGGAGGCCTGCTGCGGAAGCTACATGGGACACCTGATATGGCTGAAAATATGAAAAAACTTAGACCGCGGACCTTAAGTTTTTGCCAAAAAATGAAAAATTTTAAAAACAGTCAAAACCTTTAGGAAATTATTCCTTTAGCATCCAGCATAACATCCTACTTAAAAGGAATGGTATCGGAGGCCTGCTGCGGAAGCTACATGGGACACCAGATATGGCTGAAAATATGAAAAAACTTAGACCGCGGACCTTAAGTTTTTGCCAAAAAATGAAAATATTAAAAACACTCAAAACCTTTAGGAAATTATTCCTTTAGCATCCAGCATAACATCCTAGTTAAAAGGAATGGTATTGGAGGCCTGCTGCGGAAGCTACATGGGACACCAGATATGGCTGAAAATATGAAAAAACTTAGACCGCGGACCTTAAGTTTTTGCCAAAAAATGAAAAATGTTAAAAACACTCAAAACCTTTAGGAAATTATTCCTTTAGCATCCAGCATAACATCCTAGTTAAAAGGAATGGTATTGGAGGCCTGCTGCGGAAGCTACATGGGACACCTGATATGGCTGAAAATATGAAAAAACTTAGACCGCGGACCTTAAGTTTTTGCCAAAAAATGAAAAATTTTAAAAACAGTCAAAACCTTTAGGAAATTATTCCTTTAGCATCCAGCATAACATCCTACTTAAAAGGAATGGTATCGGAGGCCTGCTGCGGAAGCTACATGGGACACCAGATATGGCTGAAAATATGAAAAAACTTAGACCGCAGACCTTAAGTTTTTGCCAAAAAATAAAAAATTTTAAAAACACTCAAAACCTTTAGGAAATTATTCCTTTAGCATCCAGCATAACATCCTAGTTAAAAGGAATGGTATTGGAGGCCTGCTGTGGAAGCTACATGGGACACCAGATATGGCTGAAAATATGAAAAAACTGAGACCGCGGACCTTAAGTTTTTGCCAAAAAATGAAAAATTTTAAAAACACTCAAAACCTTTAGGAAATTATTCCTTTAGCATCCAGCATAACATCCTAGTTAATAAGAATGGTATTGGAGGCGTGCTGTGGAAGCTACATGGGACACCAGATATGGCTGAAAATATGAAAAAACTTAGACCGCGGACCTTAAGTTTTTGCCAAAAAATGAAAAATTTTTAAAACACTCAAAACCTTTAGGAAATTATTCCTTTAGCATCCAGCATAACATCCTAGTTAAAAGGAATGGTATTGGAGGCCTGCTGCGGAAGCTACATGGGACACCAGATATGGCTGAAAATATGAAAAAACTTAGACCGCGGACCTTAAGTTTTTGCCAAAAAATGAAAAATTTTAAAAACAGTCAAAACCTTTAGGAAATTATTCCTTTAGCATCCAGCATAACATCCTACTTAAAAGGAATGGTATCGGAGGCCTGCTGCGGAAGCTACATGGGACACCAGATATGGCTGAAAATATGAAAAAACTTAGACCGCAGACCTTAAGTTTTTGCCAAAAAATGAAAAATTTTAAAAACACTCAAAACCTTTAGGAAATTATTCCTTTAGCATCCAGCATAACATCCTACTTAAAAGGAATGGTATCGGAGGCCTGCTGCGGAAGCTACATGGGACACCAGATATGGCTGAAAATATGAAAAAACTTAGACCGCGGACCTTAAGTTTTTGCCAAAAATGAAAAATTTTAAAAACACTCAAAACCTTTAGGAAATTATTCCTTTAGCATCCAGCATAACATCCTAGTTAAAAGGAATGGTATTGGAGGCCTGCTGCGGAAGCTACATGGGACACCAGATATGGCTGAAAATATGAAAAAACTTAGACCGCGGACCTTAAGTTTTTGCCAAAAAATGAAAATATTAAAAACACTCAAAACCTTTAGGAAATTATTCCTTTAGCATCCAGCATAACATCCTAGTTAATAAGAATGGTATTGGAGGCGTGCTGTGGAAGCTACATGGGACACCAGATATGGCTGAAAATATGAAAAAACTTAGACCGCGGACCTTAAGTTTTTGCCAAAAAATGAAAAATTTTAAAAACACTCAAAACCTTTAGGAAATTATTCCTTTAGCATCCAGCATAACATCCTAGTTAAAAGGAATGGTATTGGAGGCCTGCTGTGGAAGCTACATGGGACACCAGATATGGCTGAAAATATGAAAAAACTTAGACCGCGGACCTTAAGTTTTTGCCAAAAAATGAAAAATTTTAAAAACACTCAAAACCTTTAGGAAATTATTCCTTTAGCATCCAGCATAACATCCTACTTAAAAGGAATGGTATCGGAGGCCTGCTGCGGAAGCTACATGGGACACCAGATATGGCTGAAAATATGAAAAAACTTAGACCGCAGACCTTAAGTTTTTGCCGAAAAATGAAAAATTTTAAAAACACTCAAAACCTTTAGGAAATTATTCCTTTAGCATCCAGCATAACATCCTACTTAAAAGGAATGGTATCGGAGGCCTGCTGCGGAAGCTACATGGGACACCAGATATGGCTGAAAATATGAAAAAACTTAGACCGCAGACCTTAAGTTTTTGCCAAAAAATGAAAAATTTTAAAAACACTCAAAACCTTTAGGAAATTATTCCTTTAGCATCCAGCATAACATCCTAGTTAAAAGGAATGGTATTGGAGGCCTGCTGTGGAAGCTACATGGGACACCAGATATGGCTGAAAATATGAAAAAACTGAGACCGCGGACCTTAAGTTTTTGCCAAAAAATGAAAAATTTTAAAAACACTCAAAACCTTTAGGAAATTATTCCTTTAGCATCCAGCATAACATCCTAGTTAAAAGGAATGGTATTGGAGGCCTGCTGCGGAAGCTACATGGGACACCAGATATGGCTGAAAATATGAAAAAACTTAGACCGCGGACCTTAAGTTTTTGCCAAAAAATGAAAATATTAAAAACACTCAAAACCTTTAGGAAATTATTCCTTTAGCATCCAGCATAACATCCTAGTTAATAAGAATGGTATTGGAGGCCTGCTGTGGAAGCTACATGGGACACCAGATATGGCTGAAAATATGAAAAAACTTAGACCGCGGACCTTAAGTTTTTGCCAAAAAATGAAAAATTTTAAAAACACTCAAAACCTTTAGGAAATGATACCTTTAGCATCCAGCATAACATCCTAGTTAAAAGGAATGGTATTGGAGGCCTGCTGCGGAAGCTACATGGGACACCTGATATGGCTGAAAATATGAAAAAACTTATACCGCGGACCTTAAGTTTTTGCCAAAAAATGAAAAATTTTAAAAACAGTCAAAACCTTTAGGAAATTATTCCTTTAGCATCCAGCATAACATCCTACTTAAAAGGAATGGTATCGGAGGCCTGCTGCGGAAGCTACATGGGACACCAGATATGGCTGAAAATATGAAAAAACTTAGACCGCGGACCTTAAGTTTTTGCCAAAAATGAAAAATTTTAAAAACACTCAAAACCTTTAGGAAATTATTCCTTTAGCATCCAGCATAACATCCTAGTTAATAAGAATGGTATTGGAGGCGTGCTGTGGAAGCTACATGGGACACCAGATATGGCTGAAAATATGAAAAAACTTAGACCGCGGACCTTAAGTTTTTGCCAAAAAATGAAAAATTTTAAAAACAGTCAAAACCTTTAGGAAATTATTCCTTTAGCATCCAGCATAACATCCTAGTTAAAAGGAATGGTATTGGAGGCCTGCTGGGGAAGCTACATGGGACACCAGATATGGCTGAAAATATGAAAAAACTTAGACTGCGGACCTTAAGTTTTTGCCAAAAAATGAAAAATGTAAAAAACACTCAAAACCTTTAGGAAATGATTCCTTTAGCATCCAGCATAACATCCTAGTTAAAAGGAATGGTATTGGAGGCCTGCTGCGGAAGCTACATGGGACACCAGATATGGCTGAAAATATGAAAAAACTTAGACCGCGGACCTTAAGTTTTTGCCAAAAAATGAAAAATGTAAAAAACACTCAAAACCTTTAGGAAATGATTCCTTTAGCATCCAGCATAACATCCTAGTTAAAAGGAATGGTATTGGAGGCCTGCTGCGGAAGCTACATGGGACACCAGATATGGCTGAAAATATGAAAAAACTTAGACCGCGGACCTTAAGTTTTTGCCAAAAAATGAAAAATTTTAAAAACAGTCAAAACCTTTAGGAAATTATTCCTTTAGCATCCAGCATAACATCCTAGTTAAAAGGAATGGTATTGGAGGCCTGCTGGGGAAGCTACATGGGACACCAGATATGGCTGAAAATATGAAAAAACTTAGACCGCGGACCTTAAGTTTTTGCCAAAAAATGAAACATTTTAAAAACACTCAAAACCTTTAGGAAATTATTCCTTTAGCATCCAGCATAACATCCTAGTTAAAAGGAATGGTATTGGAGGCCTGCTGCGGAAGCTACATGGGACACCAGATATGGCTGAAAATATGAAAAAACTTAGACCGCGGACCTTAAGTTTT
The DNA here is from genome assembly GCF_027358695.1 of Spea bombifrons. Classification (NCBI taxonomy): domain Eukaryota; kingdom Metazoa; phylum Chordata; class Amphibia; order Anura; family Pelobatidae; genus Spea; species Spea bombifrons. The sequence continues at coordinate 12,305,302 of NC_071096.1, read as the reverse complement.
TTCCAAAAAATGAAAAATTTTAAAAACACTCAAAACCTTTAGGAAATTATTCCTTTAGCATCCAGCATAACATCCTAGTTAAAAGGAATGGTATTGGAGGCCTGCTGTGGAAGCTACATGGGACACCAGATATGGCTGAAAATATGAAAAAACTTAGACCGCGGACCTTAAGTTTTTGCCAAAAAATGAAAATTTTTAAAAACACTCAAAACCTTTAGGAAATTATTCCATTTGCATCCAGCATAACATCCTAGTTAAAAGGAATGGTATTGGAGGCCTGCTGTGGAAGCTACATGGGACACAAGATATGGCTGAAAATACGAAAAAACTTAGACCGCGGACCTTAAGATTTTGCCAAAAAATGAAAAATTTTAAAAACACTCAAAACCTTTAGGAAATTATTCCTTTAGCATCCAGCATAACATCCTAGTTAAAAGGAATGGTATTGGAGGCCTGCTGCGGAAGCTACATGGGACACCAGATATGGCTGAAAATATGAAAAAACTTAGACCGCGGACCTTAAGAATTTGCCAAAAAATGAAAAATTTTAGAAACACTCAAAACCTTTAGGAAATTATTCCTTTAGCATCCAGCATAACATCCTAGTTAAAAGGAATGGTATTGGAGGCCTGCTGTGGAAGCTACATGGGACACCAGATATGGCTGAAAATATGAAAAAACTTAGACCGCGGACCTTAAGATTTTGATGTCCCCAGCTGTCACAATCCTCACAATAACTCCATGACAAATATCCTGGCACTTGTAAGCCTACTCTCCTTCCAAGACGTTTATAGGAGAAGGTAACGTGCACACGTTTCCAGAGGTGCCTCGGGAATTATCTCCAATTAACAGATACCCAACATAATCCACAGGGACATCAAATGGGACGAGTCGATAGTCGGCTCTTTGGGTTTACGTGTACAGCAGGGAGGGTAAAAAGCATTTTTACTTTTCACTTGGGAGTTGTAATCTTTGACCCTTTTTCATTATATTTTCCCAAACTTCTGCAATGCCACAAACTAGCGGTTTATGACCTGTCTGCAATCCCTGTCTGCC